>NC_086365.1:11192654-11512654 GCF_036324505.1 Eleginops maclovinus
CTCTCTGTTTGTCTGTCTGCACTGCTCTCAGGTTCGTCTACCAACTAGTTTTGCAGCTTTTCTTCCTGTTTTCACTTCAAAATGTCACACAAATTAGGGTTGGACGTGCCAAATTGAAAATCCTTTTTTATGTTTTGCTCATCAGTTAAGAAAAGGTTTGTATTACAAAATGTGACGATAAGAAAGGAATTTCAATCTAAATGCAGAAAGTTTGCCCTGCTTCCCAGAGCTATGCTGTCAAATGTCTTTAAAAAGGCAGTATGTTTATCATTATAATTTGTTGAGGTGCTTTTTTTCTATCCTGCTTTGCTTTAGGAAATCATGTTCTCCTGAGGATGATTTTAAACTTGCACCATCATCAGGTGACATTTTGACTTTTAATTATAACTAAATGCCTGCAAAGCGAATGCCATGTTCATCATCCAACCTTAGTAAACATTTTTACATTTAAAATGTAATGTATAGCTCTAACGACGATGATGATGATGATGGTGAAGATTAAAATCGAGCGATTTCTGTTTTTCGCATTTTGTATCATTTGTGAAGTATTATTTGATTTCTGAATGGATGACTCTCTTCTCTCTCTATCTATCTGTTTCTATCTGTGTCTATGTTCTCCTCCAAACTGCCTTGGCAATATGATGCCCACGTGCCCAGGGGTTTCGTCTCATTGTGTCGTCCAACACCATGTCCCTGCCCCATGTTTAAAACGACAACAGCTGCTCTCAAACTGAATACTGTTTGAGCTTCAAGAGCCCAGTGGTCAAAAATGCAGAGAAAAACACACTTTTTCCCTATGTTGGCTTTTTATGCTCCCCTTTTTTGCGCTGTGTACTTTGTATTGCACCTTTAGCTTTGATATAGCTTTTAATATGTTTGATTTTATGACGTGTATTTTTTATGTGCCAACCATGTGTATGAGGATGTGTGATTCACTGAGGATGTCTTCATCATCGGTTCTAACTGACGCCTGATGAAGAATGAGGTCTGTTTTTGTCCTGAATGTGGAGTGATTGTTCAGTGTTTCAATGAAGAGTGGATGTGTTAATGAGATTTGTGAAATCTTTGAATTACTGTAAAGCTCATGATCATCCCATAATCTGCTGATTACTCTGATGTCTTATCAATGGAGCCTTGTTAATCTGTAATCAGTTCAACACACATCTTGAGTGTGTTTCAAAAGTATATATGTCTTTGATATACAATTTTTTGTGCTGATTTGCTGCTACCGGCTGCACTGAGGTGTCTTCATATTGCATAATTTCGGCAATTTTTCCAGCATTGAAAAGCAGCATTGTGGCTCAAATGTATAAAAAGTATATATTAAAAGTGACATTATTAACCCAGATGTCTTAAAGATGCTACACACTAGTGAGCAAACATTAACTGACATTTTCTACATGTTTTTTTAAGTCTTACATCACTGCTTTCTCTAGCTGCTTGATGTAATCATTTCTTTCTTCACAGTCCGCTCCTGTGTAGCCACTGTAGCAAAATTGGACTAACTGTGTGTTTGCTTAGCCAGTGGAGTTGCGTTCCTGCAGCCACCCACTGTGTTCACAGTGTAGCGTGGCACATCATTAGGACTGCAGGTCATTCTACGCAGCTCATTACTGCCTCAGTAGATACACTGTAAAATTGTTAGAGATCCAGCACTGCGAGGGTCAAACTAGGCATTTTGAGTCAGCTAAGTGTGTGATGTTAGTGCTTGGTGACAATTTAGCATAAATCCCTTCTGGGGGAGACACATTTCTATATTGGAAGATTTGAAAGATAAAAACCTGTTGATATAGCCACTGTGAACACTAATTACGGCTACAGGGTTAATATATGACAGGCGTTATTTTATTGGTTCAATGAGAATATTGTACTCATCAAAGTAATTGCTGCATTACTGCTAAAATGTCAAACTGCTGTGATCTATCAGGAAAACTGTCTAAAGTTAGCTATCATTAGCCACTGTAAGCTAGCATGCATTCCAGACCAAGACAAGTGGCAGAACCAGTGCCAGTGAAATGTACTGCTTATTAATTCATCAATATCATTTCTTCTTTCAAAAGTCTCACATGTATCTTTCTAAAGATAAACCCAACCAAAACAAAGTGTCACAGGGAGAAGGGTAAAGGCAAAAATACTCAAGTTTTTGGCAACATCAATGAAGTTTCCTCTCGATGTTTTTATAACGTTTTTGAAATGATAATTGGCTGGCCAGATTGCAACTGAGGACATGGTTGTTACATGGTGGACCTTTTTAAAAACAGCCTACAGGATGTCCTGTCGTGCCATTTAAATGGATAACTACCTCCTGTTTCAAGTCGCATGTTCTTCAGCAAATCAATATCAGGGTAGGAACATATATCTCTTACGTCATCTCGCCATGACAACAATCATATTAGTTTACTTATTATTTAGACTTTTCAATGCTTTCAGACGAACACATTATTGCCATAGTCATTAGTGCTTGTTATTTTCGGTTGGTCTGCTTTGTGTGGACAGAAATGATTTAAACTTTCCATTCTCTATCCATCATAGTTCAACTCATTAACTTTGCCCCTAGAAGTGTGTGTATGGCTGTGCATGCCTTTGATATAAGTATTCTTTGTGCATGTGGGCAAGTGTGTGTGTGTGTGTGTGTGTGTGTGTGTGTGTGTGTGTGTGTGTGTGTGTGTGTGTGTGTGTGTGTGTGTGTGTGTGTGTGTGTGTGTGTGTGTGTGTGTGTCTATGTGTGGCACCTTTTTATAAGAGTGTTTTAAGCGACAATGTGAGGTGTTAACACACATAAGATCTTTGTTTACTAAAGCTATCCAAATAATATACTGTATGCTTGTCATATCTTCTTAACAACGTGCACTATGTTTGCATGTACAGTTTTACAAAGGATGCACCAGTTCCTGTTGTTGAAAACTGGTTGTTTTGAAGTATAAAAATCCATATGATAATTAACTGTACAAAATGGCCTTAAATCTTTCACAGATTTTCTTGGAATTGTGCGATGCCTTCTTCAGAAAAATGAATTGTTTTTGATGAATTAATTGTTATATATTTTGTGTCAGTGTTTCTATTGCTTTCTAGTGGAATTTCTTTGCACAAGTTGAGTTATAGAAAAATAATGATCTTGTACTTTTTTGAAAACGTGATTAATCAGAGAAAGCATGGCTGAAGTACTGATTGTCTGATAATACATATAATAGATGACTATTTCTGTATCTTTTTTTTAAATAAATATTCATATCAAACACAATCATTGCTGGAGTTCAGTGTTTGGAAAATCCTCTTCACTTATTATTTTCCTTTGTCTTTGTGTTTTCTCAGTGAGCAACGCACTCAACGCTGCTGCAAAACGTGTAACATCTCATTTACTACCCAATCCTTTTGTAAATCTGTCAATATTTCTGTAATTGGCACCTGTTTAAAGAGGGGGAAAGTAACACTGTTAATGCCCTGTCAGACAAAAATATTTTAAAAATCTGTTTATCTGTCGGGGGTTGATGGGATTCTTCGTCAACACTCAAAGCTCAGTAAGTGCTTTGACAGGTGCTGAGATCCCTGATTTTCAGATGTCATGATTCATCTTGTTTTTGTCAGCATTTTAGGAAATTGTCAGTCTCACTCCTGCCACTCAGGTTACAGAGTTTGCTGCTGCAATGTCTGCCTCACTGCTATTATGAGAAAGCTTACTTAAAACTGACCTTAACTTACTCAAAAAACGAATAGCTAAAGTGGTGAGGGGACCAGCTTTGCTTAGCTTAGCCTAGCATTAAACGCTTGGAGAAATGGCTAGCTCTTGCTAAAGGAATAAAAATACACCTACCAGCATTTCTACAGTTTACAAATAAAGTTGGTAAGAGCATTAAAGGCGACACAACTGTCTTCTTTTGTTGTTGCGAAAGCCAGGCTCACTTTACCAGCTGTGTCAAGTCTTCATGCTAACAGCTAACAAGCTCTCTGCTCTAGCATAATACGAAAGGGAAATTGAACAGTATCTCAACTCCTTGAATGAAAGCGAGTTTTTCACAAAATCTTGCATACTTTCTTTGAATGCAGCATTTAAAACGTATAAAACCCGATATGAGTGTCCAGTGTTTGAAATGCTCTTCATTTGAAATGGAAGTTGTGCAACTGTTTTCTTGCTTTTCTTACTATAAGTTGATACTTTTGAACCACAAACTCTAGTTAGTTTTCCTTTAAATAACTGCACAATGCTCCCTCTGCAGAATAATCAATCTCTGGTTGAACTGGCTACAACCAAGTGGATATCAAAGCAAACCTTGAAGGCATAGTTAAGATTTGATGCAAAAAACATTGGAAGGTATAGTTTGTTGGGGCATAATGTTTATTTGGTACATATTGTTCTTGTTTTTTTATGGTATTTTGAAGCATTAATACATTGATTTTATAAAATGTCACTTTATGTTGACTCATTTCACGTTCCCCTTTAATCACCGATGTGTCCAAATTAGCTGCTGTTACGTGGCTACTTGCCATGTGTCTGAAAGTCCCAATTAACACTATTTATCCAAACTCATCTCCTTATGTGCATCTGTTTCTGGCCTGAAAATAAACACGATAAACATCTCTCATCTATAAGTAAGGTAAACACCTTGTTCTACACATTTACCTCCTTTGGAAGCAACACAGATCAACAAATACATTTGCAGTTACCAATCAGACAATAAAGCTTTACTGTTAATTAACAAAGTGTTTTTATTGCTAATTATGTCACATTGATTTTGATTACATTTCAAGTCAATTCAAATATAAAACCATTTAATTGACGTGAATATTTCAGACTGTTAGCGTTGTTTTAAACAAGCAATGGCATTTCAGGATGGATGGTGTGGAAATGAAATAATACATTCACAGTACATGTGTCAAAATGATGTTGATAATAAAGATGGTGCCAGATGTAATAAAGTATGGACGCAGTGTCCTGCTGTCCACATCGGCCCCAATAAATCACCATCAACCGTCTTAGATGGATGTCAGGTTTTGGCACCTCCATTTTCCCCCTTCATAAATAAACTCAGATGCCGGACAAAATTGGCTGATGAATTTTTACCCTACCGCCGATCCACATTTGCATACATTTGCAAAACAAACTCACTCAGTTGGCTTCACATTTGGCCCTGCTTAAAATCAAGCCTGAAATTGTGAATTAGCAGCCTGAAGTGATGGGAAATTAGAGCTTAAACAAAGTTTGTCGCCTGCTTTTAAATTAAAATAGGACAGGAAGGAAGGCAGATCTGTCCAATCTAATAACGATTAAGTTGTGACGTAAATAGCACTAAGACTTGAAATGTTCCACCAAAAGCAATTTTTATCAACTCCTTCTTTATGGCAGCATTGAAATGACTTTGCTGTCAAGTGGGGGGGGAAACTTTGTATTAAAGAAAGCTATTAAACCGACCAATATTCAAAAGGACCTCAACATTTGTGACAACTACTGCCATCACATGTATTTTTTGCAAAGATACTGTAGAAGTTTTGAAATGGAATATTCAAACCTTCGTATGTGTTTGTATTTAGCCTAATGACAGGTTTACTTCGCAGCTGTGTGGAGCGTGGAGTCAGGTCATCAAGGGAATTTAACCCACCTGATCTGAGTGCACATTACTTAAAGTGGTGGCAGGCTTTCAGTCTGTGTGTTTGGTTGCATTTTGGGGTGTTTCTCTGCCCTATATAACAGCACAGCACGCCTCTTGTTTTCGTTGCAGTTTAGAATATTTCCTCTTTTAGTTCAAACTTTCGTTGTCCTTCCCTGAAGCAGCCTGAGACCTGGGAATGCATGCATACTCTGCCGAGCCTTCCTTTTATTAGGTAAAGTCACTGCTCATTTAATTGCATTCCCTCCGCTAGGGAGATTATGTTTTCGTATTGCTTTGTTTGTCACCAGGATTAAAGAAAAACTACTGACCTGATTTGGAACTTCGAAAGGTGGAGCATGGGCTAAGAAAACCCATTACATTTAGCAGCTAATCCAAATCGCATGCAAGGCAGATACACACATTATTTTGTACTTATGGAACAACTTTGGTGGAATGCAATCCTATTTTTTTATTTTTTGTTAACAGGTTTTTAGAAAAAAAATATATTCTAACAACTCTTCCACACTGCTGGCTGTGAAATGACAACAGTAGGTCCTGTGTGGATACTGGATTTGTCCAGCCAATGCTTGGTTGAGCATTTAGATGAGCATACAGCCCAAAATACACACTCATACAGGTACAGAAAAACACTTACAAGTGTGAAAGGCATTTTGAATTTGTCGTTGAGGGCCAAATGGGGATTTGTTTTTTTAACATTATATAAGAATTACCTTACAGTAGGAAAAAGCTGAGATTTCATATAAACTATTGGAAAAGTGTATAACTCGCTCTTTATATTTCAATATTTGTGACCAAAAAAGCAACAATGAAAGCTATAAATATATTTTGAGGGTTTATTCATTAACACTTTACCTTTTGAAGAACCAAAAAGCCTCAAATGGTTCAACCTGTAGGTCCACAGAACAAAACAAACAGAGCACAGAGTGTTAAGGCAGGCCCCATCCCTCATAGTGAGAACGGTATTAGGAAAATAAGTTTTCTTTTAACTGAGATATGTGTATTTTGTTTGTGCCATTAAGTTATTGTCCAAAAAAGAAACTGTCACCTATATTGCCGTTCTCTACCTTGAGCCAAAATTTACTTTTTAAAAACCACAGTTGATGAAAAGCAAAGACACATAGTCAAATTGCTTTGTAAAAAACTAGAATTACTGCCTCACAGTTGTGACTCCAACAAGTCAAATGGCAGTGTACTGTATATCCATGTCTGTCCAAAATGCCATCCCTTTATCCTATAATATATTCACACTACCAAAGATGATGCCATTGGTACAGTACAAAGTAGATTCATCTTGAATGACAACGGGATTCAGGAAAGATATTCAGTGGGATGATTGGGGTCGAGGTCAGGGATAGAAAGGGGTCGAGGAAAGGGATGGAAAAAAGGGGGGGGTTACTGGGGGATGAACTGAAGCGTAAGATTGGTCAGGGTCATGTGTGATGGTATGATTGGGGTCGAGAAAGAGGGATGAAATAGGACATATCGCACAGGAATGAACGAGGCCCAACGGGGTTATGGTGTGGCTGGAGCGTCTTGAAACTGGGGTTCGGCACTCAGAGTGGGGGCACGTCCTCGCACTTTGTGCATCATCATCATCCCCCTTGGTAGAAATTCAGGACCTTTTCATGTAGTGAGAGAGAGGATAAGATGGTTTGTGTAGATGGAATCATCCAAAAAGCGTCATTGGAAACTGTTGTGAAAAGGGCAGTTGCAACAAAATGAATAATCTGTTTGGTTTGAAATTCAGGAGAGTCCGATAAAGATTTTATATTACTGTATACAATTTCGTGGTGTAATGCAAAGGGGATTTGTGTTATGTTTTTACTGCACATACAGGAGAGCCTTGTGCATGCTTATGGTTGCTTTAAATAGCTTTAGTTTCCCAGCGTCTCTTGAGACCAAGGGAGGAGATGGATAGATTGATTGAGAGGCAGAGTGAGGGAAAGGTGCTAATATCACTGTCAATCAACATCCAATGCACACCAGCACACAGAGAGGGAGAGGAACTGAGGAAAATAGAAAACAAGAAACTACAAGCATGAAACAGTAACACACACAGGAGTCACGCTGCTCATTAACATCAATAGAGCAAAACATCAAGGCCAACAAAGGCAAGCTGCACATAGAGGAAATGATGCTCAAAATGCATGAAAATAATAACTCGCATGATAGACATAAGCATACAAAACAGTCCGGAGTTAGAAAAACAAACATCAGTTCTGTAAGGACATAATTCCTTTGCTCTTTAATTGTTTAAATACTGTATTTAATGATGATGTGGTAATTAGTTGATGCAAAAAGGTTGTGTGACGTTTTAGTCCTTTGAAAAGACTTGATGTCTTAATGCTTGTGTAAGTCTAATGAACACTGTGGTCGGTGTCTGTCACTCGGGGTTGTAATTATGTTCACTTGTCACTTCCTGACACGGACTGTAGCTTAGCAACCTGCCGCGGCTAAAGTTAAATCTCATTAAATATTCCCCAGAAATTAAAAGAAAGGAGAAACTCGGGTGGTAAATTGAAGATCATATCTTGTCGGACACCCCTGAAAAATGTCCCTTGCACACCTCCCCCACAACGCCATAAAAGTTTAATAGGCAGCATGCTGGAAACGGGGATATGAATGTGGGCAGGTTGTATAATTACTGTGTGCCGTTAATAAAACAAAACACATGTTTAGGCCGTTCCACCCACTGAACTCCCACTGTTCTTATTTAAATAGAACATTTTCCGCATGTGCTGTAATTGGTTTTTAAAGGTGCTAAGAGAGGTCAGATAGCTGGTGTGTTCAGGTTCATGAGTCCATTGTGTAACTTTTAAACATGATTTGTCTTTATGAAATGAAGATGTATGAGCTACTTTGACTGTAAGTGTGTGTATTAGCATACGATAGGCGTTTCATATTGAATATGACAATGCTATGTGCTTTTGCAAACTAGCATAGTAGCTCAATTCGAATTAATCAAATACTTCTAAAAGTAGAAGCTTCACTTCTCATTTGTGTTCAGTGCTGGCAAGCAAAAGCTAACAAGCTGCTTCACTAAAATGATGAAGATTTAAAATAATGTAATTTGCTGCTAAACATTAGCAAGTTAGCGTTGCCATTGTGAGGATGTTAGCATGCTGACTTTTTCTCATTTTAAAATATATCAGAAAATGTATTCTTGCCATATTTTGCTTTTACCCACTTGATAGCTGCATGTTTGGCTTCTAGACAATAATATTCCATTGCCTAGCACCAGTGTGACTTTCCCACTTTAACCCTAAGCATATTGCACATGACCTCCAATGTGGCAACCAGAAGCTCACTAGTACCATTTGAAGGCAGCACAAGTTGAGCCTACTAGCATGGTCCCTCTTTAGACTGTTTATTTACCCTCAGATTGATTCATATTTCACACAGATAACTACAAAATAATGTAATGCAATTATTCCATAATTGCTTCTGGGATTTTGACGTGTCATGATAACACATGGTGTCCTCTGCTTCTCCATCTGTTTCTTCACGGCACAGTACCATCCCAATGACTTAATTAGCTAGTGATAACGAGGAAATAAAGTTTGATGTGTTAAGATTGCGCCATAATTATGTTGTGTACTCAGGATGATGATGTTTCTCTAAGAAAAAATGGTCAGTGCTCTGGTTTCACATGCACTCATTTGAAGCAAATCAAAAACACACACACACACACACACACACACACACACACACACACACACACACACACACACACACACACACACACACACACCCACACGAAGAGCTGCACCGCTGATCGTGCTTCTTCATGATAGTCCACCAACGCCAACCACCAACAGGGCTAAGTGAGATAAAACTGCTCCTTGGCACTTGGCCACTCAGGAAACTAATGGTTTTTATTGTGCTTGCTGTGTTTAATCAGTTGACCCCCGCCACACACACTCACACTACACACATACTACACACTGACAAGAACCTTGCTTTGGTCTCGATTAGCAGTACATATGAGGCCACTTGTTCTCCCTAACATGGCTTGATTTATTATGCATCACAGCTAAGCGTTGCTGTGTGTAAGTGTGTGGCATTGTGTTTCCACCTGGGCTAGCAATGCATTATGCAGAGAGATAGATGCATGGGGTGCTGAGCGCATCCCATGCATTGTAAGTTTTACTCTGTGTGTTTGAATGAAGAATGTAATA
The DNA here is from genome assembly GCF_036324505.1 of Eleginops maclovinus. Lineage (NCBI taxonomy): Eukaryota > Metazoa > Chordata > Actinopteri > Perciformes > Eleginopidae > Eleginops > Eleginops maclovinus. The sequence goes on from NC_086365.1 coordinate 11,202,439, forward strand.
GCTCAGTGGGGAAACTATGTGTTTGTTGTCTCTGCTGCCGCACAGTATCAGTGTGAGTTCTACATGTGACTGTGAATACATGTATGTGTGTTGACATGTGGAATCGTGTTTGTAGGAAGCAGACTGATGTACAGTGACAGGCTCGAGGATGTCCGAGGAGTTAGATGTTCATCTGACAGCGATGACCTCACAGATGTTCTGCAAATATACAGTCTATGTGCTTACTCCACTGACACTCTCTCACACACTCATTCTTGCTTGGGTATTTGTTGCACACAGGAAACAGGGAAGAAATGACACTGAGAAATATGAATTTCTTTTAAGGCACAAAATGTCATTCTTGCCACTAGGGATCTCTCAATCCAACAAAATGTCCGTTTGTTTTAGAGAGTCGATCTACGTATCTCTTCATAACAAACGGATCAAGCGTGAAGATGATTTCAAATCTTTATTAAGCATTTATTCCAGGCTCTACTACCAGCAGAGGAAGCAAATGTCACTGTTGTAATCACCCACTATAGAAGGGGTGAATGTAATTATCAAGAGTGGCATCTGCCTTGCCTTTAAACAAAGACGGTGACAATTACAGGCGCTTTATTGCTTTCCCAGCAAGGAACTATATTAGACAGGGAGAAATTGAAGGAACTGGTTGGTTAGTAGTTTACACAGTCTGAGGTTTCAGATGAGTTGCTAATACCAATGTGTTACCTCTTGTGCCATTGTGCCTTATATTGTCAGAGCTAATGATAGCAAGCTGCTAAGATAAGAGGATATACATGTTAAACAATATTGCTGCCAAACATTAGCAAGTTCATTATGGGGATGTTAGCATGCTGACGTTAGCATAGCTCAAAGCATTGCTGTACCTGATGCTGCTTTCAAATGCGGCCATGTTTACTGTGTTCATGAGATGATGTGTTTATATGATCACCACCCTCATGTGGAATTATAATGAGGTTGTTGGGACTCCATACTAATGAAAAACCAGTTTTAAAGATTTGCTTTCAGTAGAAACAAAAGTGCCTTGAAAAGTGTTTTTCTTTAACACAAATGTGACGATAATATCATATTATATAATATGCAACGGAGGTAATTAAATTCTCCTCTTCTGTAATTAGTTTCTTACTGTGCTGTCAAATCACACCTGTGAATCTGTTTCTCTCCCCCTCCTCCTCCTACTCCTCACCCTGCATATTTTTTCGTGCTAATTATTTTCTGCTCCTGCAACTTTAATGTAAAGTCAGGGAATGATTAGGTAACCAACTCGGCTAACATTAAAAAACAAATCTATCTTGATGTATTTCTGTGGTAAATCTTTCCTCACATTGGGTCCAAAATATATATATATATATATATTTTAAAGCTTTCTTTTAATATATTGCACAAAGCCTCTGATGCTTGCACAAGTTCCAGTTCGCACGAGTGTGTACAAAGAGACAGTGTTACGGAGGAAAAAGACCAAGAAACAGAAACATGTCATCCTTTAAAACAATAATGCGGTTCCATATTGAAAAAAACAACATTAATTAATCTTACAATTTCACTTGTAATTATAGCAGCACATTTTCAAAATATCCTTAGGGCACATGTTTGTTTGTTGTTCTCGTGTACGATGGAACAAATCCGTTCTCGGTTCTCCTGTGAAATAAAAAAAAAAGAACCCAGAGGGAAGATTTAAGATCTATGGAGATTAAGACTTTTGAAAGAAATGAACTAAACAAAGCCGCAGACTTTGATGAACAACCCACATTAGTGCTCACATTATCAGACAACTCAAAACAGTCAGATGAGCACAAAGTTAGTCATTAGTGAGATACAATAATGTCCATTACAACTTAACATTATATTTATTATTTTTGGGTTTAATTATATAAAACTCTGACATGAGATTTCTCCAGTTTGAGTTTGGGATTGTGTACTTCTCTAATAAGTTCTAAAATAATCATTCTTTAAGAACTTACCCTTATCTTAAGGGTCAATCAGGGTCAATTTGTAACCTTGGTAACAGTGGGAAGACACATCATTTCACCGTATGTTTTTAAATACTTGTAGCTCCTCTTTTTAGGGCTGTCATTTTTTTAAAATGCCAAATAATAAAAGACTCATCTGTATTTTTATCACAATTAAAATAACATGGCACACACTGTACGGTATCTCTTCCATGCCGGAGTGGCTGCATACTGTAATCTACATTTGTATAATCATCACAGTTTGACTTAATGACAGTCTCTTCTGTGAGCTGGCCCCACGTCGCTCCATGTAATTAGAATCTCATATGGGTTAGATGGAGAGCAATAAATGTGATTCTTGTTTTCTTTTGGGCTTACCAAGTAGACTATTCTAAATCACATTCAGCTACAGAGTAATGAATCGTCTTTTTGTCGTCGTGATTTGAAAGCATTCACGTAGGATGGCGTTGAAAGATGGTGTTTTTCTAAACAGTATGAAAAACTAAAAAACCCTACAAGGTCTCGCACTAATCATTTAGCTTTTTATTTTATATTTTCAAGTATTACTCAGCACTGAAAGCATCATTTAGAGCTTTTGTTGTTGAATGAAATGAAAACTTCTTCCTCTGTTAAAAGGGATAGCCACCTGTCTTGGAGCTTCCCCTAGTGGCTGATTATGAGTTAGCATGTTGCAATTTATCATACTTTATTTTCCTTATTTTAATAAAGTGCTATAAATAAACTTGGAATTGAATCATATTTTACGAGTCATTTTATTCAAAGATATCAACAAGATTTTATTAACAGGAGAGCAGCATATAGCTAATTGGTCATGAATAAATTCATGTATATACACAGAACACATAACAGTAAAAATAGCCAAAATTCTGAGCAAAAATACAGTTAACAACCAAACTACTAAGAAGAAAAACAACGAGAAAAAAGACATTCTGAATCCAGTGGCTCTTTATGGCTTGGAAGAAAAAAAAACAATAATCAGAAAACATTATGTCTATCTTCAATTTAGTTCCATAATTATTGTTCCATTGTCTTGTAAGTTGTTTGTGGGTCAAATGTGTCAGTGTTCTTCACTGATAACAAGTTAAATCATTACTAAACATCCCATACATACATTCTGAACTTGACAATATGGCTATTATTTTTGGTCTCTTTAGTTGTATTTACAGAGCATGTAACACCTCAGATTGATCCAAAGAACTACATACAATATTTACATTTAAAGTAAGAAATAGACAGACATAGAAAAGCCACACCCAGCCTTGGTATTTCCCAGAATCCTCAAATTTACATTATTTGTTTTTCAACCCTCAAGAAGGATCAACATTCCCACCCATTTTTGTGTAGCTACTGTGAAAACAACATTGAAATACAGGGTATTCTTCTCTGGCCATGATCATTTAGAACAGTTTTTACAACACAGTCACCACTACTGTATTGTGAAAGCCAAAAATGTAGGGTTTTATCACTGAAAACGAAACACAGCATTATTTTACCCTAAGAACCTCAGATCAGATCATATTTAATGCCAGTTGTCACGTTAAAACAAGCACCTGATTTTTCGTGGCAGTCCCTTTTTAAACAATCTTGCAGACCATTTGTTCGAATTGTGAGAATACCACAAGTCACTGCGATGTAACAGAACCTGTTCCTTGATTTCTGGAATGTCACATATGCTGTGGTGTTCTGGAAAAAATGGATTGTTCCGGACTTCCTGTTTGAGTCTCTTTGGCTCACCACATGAACCTCTGTGTGGCTGTGCTGTCCGGCCAGTGGAAGGTCTTACTGATGAAGATGTAAAGTGTGGCAGCATTGACCGCCGTGTACAGGACAAACTCAACGACGAGTCTGGGCAGAGAGGGCAGGGGCATGTGTAGGCGGTACATCAGATAAGGGACAATGAAGTACCTGAACTCCAGCAGCTTCTGGGGGACCGTGGCAGCCAGGAGGCACGCCAGGAACGCCAAACTCCAGAACAGTGAGCGCGACTTGAAGGAGTCCAGAAAATTCCACCCTGCAAACACGTATGCAGGGACAACGACGAAGCGCACCAGCTCATGCTTCTGGAAAAGCCTTTTCCACACGTAGAAGGGGAAGTGGCGGTTGTCTGCCAGCAGGTACTTGTGGACAGAGGTGAACTTCCACACCAGGAGCAAGGAGACGACCGTGACGAAGAGGAAGAACAGAGGCTGCTTCTTCAGAGCCTGGAGGAAGCGTAGAGCGCGGTGGTAACAAAGTGACACAGGGAGAGAGAAGAAGAGGGCGAAGGAGAAGAAATAGAAGAGTTGGGGGAAGTTGAAACAGGCCTCATGGCTCGTCCGGTCACCCACCACTATCCCATCATTGAACACCATGAACGCCAGGAAGCCCACGCCGACTACAGCGTAAGGCCAGGCCACCAGCAGCACCGACTTCACATGACTAGGCGAGGTGAGGAACTCCAGCGTGAAAAGTATCACCTTCTTAGCTCCACCGAATGACAGCGGGACCTGGGATGGAGGAGACTTCTCATCCCTCTTTTTCGAATACTCCACCCTCCAGGCCTCGTCCATTTTGGCGGCCACCAACGTGCCTGCGCAGAACGCCACCCAGATGATGTTGGTCTGGCGGAAGAGCACTGAGCAGAAGCCGAGGAACGCCGAGGCCTTGTGGCAGCTGTACAGCGTCATGAGGTACGTGAAGAGGATGAAGAAAGTAGATCCGGCGTCCGTGTAGTAGAGGAAGTTGAAGAAGTAGAGCACGGGAAAGGTGGACAGAGACAGCGCAGAGAGGACTCGCCGGGAGGTTGTTCGTGTCTGGAAGAGAGGAAATGTTAGAAAACAAGACACAAAAAATCCCTCACACATTGTTTTCATCACCGTCAGCGTACCTTCTCCCGGGAGTGCAGTTTGCAGATGAGCAAGTAGAGCAGGTAAAGGTTGCCGCAGTTGAAGAGCAGGTTGATGAAGCGCAGCATGGCCGTGGAACACACCACCTGGCCTGTGAGGTCAGCAAGCCAGACCACAGGCTTAATGACCCCCACAGAGACGAGGTAGAGGCCTGGGAGGGTCGTGATCATTGGGTCCCACTGAAGAGGAATCATTACAAAGTTAGGGTTAGTGTTAACATTTTAACAATTGACAAGAAAATAAGTGTTCACAACTATTCTATTTGTGAAAATAGTGTATGAAGTCTTCTGTGGATCTTGAGTCTTTCTAAAGTGGGATATTACCCCTGTGATGTCATAGTGATGTAATCAAAGTTATCTAGTATTGAAAAAGGCTGCATTACAAACTGGGGACAGAGTCTGAAAAACATGGGTGTTTATCGGGCAGGGAGAGCGTGTAAAAAATAAGGCACTATTGAGTTGGATAATCATAAATGGAGGATCCAGCTTTTTTTCTTTACTTGACCTTTTAATAGGAAGCAAAAATCAGGACATATGTCTCATCCTTTACTGATTCAACTATTGATGGCCAAATCTATTGTGAAACTAAACGTTGAAAATGATGGTGGGACCCTTTATTACGCATGCATTCATAATTTCACCCAAATCACTGAGTTGTGGGAAAAAAACATATGGAATGTTTTGATCTGTAATATAATGTGTACATGTTTTGTGGTAAAATAATTTGAATGTTGAAACATCCAATAATGATGATCCTTAATCTCCACTTTTCTGCAGGAAGAACTTACTGGAGCTAGCCTGAATGCAAACCACCGTACCCACTAATGGCATTCTATACATCTGACATGGAGATTAAAGGCTTACCAGCTGTCACCGCATGTTAAATGACTGCAGGTAGCTAGCCTTAATCCGCTAAATAACAACGAGGGACTCTGAAATGGTAACTTTTACCTCGTTGAATTTGCCATGGCAGTACTTCTGAGCTTGTGGCACATGAAATATCTCGTCCATGTAGGGCTCCCTTTGCTCCCGGGTGACTCTGGAGAACAGCAGGCAGGAAACCAGAAAGTTGGTGCTGCAGAGAGCAGTGAAGATGTAGCCTTCAAATTTCTCCATGTTTGATGACGAAATCCGATGTCAAAGTGAATGCAGTCCAAAGCTAGCTGTAGCAACGTTGTGTATTCCGCATAACTAGTAGATTTGCGTTTTAAAAACCGCTTAACAATCTCAACTCAGAGGGGAATTGGTTGAACTGCGTCTTGTGTTGACAAACGGAAGAGTTAATATTTTTGACAGTTGGCGTTCCGCTCCAGAAACATGCTCGGGTACAGAAACTATAGTATAACCTTTAGTTCCTAGTTGAGCTAAACACATAAACATCACACTTCCATGGTATAAATAGAAATTAGGGATATCAATTTTATTAAATATCCTGTATTTTGAATGGAATTTCTTTCAAGATAGCGTTTTCCTGCTTTTGTCTCCTGTTTTCTAAAGAGGAACTTTCCTCCCTACGCGGTGTCACCGTGTTATGGTTCCCCCGCGTGTTCAGACCAAACGTTCATGTCAAGCGAGATAATTCGTAACTTCTTTATATTTCGTGAAGCAAATTTCCAGCATGCATTTAACACACGAACTGGAGCTCTTTCCCGGTCACAAAGTGACTCAAATGCTTTTCAGGGACGTCAAAAATGCTACAGAGTTGAGACAATGTGCGGTGGAGGGGAAAATAAACGGTGCTCTAATCAACCCAACGATGGTGAGATGTTTTATTCAGCTTTAACAACATTGAATCCAATGTCTATGTGCATAAGGCATGTTCTTAAATGTATTTATAAGCTTAGAATTCTTTCCACACAGAACTATATTTTATATCAAATGGGAAACATATGGCACCTCATTCACCCCTCTCTGTTTTTATTTACAGCTGGTAAATCCTTTCCAAGTGCTGGTAGCTGCCAACAAGGCTGTTAACTCACAGACCAATGGGAAAATGAAGACAAGAAGCTTATACTCTGAAATAATCTTCAATCTATCACCGACTAATAATGTAAGTAAACTAAACATTACTTATTGTGTCTATATTGTTACCATTTCCATGTGAAGAAAAAAATAAAAGGCATAAAGTCTTATACACTTAAGGGTAGGACTTTTTAGTTTTTTAACATTGCATCTGAACAATCAAAATAATTGCAGCCAAAATGTCCAACGCTAAATAGTTGCTAAACCAGTCATTATGTCCATGAAAAAACTTGGAACAGAAATGAATTATATTTGTATGTCTCCCTAACACAGATCTCAGAAGCGTTTAAAAGGTTTGGGTGCTCTGATGGCGATGACTCTGTCCTGGTGGTCCTGGTTCACAACAATGACGAGTCCCAGCTTTTAGCAGACATCACAGCCCGGGTGAGCGGACGGCAGGTTCCAGTGGAAGAAGTGTCCTCGCTGACGGACCACGCAAAAATCAAAAAGGTTCTCATTCCCTGCTTTAATCAATGTCACTATGTAACATGAAGTTGCATTGGCATGTGTGTGTTTTGCATTCAAATAATTTAGTTAAAATCTACAGTCATAAGCTGTAAACTAGATATATTGATCAAGAACTGACATCTTTGAAAAGTGACATGTTTTTTTGCTGTTGTGTTAACCCATTTTTGCCTTTGTTTCAGTTGTATAAAGTCACACCGGAAGAGGAGAAGAGTGGGACTCTGCTAGATGCGGTTGTATGCAGGATGGCTGCCAAGGACGTCATGTAGCTGCTTTAGGAAATGGACAGGAAATGGAAATGGAAAAGAAGGCAACCATTTATTTTCTTAATCTTTTTTTACTTTGAATTGATTTACTCTTCCTCATTGTAAACACCCCAACAATTGTGTTTTGTGGATGTTAATTATAGAAACATCTTATTTCTCCCATCTGAAAATAAAATCTTATTTTTCATATATTTTGTCATGGACTTTGTTTTTCTCCTGCTCACATTTACATTTTAATTATCAGTTTCTTTCCATCTAAGAAGGGACCAATATCAGATCACTCGGGAGGATTTTAAATAAAAATACATACTCATTCACAACTGACATGTAACATTAAGTCAAACCGAACATGCGCTTAGATTCAGCCTTGCTTTGGTTTCTTCTAAATCACCTCGAATAACCTATAGGGACACTGACATTCTGTAACAAATCTGAATTTAAAATTGCCGTGTCATTTCATTTGGGTATTACAATTGTATTCCCTTTCATTCTGAGATTTTATGAAGGCACAACAGCATGTGCACACCATCAATTAATTGACAGAGGTGTTTATTAAAAGGGATTGCACACACACTAAAAAAAGAAAAGACTTTGAACATAAATGTTTATTATTGTCCTTAATAATGCAGCACCTCATTCTTGTTACGTTACATAGATAAACATATTTCATCATGATTTATGAGGCAAGTGAAATCACACTGCTTCATATAGTAGAGTAATTACATTTACAGACAAAATGGCACTGAAATGATTACGTATTTCCAAATCAGAAGCCCTGAGTTGTTTTGTTTGTGTTACACAAAGAAAAGTCACATCATGCTTGTGTACGTTTGTCATCCTGGGAAGTTGGCAAGCTCGTCTTTCCCGATATTCCCTCCACTGAGGATGCACACCACGTTTTTCCCCTCTAGCTCGGGTATCTTGTTGTTAACGATGGCGGCAAATGCAGCGCAGCCTGACGCCTCCACCACGAGGCCGGAGCTGTAGAGGGTGGAAACCGCCGCCTTGATCTCTTCATCGTTTATAAGGACAATCCCCTCAACGTAACGCTGACATAGCTCGAAGGGAAGTTTGCCTGGGATGCAAAGAAAAGGACAGATTAAAAGATACAGCAGTTTGAAGAAATGGAGAGAAAGACTGAGACGTTCATAATACCCGCAAATGGGGGTGCAAGTCCTGAGGCGATGCTCTTGGTGTCCATGCCCACTGGCTTCTTCTCAATGAAGCTTTTGTACATGGTGCAAGCTGAGTTCAAACACACAAAAAAACACATTTCACTGAGCCTCTAGGGTACATAGCTAATATTGCTGCTTTTTTCCTTCTTTGTGTTTGTTTTACCTCCTTCTGGTTCCACACCATAGATTCTGGTCTTATCACAACCTGATAGTTTGATGGCAGCGGCCACACCAGCCAGCTGCCCCCCTCCACCGCAGCACACTACCACCACATCAGGCTCAGGCATCACCTCCAGCACCTCCATACCTAGACTGGACACACAGGTTTAGAATAGCTGGAAGTTTAAATAATCCAAATTCCACTGTCGGCCATTGAGTGTACCTGGCATGTCCTGCTATAAGATCCAAGTCATCAAAGGAGTGCAGGAAGGTCATGTTGTGCTCCTGAACACAGCGGGTCACTACATCCATCAGACAGGAAGTGGGGACTCTCTCTACCTCTACCCCAAAACTCTGAGGAACGGAAAGGAATAACATTTTTAAATAAATGCGTAGGAATAATTTTTTTTAAATGACAGGTTTGTATTCTGTGACTTTCATTTTCAAGTACCTTTACTCGCGTATTGTACTTTAGTGCAAATTTGAGGTACTTAAAGTATCAATATAAAAGCTTTTGTTACTCAATACTTTTATTATACAAGGGGTTATAAAATAAGAGAATTGGTTAAAAATGAACAGGCATTTATAAACATTTAAATGATTTATTTTGAAGAATTTTAAGTTTTTTGGATGAGTTTGACTATTTTAGAGTTTTTCTGCATAAGGTACTTTTACATTCAATAGTTTACCTACATTGTGCTAATTATACTAGTCTACTCTTACAATGCGGGAATTTTAATCACAAGAGTATTTTTACACTGTGGGATGATACTTTTACTTAAATACTTCATCCACCACTGGTGAAAAGATCACTTCTAACCTGTATGAGGATGGATCTGGACACAGGGGCTGTTTCCGGCATCACCACCTTGCCCTTTGACCCGTAATGTTTTGAGGCATACGCAAAAGACTTCCCATAGTTCCCAGCAGACATTGTGACAAAATGACCACCCTTCTCTCTCCTGGCAAATTGATTGGCCACTCCACGGATCTTGAACGAGCCTGCCAAATAAAAGTAAGACCATTCTTAAGAAACAAGCTGAGAATGTGCTTGTGCGAGATGAATCAAAGTGCTTTCGTCTCACCGGTTCTCTGCATGTTCTCCAATTTGATGTGGATGTTGCATTGGATGTCCAGAGGCAGGGTTGTCTGGCACCAGGGGATCATGGGAGTGTTGATGACACCCAGTGGGCTGCCTTTGACCGTCTCCCTGGCTTCTCTCAGCAGATCCAGGGTGACGGCGTCTGCAGACATCTATCAGAAACACACACTTCAATATCAGGAACCCTTTCACATTGAGGGGCCAAAGACATGCATTTCATAAATAAATGCAAATCACAACAATGTAATAATTAGTATTTTTAATCGTTATTTCTCATCTGCCTAATAATTATCATTCATTTTCTATGAGTTGTGTTATTATTAGATCACTTCTATTTTAGGTCTTTCTGCTCTATGCCACTCCGTTACTTACGACGTTCAGAGCGAGGGAGTAGGCCTAAAGCATGCACGTTACATTTCAAAACCTCTTTTACAAGAGTTAAGTAAACTAAAACTACATATTTCGTGCACTAGACTTGCTCCACACTGACCTTATTATGTATTTTGATTTTTCTTTCACTTTAAAAAGTGACAACTCCGTGATGCAGTTTGCAGTGTTAAATTTCTTGTAGCTCCCAGTGGAAAAATAGTTCCCGTTTGAACGTGTTTCCAGTCGGACGGTATTATTACAAGGACCACCAAGATGGCTGCCCCTGCAAGTGACAATGGAGACTTTTCTTAGTGACATAACTAATTAGTATTATCAGAAGGCACTGTAACTAGGAAATATGGGTTTTATTAGACACGTCGTATGTGCCATGTCCGGCGGAGTTGACAGCTCTGTCGCCGCGTTGTTACTGAAGAGAAGAGGTGAGAAAACAGAGAAATACTCACAGGGAAACATACCTGAACTGACCTGTCACACAACAAAAACTCGAAATCTCAAGTATATTTGTCTAATATCTAGTGAGAGTATGTCTTTACAATTGTTATAATACCTAATAACTCAAGAAGTACATTTCAGTGAGATAAACAGTAGGGTCTTGTTTTTAGACCATTCATCTTAAGTATTTTGTTATCAGAATCAGAAGTACTTTATTCATCCCAAACTGGGACATTTTTGTGTCAAAGACTCTTGAAGGCATCTTATTTTCTCTTGTGTCACAGATGAAACCGTTTTTTAAAAAGAAATGATTGCAAAATCTTCAATTAACATTAGAAAAAAGAAAACTTTTGAGCATTTGTGGCTTATTTTGTAGAGCTTATTACAAGATCTGATTTATTTAATCAGAATCGGTTTTATTAACAGGTAGGTTTACACATACGAGGAAATTGCTTTGGTTTAAATGGTGCATAGAAAGAACAATATGTTAAAAAAAAGTACTATAATAAAAGGTATTTCAAGATAAAATTGTAACAAATAAAAAAGGCAATATTTACACAAAAATAAACGATATATTAATATAATAATATATGACAAATACTATATTCAAAGTGGAGAGCTGTGCAGATTTAATTCGAGATAGTGTGGAGCAGAAATGTGCAACATGTTGCGCAGGATTTACAATATCAAAAAGTAAAAGATATTGCTCGCAATTAATGGCTATTAATGGTTAGCTCACTTTACCTGAATAAATAATAAGTGAGAAACTCTGCTATTGTTCTTATTTTTCATGCATAGGTTACAGTGTAACAGGGGTTTTTATGAAGAACTGGGACTCCCTGGATGAGAGTGGCGTGTGCAACACAGAGAAAGACTGTGAGGACGCCTACAGAGTCTGTCAGAGCCTGGACATCCCCTTCCATCAAGTGTCTTATATCAAAGAGTACTGGCATGAAGTGTTCAGGTATTTGTGGCTGCCTTGCATGAATCCTAAATACTTTCAAAATGTAAAACTCAAATTTCATGTAAATTCATGTTTGTTTTCCCCCCTTTCAGTAAACTGTTAAAGGAATATGAGAAAGGGAGGACACCCAACCCAGATATACTATGCAACAAGCATATCAAATTCAACCATTTCCACAAATATGCCATCAACACTCTGGGTATGTAATCATAATAAGGCTGTGAAATGTTCACTTTAATTATTAATTCAGTTTATATTTCCAATTATAATCGATAATCACTTAATTAATGTAACATAAAAAAAGACTGATGTTTGAAGTCATAATGTGGTCATACACGGACCTAAACCTCTTTCTAGGCAGCTTTACAACTGTTTTGTGGATTAAGGATTTAAATAAAGTGATTTCAATGTCAAAAACAATAAAGACAGTGTCTAATTTGCCTGATCCTGTTGTTTTCTAAGGTGCTGATGCCATGGCAACAGGACACTACGCCAGGACGTCACAGGAAGACGAAGAGGTGTTCCAACAGAAGACCACAGCGCCGACGACAACCCTCTTCAGAGATCGTTTTGAGATTAGAAATCGTAAGCGTTTGACTCTTGTGCCTTAGTTTAATGGGTTACCGTTGTCGAGCCTTAGTAACATTTTAGCAAAACATTATCTTTTCTTTCTTTCCTCTTCCCAGCGGTGAGGCTGTTCCAAGGAGCAGATCTCTTCAAAGACCAAACTTTCTTCCTCAGTCAGATCTCGCAGGAGGCCTTGCGACAAACCATGTTCCCGCTGGCCGGACTCACCAAAGACTTTGTCAAAAAGATTGCTTTGGAGGCAGGGTTTCACCATGTGCTGAAGAAGAAAGAGGTGAACACACACACAAATATATACAAACACAGAAATATAACTCATGTCTATGTTACACAAGGAGATTATGAATAGGAATATGTATTCTCATTGTAATTTAACCTAATGTGTTTCCAGAGCATGGGCATCTGCTTCATTGGAGAGAGAAACTTTGAAAGCTTTATTTTGGAGGTAAGAATAAAGTCTTCAAGTTTTCATTATGCGGTTCAAATTTTAACATTGCCTCCTGCCTTTTGTTTTTTACAATTTCAAAGCTATAATTATTTAGAGATGCATGAAAACCTATAACTGTTTCTTAAATTGGTGTTTTTCTTTATGTTGCCAGTATCTGGAACCTAAACCAGGGAACTTTGTCTCCCTGGAGGACGGGGCTGTTGTGGGAACACACAAAGGTATGTTTGTGGCCGTTTGAAAGTCTCAAATTGTCAAAACAAAGTGTGTGTTACTATTATATTATCACACAGGCAGAATGTAATGACTGTCACTATGTTAAGCCAATTCAAAATATTAAAATCAAGTTTTGCTTGAATATGCTTTAAATGTGGATATGTTACAAATGACTGACACATGTCCAGCAGTGGCTCAGTCAGTAGGGGCTTGGACTGGGAAACGTAGGGTCACCGGGCCAAGTCCCCAAACAGGCTTGAAATATGGAAGGTGGACTGCTACTTGGAGAGGTCCCAGTTCACCTCCTGGGCCCTGCTGCGGTGCCTTTGAGCAAGGCACCGGACACCTCCAATCCCCCCTCTCCATTGCTCCCCGGGCGCTGCACAATAGCTGCCCACTGCTCCTAGTACTAGGATGGGTTAAATGCAGAGGACCAATTCTATTCTATTCTAATTCTAAAATAACTCTGGTTACTTCCTGTTTTTTCTCTTGTCGTTCACTGTATCTCTGTCCATCCAGGCTGGTTCACCATGACGCTGGGCCAGAGGGCGAGAATTGGAGGGCAGAGAAACCCCTTTTTTGTGGTGGACAAAGACATCACTACTGGGGATGTGTTTGTGGTAAGGAAATCTGTGTATGTAGGACAGTGGCTTGTTTTGATTATTCCAAGCCACTGTATGATGTGTTGTTTCTCATACTCAAGCATTATTCAATGCTGCATTATTGAAATATAAAATAGGTTATGCCCATTTATGTATCGAGGCCTCAGCAAAAGGTTTGTACCTCGGTGAAAGAGCTTGTCTACATTCATGCTTTACATTTATTTTGCTCACTTTTAAAAGGTGCAACACTGATTAAAACTTGACACATTTTTGCTCATACTTTACTCCCCGAATTTCTCAAAAATTAGGCTCCTGCTACTAACCACCCAGCTCTTTTCCGTGACACGGTGCGGACCGACCGCTTCCACTGGGTAACAGTCGACCCGCCTGCTGAACTAGTCAAGACCCAGATGATGGAGTGTAATTTCCGCTTCAACCACCAGATGCCGCTCAGTGAGTTTTGTGCTGTTAGTGTCTGTAATTTGGTGAATTAGAAGTTATTTACTGAAAAAAAACCTGCATGTTTTTATGTTTTCAAGTTCCCTGTACAGTGACTCTGAACATGAACGGCTCTGTGTGGATCTCTCTCTCCAGACCAGTCCGAGCTCTGACCCCTGGACAGGTAACAGCTAACGCACCTGTGTTACAGAATACACTGTAGTTGCATAAACCTATGCTGCAACATCAGTTCAAATGAATTTTTCACTTTAGGAGTATAAATGTAAAAATATATTATATATATTTCAAGTTGATTGTATATTTCAATTAATCCGTCCCTGGCCAGGTGTGTAACCCCCTAAAGCTTCCTGCACACACAATAAAAACGGATTCTAATATAAGTTATATCCTCCTGCAGTTTGCTGTTCTCTACAAAGGAGATGAGTGTCTGGGCAGCGGGAAGATCATGCAGTTGGGGCCCAGCGAGTACACCCTGCAGCAGGGCAGAGAGCGCCTGTTAGCAGCCGCGCAGCAGCAGGAGCAGCAGACCCCCGAACCAGCCAGCTGAGAGGACTTCGCCGCCCAGCCGTGTTGGAAATGAGCTCTGTCCGGTACATTAGGTAGAGCACACTGTTTAAGAAGATAAACTGTCTCTTAGAAAAGGCTGTGTGACGAAGTTCCTGTTCCGGACTCCATTTAAAAAACCGTACACCAGTTTTTAATCGCCCAAATTGGACAGATCAACGGTTGATATGACAAAGGGTTGATTTTTGTACACTTTTAGTGTTGGACACAAAAGTGTATATACTAGCTGCTACGATGAACCATCTGTATTCAAGCCAACGGGTTTTTTGGACTTTGGGGCTGCATTTGAAATAGTATGTGTTATTTTTACTGTAGTACTTTCTGGAGCTGCCCTTACAGAGTGTGTACTCCTGACAATAAGACTTGAACTTTAACCCCCGCCTTTTTTCCTTTATTCGTCCAGTCCGTAGCGGGATGGAGCTGTCCTCAGGATGTCTGTGCTCTCTCCTTGGCTTATTTTCTGATTTGCAGAGGGATGTGAGTCAGAATAGCCAGAAAAGTATGCTGTGACGTACTATTTACTGGGACAAACTTTTTCTGGTATACTAAATAGTACTGAAGTATCAGTATTGGAACGCACCCTAGATGTAATAACTGAAATAAAATAAAGTAGCACCTTTTTTTAGAAATAAATCCATGTTTTCAGTCCAGTTACTCTTTATCTAACAGTCAATCTACACCAACACCGCTAATAGCTAATTGTATTCATCTTTAGAATATAATCAATTGTGGTCTGGAAGTCTTTTCTCAAGGATGTCTGAGCCCTTTACTGTTCTGTTCCTAACTGAAAATATAGAAACCTGTTTGGGAACCTGGGAAATGAGAGTTTAACTTTAACCTAGCAGAGGGTTAATAGCTGATGGTTGACACAATTCTGGGGCCTGTTATCTGTGCATGGAAGTGACACTTACTGTATATTCTCTTCTTTGTTCATTGTAATGTAATTTCAACCTTATTTTTCTTTCATTTCTGAGACTTTCCCTCCTGTCCTATACCTCTATTCCAACTGTCTTGTTCAGCCTGCTTCTGTGCCAACTGGAAACCTACAGTACAGTCTATGAGTAATCAATGGTAATATTTGACTCCAATTGGTTCTTTGAATCATTGTTTAAATAAGCAACATGGTTATTCGTTCTGTTAGTTAATTTCTAAGTAAAGTTAAGACTTTAGTACTAAACAAGAAAAAGAAGTAGTCAAACTGCACCCTTTTAGTTGTTGAAGACGAAATTATGTTTCAAAGCACAGCTGCTGGCACACAGGAGTTAATAAACAACTTAAAAACATTCTAAGCTTTTTTTTGAATAATTGAAAAGACTGGTAAATTGTTTTAATTCAAATGTGTTAATTAATTCATTTCTACTGTAAAACAAATTCTATTGCTCTAAGTGTAGGGGTTTTTCCTACAGCTACACTTGAAATATATATAAATTAAGAACATTTTAAGTGCCTTATCTTTTCAAATGGCTTTTAAAGTCAAAAGTCAAAGTCAACTTTATTGTCAGTCCTTCAGTTTGTGTGTACAGACAGAGCGATCGAAATACTGTTTCCCACAATCCCGAGGATTAACAAAAGTCTATGGAATATGAGTTATTGAATGAGTAGAATCTGTGAATAACTAAACATTTACCAATGAGTGAATAAACCTTATCAGTGGTGTGTTGACTTCATTTTCAATGGCCTGTATGGCTAAATTTTCCCTCCAGACTAATTTACTAAATGAAAATACATGATGTAGGTGTGCATGGGTTGTCCTACTGTTATTGATCCACAAGGGGGCGCTGTTATACTAGATTACCCTACAGGTGTGAACCTGTTGTTCTCCAGTCGGCTTTGTTGTGCACAATCACTTTACTGTATGTTCTCATAAATCCTGATGATTGTCACAGTAGAGAATATTAAACACTTTTGATTTCCTATTGTATGATTTCTAGAAGTAGATTATATTTGTGCATAATTTTGAAAAGTTGTTCATCTTATTATTGGCTTTCCTTGTGGGGAAAAACAAAGGCGATTGTAATAAGGGATAATAAAGGCTCAAACAACTCCGTAACGGAAAGAAAGAATAAATAGTTGATCAAATCAAACCATTAAAGTCAAAATAAAAGTTAAACACAATGATACAAAGAAAAGCAATATAAATGTACTTTATTTAAAATATTTCCATCGGAAGCAACATGTTTCCTTTCAAGGACACACAGGCTTTGCTATAAATAATTACCATTTTACATTGTAAACATGAAGAAAAACAGGATTATCAGAAGCAACAATTAAAGTTTATTAAGCTGTAACATTCGTGTGGTTGGCTGAAAACAGTTATTTAAATGATGATGTAACTACTTAAACCATGCCTACCTTGAACAGAGGAGTTGTGGCTTATTGTGTAACATTTTCTAATATTGTGACCTTGAAGTCTTAGTTAAACCACTTTTCATGCCTTTCATATGTACCTTCAGTGCTTACAACTACTTCAACACACAAAAGTTGAAGAGGCAGCCTCACTCAAACACCGCATTAGGAATTTTACCCAACTCTCACCCTATTATAATAACAATGCACTTGTGCGCATTGGTCACCCGGTCAGGGCCACTTCCTAAATCTCCATGAGAAAAAGAAAAGCCCCCCTGTGAAAGCGTCCCAGAGGGGGGGACACAGCAGGTTTATGGTAATAAGTCTCCGAGGAGGAGAGAAGGAGGAGGCGGAGGAGAGCCACGGAGCCATTTTGTACTCATTTTAAACTCAGTGTGGGTTAACGCAGCTGCTGCGCGCCGTGGATACGCCGATACTATGGATACCAAGCGTCTTTTCCCAGGTTAAAACTTCACAATGAGGGATAAAAGTAAAGCGCGCTGTTGGGAGAGGGAAAGTTAACGCGTTTTCGGAGGAGTTTCGATGAAGTTGAATGGGATTTGACAGGTTCACAAGCATGGAGCTACCGATGTTTTGGATTTGGTTTTGTGTCCTGTTCAACGTGCAGCTTTCGGGATGTTTGGAGATACACCTTTCGGATACTTTACAGCCTGGGACCCTGTTGGCAAACCTGTCGCTTGGACCTGGATGGACGTCAAAACTTGACAGGACTTTATCACCCAAATTCATCCAGAACTTTTTCCAAGTTGGGAGACACGATGGAGTCATCCGTCTGTCTCACAAAGTTGAATGTGCGCACACACCGAGGAACCCAGCGCCTGTTTATTTCAGAACAGGTTCCTTGACATCTGGGGACGTTATTCTGACACAGTTTAATGTGTTTGTCCACGGCGAGGACTGTTTTATTAAATACAAGAGAAAGAAAGCATCAGGTAAGCCAGACATTCACATTAAACACCTCTCAAAACTGGAGGCAACTTCCTGCTTGTCCGCAGGTAAATTGCTATTGAATGTGACAGAACTTTTGCCTGCCTTTACTCGCAACACCGCCTTGTTGGACACAATGTGTGTTGGCAAAGACTTGAGTGCAGTGTTCAGACAAGGGGATTTGTTCCTGTCCAGTGACTTATGTATTGAACACAGTGAACAGCCCGAGGTGAGTTTGCACTGTGCGCTGCATAGCTCTCCAGGCGGCAGGCTCTCTGTGCAGCTGAGTTTGACGCTCTTAAAAGTGCATAAGCAACATGGATCCCTCTCAGAAACCGTCCAGAGAAAGTCCGGCAAGTTGATCCGCAGGGGTAAGCGACAGGTAAACATGTCTCCCAAGTTCCAGCTCCCCAACTATGTGGTGTCATTGCCCGAGAATGAGCCTGCGGGCACGCGGGTGATCACCCTGAAAGCCACTGACCCGGATGGTGGAGAAGAAGGCCGGCTGGAGTACAGCATGGAAGCATTGTTTGACAGCAGGTCGAATGACTTTTTAGAAATTGACACTCAGACAGGGAGCATAACTACTGTACAGTCACTAGACAGAGAAGTGAAAGACACCCATGTTTTCAAAGTCACTGTAACTGATAATGGCTCTCCCAAAAGATCCGCCACTTCTTACCTCACTGTCACTGTGAGTGACACTAACGACCATAGCCCAGTGTTTGAGCAAACTGAATACCGTGTTAGCATCCGGGAGAATGTAGAAGTTGGGTTTGAAGTGATAACAATCCGTGCCACTGATGGGGATGCTGCCTCCAACGCCAACATGATTTATAAAATTGTCAACGGAGATGGAGTTAACTCTGTATTTGAAATCGACCCCCGGAACGGCGTGGTGAAGATCAAAGAGCGCCCTGATAGGGAGACCCGGGCCCATTGCCAGCTGATTGTGGAGGCCAATGACCAGGGCAAAGACCCAGGACCCCGCAGTGCCACTGCTACTGTCAAAATCACTGTGGAGGATGAGAATGACAACTACCCACAGTTCACTGAAAAGAGGTATGTTGTACAGATCCCAGAGAATGTGGCAGTCAACACCAAAATCATCAAGGTGGAAGCTACAGACAAAGATGAAGGCAACAATGCCAAAGTTCAATACAGCATAATCAGTGGCAATGTTAAGGGACAGTTCTACATCCACTCCCCCACAGGTGTTATTGATGTCATCAATCCTCTGGACTATGAGACGATTCGAGAGTATAATTTACGGATTAAAGCACAGGATGGCGGCAGGCCTCCCTTGATAAATGGCACAGGGATGGTGGTGGTGCAAGTGGTGGACGTGAACGACAATGTCCCTATGTTCGTCAGCACACCTTTCCAGGCTACTGTGTTGGAAAATGTGGCCATTGGATACTCTGTGATCCACATCCAAGCAATCGATAGTGACGCTGGAGAAAACGCCCGTTTGGAATACCGGTTAACTGACACCACGCCTGGTTTTCCACTCACAATCAACAACAGCACAGGCTGGATTACAGTGAGTGAAGAACTTGACAGGGAGACCACTGACTTCTACACCTTTGGCGTAGAGGCAAGAGATCACGGGATACCTGTGATGTCCTCATCAGCCAGCGTCAGCATCACAGTGCTCGACGTGAATGACAACATACCCACATTTACAGAGAAGGTGTACTCATTAAAGATTAATGAAGATGCTGTTGTAGGGACGAGTGTACTAACAGTGACGGCCGTAGATAGGGACGTCAATAGTGTGGTTACTTATCAGATCTCCAGTGGCAACACCAGGAACCGCTTTGCCATCACAAGCCAGAGCGGCGGCGGTCTCATCACTTTAGCCCTCCCCTTGGACTACAAGCAGGAACGCCAGTACGTCTTGACAGTCACTGCCAGTGATGGAACACAGTATGACACCACTCAGGTGTTCCTCAATGTGACAGACGCCAACACACACCGGCCCGTCTTCCAAAGTGCCAACTACCAGGTGATGCTCGGTGAAGAAAGACCTGTGGGCTCTACTGTGGAACTGATCAGTGCGACGGATGAGGACACAGGAGAAAATGCTCGCATCACATATGTCATGGAGGATAATGTTCCTCAGTTTAAAATTGACCCGGAGACAGGAGCCATCACAACACAAATGGAGCTTGATTATGAAGACCAGGCCTCCTACACGTTAGCAATCATTGCCAGAGACAATGGCATCCCTCAGAAATCTGATACCACCTATGTGGAGATTATCATCGTTGATGCCAATGATAATACTCCTCAGTTTCTAAGGGACAGATATCAAGGGACTGTATTAGAAGATGCACCCGTCTATACCAGTGTTCTTCAGATTTCTGCTTCAGATAGAGATTCTAACTCGAATGGCAGACTGAGTTATACATTTCTGGGTGGAGATGACGGAGACGGGGATTTTTTCATAGAATCCTCCTCTGGTATCATCAGAACTAGTCGTAAACTGGACAGAGAGAATGTTGCTGTTTACAATCTGAAGGCCTATGCTGTAGATAGGGGGGTCCCACCGCTGAAAGCAGCTGTTCCTATACATGTGGTTGTCCAAGACATTAATGACAATGCTCCAGTGTTTGAGAAGGACGAGCTGTTTATTGACGTGGAGGAGAACAGCCCAGTGGGGTCCGTCGTGGCCCGGATAACTGCCACAGACCCCGACGAGGGCACAAATGCCCAGATCATGTACCAGATTGTAGAAGGGAATAATCCAGAAGTTTTCCAGCTAGACATTTTTAACGGTGACCTCACCGCACTCATAGACCTGGATTATGAGACTAAAACAGAGTATGTCATCGTGGTCCAGGCCACCTCAGCCCCACTAGTGAGCCGGGCCACTGTGCACATCCGCCTTAAGGACATGAATGACAATGAGCCAGTGCTGCATAACTTTGAGATTATTTTCAACAACTACATCACCAACAAATCTAACAGTTTTCCATCAGGAATAATAGGAAAGGTTCCAGCTCATGACCCGGATGTATCGGATAAACTGCGGTATAAGTTTGAATCTGGAAATGAGCTCAACCTGCTGCTGCTCAACGCCGACACTGGGGATCTGAGGTTGAGCCGAGACCTGGACAATGACAGGACCCTGGAAGCCCCTATGACCATCTCTGTGTCAGGTAAAACAATTTTTTGAACATGTGTTCTTCCTTTCATGCTGTTTTTTTCTGTGAGGAAGATCTCACTTTTAATGGCAGTGTTGCATGGTGATAAAGTGTATTAAAGACTGAAATGTGAGTCACCACGTGTGCATAGTCAATATAGAATCTTCTGTTGGAGAGAGGCAGGTTTCGGCAGTAGTGTTGACTGTATGTGAAGTGAGTGTTTGCTGCAGGCTTTGTGCAGGATCCGGTTGTGCTGCTTTTGAACCATTAGGGTGATAAATGTATTGTGTGGAAGTGGTTGGTTTAGGTAATAAAAAGGAGCTTTAAGTAGGCCCCCCTGATAGCCAAGCTGCTGAAGATATGTGGGTTTCTGTCACAGGTTGGAACACACACATGCATATAGTGTAAGCATATGCACACACTTGATTTCCCTACCTGAGAGCACTGCTCTCTTTGAAGTGGCTAAAGGTTTGTGGCTGTGTGTAAATGCGCTGCAGGGAGCTTTATCAACATCTGTTGGAAAGAGTTTTTTCCAGCATTTCATTTTACTAGAATAACTTTCCTTACTTCACATATTTTTCTGTACACGTTTCTCTCAATTACCTCTATTTGAATGTAAAGTATTTGATTCAGTTCTGTTTTAGAGGAGCTTTCTGTAACATGGGGTCATATGTCAAGTCTGCTGGGTTCGCAGTACAAGTTCATAGAGAAAGAATGTGTCCTAAGTGTCTTTTTTTCCACCATAGAGGCAGAAGACTTTGATCTTTGAAGTTAAAGATTAGACAAATGCCAACACTTGACATACACACCCAAAATGGCAGGGCAACTGCTACAGACAAACACTCACTCTCACATACTCACTTTGCAAGGAACCTTAATTCAGGCACCTGAAAACGCATGGTAAATCTAACACCCTAACTAGCCTGTCACCTATTGACAGCTATTGGATGATCTTCTTAAGCACATTAAGCCCTGAAATGGGCAATCAGCCCAACACAGCTAGATCTCTTCAGCTCACTCCTCTATACATGACACTATCATCTCTCCATGCTAAAGAAATGCCAGCCTGTCACTGAAGGAATACAAATGAGCTGCTATGGACCAGACTGCACCAGGGCTAGTGGTTACTAGAAATAATTCTCAGACATTTTGGCAGGAAATGTATTATTAATTAGGGTCAACTTGAATAACTTTCTTTGATCCTTTAACAAAGGGGCATTTCCCTCTCTTTTGGGCAGTGACTGAGACATTGTTAGGATAATATAGTAGTTATTTAGCTGGACTTAAACCTGTATTGTTACACAGCAAAGTCCATTGGGCAGTGAAGGACTTGCCCCCTTCCTCTTTTTCCTCAGAACAGTGTTTTTCCGAAAGGACTTGTGCCTTTTTCTTTGTCTTAAACAAAAGACAGACTGTCCTTTTCTAAGAGCTTTATGGCTCTATAGACGACCTGCGGAGTATCTGAGGTGTTACCCACTGACCACAATAGTAACAGCCCTCATTCACTGCCAATGCATTCAATAACAGCTGACAGCTCTTGCCATATCCCTGACAACAGTGACCTCATGATGCTCCCTATGGGGCTGGACCTCAGCATTAGTTGTACCCATGGACATACACACATTTAGGTAAGCATGTGTGTTTGTGCACAATTGAACAGATGCACATACTCAAAACCCCCACTCTTTCTGGTTTTGGGTAGCTTGGACAGCGATGTCAAGTGTTGGATAGCCATTACCACAGATTGTCTTGACCTTTCAACCCTGGGCTCCTGGGAGAGGAAGGCCTCAGGGGATTGGAGCTAATAGCACCTTAACAAGAGAGACAAGACTCTGATTGTGTCTCTCCTGCTCCATAGGTTTCTTTTGTATTGTTTTTTCTAGAAATGTGTTTTATTTTGTGGTTATTGTTTTGACCTTTTCTCTGTCACTGGCTGAATCAAGTTGGAGTTTCCAAGAGCCGACGATGGCCCTAGTGTCAGATTGGCTCCAAATGATATGTCTATAAGTCTAGAATAGAGTCTTCAGTGCTTTAAAATGGCCTTCCTCTATCCATACGTGATGAGATTGATCTGAATGCATTATCCCATGTCTACTTATAATCCTAATTATCATTCCTGATCTGTTAAAGATAATACTTTTAATATATCGCAGTGTTTGTTGATTTTATCTTGGCTATAGAGGACATGTTTTCCTCTTTACGTGCCCCTTATCAGCACTCTTTGTGTAAGCAGTTCAAAAAGTGCACAGGTGCTTTTATTGTGGTGAACAGGAGGCCTGCGAATGTTTCTCTAGCCCTCTGCTGAAACAGAAGAATGCCCTGATAACTCTCCCGAGATACACTCACTTTACACACTCTGCTAGCCACAACATTATCTGCCTTCGTTCCGCCTGTACTGTGTGTGTGTGTGTGTGTGTGTGTGTGTGTGTGTGTGTGTGTGTGTGTGTGTGTGTGTGTGTGTGTGTGTGTGTGTGTGTGTGTGTGTGTGTGTGTGTGTGTGTGTGTGTGAGGGTAGCTCTGTGGTTCGATAGCTAAGGGCTATGTGTTCCCATTGTAGGAGCTCTTATCTTAGCTTGTCAAATTTCACTTAAAACCTTTGGGGTTTTCTAAAAAAGGAGTGTCCGTCAATATCTAACTGTCACAGAGGCAGTTTTCAGTGTAATGCACCTTTTTTCTTCCTTTCTATACTGTCTTCTCGTCAACTGCTGTCAAATTCATGCAGCCACCGAGCCCTATCCGGTCCATGACAGGTCTGGGATTCCTCTCAAATCAAAGGAAGCCCGCAGTAAAACACAGGAAACCCCGTTTTACCAATTTGTTCCACTAGTTACCACACAATTAAAGTTTCAAATCACTGGTTGATTGCCAGATCTGACAGTCAGACCCGCAATCTAAAGCCAAGATTTTCCAGCATTTGGCCAGCTTGTGTTGTGAATGAGCCATGGCTATCAGCCATGTAGATAATTAGTGATTCCATTTATTTGTTTATTAAGCCACTGCATTTTTGTATTTGCTCCAATCAAACTGCTGCTTCCTGACATGCAAAAGATAAAACCCTTGTGCACTGGAGTTTTTCCCGGAAACAGCGACGGTTAAAGCTCGCACAAACTGGCTGCAGGTGGAGTGTGTTATATCGTTCAGTGATGCAGAGTAACTTAAATGATTAGGAATGATTGATGGTAAATCGTCTTTTTCCACCGCGGCTCTGATCTTTCTCATCACCCTCCCTGTGCAGGACGACATGCAGCTACATGCACACACACTTTATACACACACCAGCCTCCCCCCTTGCCCCGGGTCCTCCCCCTCTTTTCCCCCATGGGGCTGTTGCTGGGCTTCCATGCCTTTGGTTTGGCTCTTAATCCCGTTTGAGTAGTTGCATAGCTCAGCTTTTTTACATTTCTGTTCTCGTCCGCCCACCCCCTCCAACACACACTTTCCCTTCTTACTTTCACTCCTTCCTCCCTTAATATACATAATTAGTTTTCTACTGTGACACAAGAGCTTTAGCTTTGTGCTTATTTTTTTAAATCCAGGCTTAGATGGAAAACAATCCGCTGCTGTACCTACTGACCTTCCACGAAGAGGCCACTGAGAAACATTTCAGCAAAAACCATAGCTTTATCATTGATGAAGAAAAGAGAGTAATGTTCTGTTCGTTAGGAATCACAAATATTATTTTTAAAGACATTATTTAATCATTTTTCCCATAGTTACCAGGTGATCAACCCACCCAATCAATGAAGGATTTAAAATGACTTTTGTCTAATAGCATTGATGTATTGTTCTTCAATAATGGTCCTTTGCTGCATTATCATCAGATTCAGGCCTCAATCTCTTATCCTTGGCACTGTTTTGATTTCAAATCCTTATCTGCCCACGAAACATTGCATCCCAGAGGCCACAAGAACGCATATTGGGAAAAACTACCTGTGTGAGTCAAGGGACAAACATCTCCCTGTAAAATTCCGATCCCGCTTTCCCATCTTTTCCCAGGTAACTATCTTGTGGTTGTTGTGCCGAACAGAAACGTGATTCCTCACTTGAGCGCAGGTGTGGCGGAGATGCGCAGACGGTGACGACGCGTGACCTCTCACCTATGAGATCAAAGCAGAACATGATGTTTTTACACACACACTCAGCGTCAAATGACCCGGTCCTCTTCTACACATGACTTATGACCTCTCAGCCTGATATATGGGGTAGAAAGAGGGTGGAGTCCTAGAAATTCAGAGCACATTTGTAAGTGAGAGGTGGATATCAGTATTTCTCAGCTGATAAAGTCCATATAAAGTGGAAAAACTATAATCACAAGTGTGTGTGTGGCTGTTCCAAGTGGATAGATATGTGCTTCAGTCCTGTCCGCAGCAGCTCATTTGTTTTCCTGTGTGTGAGATATGCTGCCATTCCCAGGCTTGGCACTCACAGTAACTGATATTGGGGGATCCCATTCATTCCTAAGATATCGCACACTCCTGGCTTCAAACTGTGCCCCTCACCACATTCCCTTCTTTGTCCTCCCTCTGCCTCCTATCTCCCTGTTCTTTCCCCTCACCTATTGAATTATTGTCTTTCCTTAAGACTTCTCACTTTGTCTTTGTGTCCCTGTGTGCACTTCTTAAAGAATGAAGTGCTTGACCATGTGCCTGGAGAATGTAGCCCTCCTACCACGTGGTTTTTCTCAGCTAAATCGGTCCTGAGTGGTTACAGAAACTTATTAGATTACTGTCCTTCTCGCTATCTCTTCGCATGCCTGTCTTCCCCTTTGTGCTTCTCTCCTTTGTCCTGAGGTAAAAGCACGTATCCATCTCTCTGTTTTTGTGTTCAATAAGCGAGAAAGGAATCACATTCATGCTTAATCTTGTACATCCCCCCGTGGGCTTTAATGTTTGGGTCTGTGTGTGCATGTGTGCCTCCAGGCTGGAGACTGCAGTTTGAAGTGTAAATACCAGGGGATCAGGACTGGTCACTGTTTCGACTCCACTGATGTCTGATCACTCAATTACAGGGTAGAGAGAGGAGGGATGTTTGAGCAGCCAAGGCTGTGTGGTAATGCCTGCAGTCATTGTGGGATAGTAGGGTGCAAACTGCACTCTTTACCTCGTGGGAACCATTGACTTTGTTTGGCTCAAAAGAGGCTAAAAGAAATTCATTTTTGATTTTCTATACCCGGGAAAGATACACTCATATAATTGCTTTCATGGCATTGTTTGAATCTCCAAATTGTCTTCCTCCCCACACTCTTAATCCATGTTCTGCAAGACAGTGTTTTATTTCCAGCAGGAAATCTCTCTAAGCATCATGGTGGTTCCTGTCCATTGAAAGTGAGCTAGGAAGTGTATTCCCAGCATGCAAGTGTGTGTGCTTGTTTGTTTGCAAACACCAATGTTTTGGGTTAAACAAGGACAACGGGTTAAAGCGGGGGGATGTCCAGGGGGGCGATTGTTCCTTCATTGCAATGTGTGATCTATTTCTTTGGCAATTTTTTGCATTTGAGATTTTGTTTTTCAGAGTTTGTGTGTGCTTAGTGATAAAGGCCTTGATCCAGGTTGCCACACAGATGACCATCTCCCCCCTCCTCCCTTGTTTCACACACAAGCAGGGTTATCTCTCGTTTACATGCTGCAGGACAATGATTTCACCACTCAAACTCGAACAGGTTTTGGGTGGTGGAGGGGTCGTATTTGATTGTAACCCGACACACCTCTCTGCGTCCCTTTCTTTTCCGTTCCCTCTCACTCAGACGACACAGTACTCCCCTTTGTCGCACTCACCGAGTAGGCAGGGAGAGCATCGCGGCTCGCCGGCAGCTCATGAGTGTGACATTACATGCGTCATGATGTGCAATGACCGGCTGCAGGAATGTTAAGTGGTAGTGGGGCGGGGGCTGAGGGTATGTGTATATACAGTATCTGGCCTGAGTGAACGACATGTGTGACAGGGAATGAGAAAGGGCGTCCCTCCTCTGGTTTTGTAGCAGCATTCACACCGTTGTGGTTCATTTCGGGTTTGTTTTAGGTTGTCTAAAAGAACATGAACTGAAGGCGATGCAGAGTAATAATAACAAAAGATGTCCTCCCAATGTGTCTTGTTTTTGTTTCTCTTTTGGCTTTGGCTCTTGGTGCCAAGATATGTCAACAGTCTCATTCGAATGACACAACTTTCACTTGTCACAGCAACACGGACAAATTTAGATACGTGCATTCAAATACCATGTCATGTCTAGGTTGCATGCCATGGGGTCAGATTATTTACTGATATACTGTATCTACTTGTGTGGTGCACATGGGAACCTAAGTCATGTGATGCCATTCAACTGTGTCAACAACACGTGAAGTCGCGGTTTCTCAATCAGTTTTAGGATCTCACTGGTTAAGGTTTGGCCTTTCGCTGCATTACTGACCTTTTTCAACTCTTAAAAAGCAGGTTTTCCCCTCAGGTGTCCAGTCTCTTCTCCAGTCTAGACTGAAGACAGAGGAAGCTTAATGTTCATTATCCGGCTCTCTATAATGACGAACTACTTGCCTGAGGAGTCCCGTTACCTCATGCAGTCTGTTTTTTCTTCTTAAAAAAACATTTTAGGAACATCAAAGAAAGCAGAAAGGAATAGGTAGCTGTTCTTCAAAGTGGATGGCACTAAACTGTACTTAAAGATTTAAGTTGCTTTGAAAGCAAAACTTAGATCTTAACTTTAACACTTATCTTCTAAATCAACAAAATGTAGAATGAGAAGTCTCAGCACACGACCAAGAAATAGCCATACATTCGTGATTTGACTTTACCCTTTCGGTTTTAAGCAAAAAAGATGTTCACCTTTAGATGGAGCCAGACTTGCTTTATTCCTAGTTAAGCTAACTGTCCGCTGCCTGGATCGTAATGTTTATGGTCGCCTAACCCTAACCCTAATCGTCACAACTAACTGGATGTCCTTAAATGTGAACTTTTTTTGGAGTGACGAAGACATTTAAGCTAAAATAAGCTTTCCTTTGAGTGTTCCTTTGGCCAAGCTTACCTCCAAACATTCATTTTTTAAAGAAGAATTAGACATTTAAAGATGTACCCAGTAAGACACCGGCATCATTTGTTCAACTTATAATTCTATGTGGTTTCTATTGCCTACCTTTTTTGTCTTTATTACATTTTTAATGTGGTAGTGACTAAGAAAAAATCGCAACTTCCTGTTTATTACAACCGTACCATTGTTCGAAAGTTCAAATAGTTGGATGTTCAGTTTGCACTCTGCAACCCCGCTTTAATCCTATGCTGTGTAATTATTTCCGTCATGCACTGTAACTTCATATCTTAGCCAATTCTAAGGCAAAACCCTTGCTCCCTTTGTTATAGTGCTGTTTGTAATGCATTGGGCTACGATCCTCACAGCTATTAAGACTTGGCATTGGCACTGACTGAATGCAGGTATTAGGATGAAAT
Source organism: Eleginops maclovinus (assembly GCF_036324505.1). Taxonomy (NCBI): domain Eukaryota; kingdom Metazoa; phylum Chordata; class Actinopteri; order Perciformes; family Eleginopidae; genus Eleginops; species Eleginops maclovinus. The sequence continues at coordinate 11,231,013 of NC_086365.1, forward strand.
GTCAAACGGCTTAAATGGATTGAGTTTACTGGCACAAACAGAGCAATATCTGTTTGAGTGCTGTTGCTTGATTGAGGGCTAAACAAAGAAAGATATATCCGCAGATATCTTATCCCGGAAGATACCCTAATATTTTATTCAGAGCAATAGGTGAACTAGTCAAGTTTTATAAGCAGTTAAAAACATTTCCATCAACACGTTTCCTGAAAACTGACACCATCTCATCATTGCTCATGCTTAAAACTCCTTACTTTGGGTTTTACTAGTTTTCTACGAGTGTTGTTTTAGGACTCCGCAGAAGGTCTTCATGACATGTTCACAGAGGTTTCGGTTTTAAGTCCTTTCCCCCTCAGCGACAGCCAGGGAAGAAGCTGGTGAGAGGAGTAATCCTGACAGTTAATTGTGTCTGTGTAGGAACTTGTCGATGCACGTTTGGTTCTCAAATTGTTGTCCCGTTGTGTCTGTCGAAATGTGTTCAACTTTTCATGAAAATGTTACTCTGTTAAATCCTGCGTAGATTAAAGCTGGTGTTGATGCATGTATAGCTCATTCTCTTCCCACAGCATGATAGACGGCCATGCTAGCAGTCTAATTTTAAAGCCTTTGATTATACACGGCGCTGTTTTCCTTCCAGGCTGCTCTCCGGGTAAATTGCTGTGTATACTCCCGATTTTTAGGGTGATGGCAATTTAGTGTACAGTTTTTATTTAGCTACACTAGTGGTTGTGACTTTAATGTCCACCACTTTGTTGCAGACTGGAATATCCCAATAATTATTGGATGGATTGCAAGACATTTGGCAGGATGAATTGGAACTTATTTTCTGATCATGGCAACATTTAAATATATTTAATACTTTGGTTTATGAACAAATACCTCCATGAGTAATTACATTTAGACCATCTAAATCTGCTAAGCAGTGAGCATGTTAGCATGCATTCATTAGCATTTAACCTTGTGTTTACAAAGCTTTTTATTTTCAGAATTGGTGCTACTTTTTGCATTGAGATCTTAATCATAAAACTTGTACCAAACATATATTAAGGTATATACCTGTGTGAGGCTTTTGATCCCTAGGAGGATAGATTTTTTCCCTATGTTTTGATGTAAAGTCTCGCTCGTGGGCACTTCCGCACTTGTATGTTTACTGTCATGAGAGAATTTTAACCCTGACTTACAGGAACATTCTGGCACTACCCTTACCTTCTTTTTCCCCCAATGTGTCAGCCACAACTGCTGTCATCATGGGTGTTCCATTACAACCTCATGACAGCTTCTGTTCTGCTCTGACAGCACCTTTCTCTTGTCAGCTTAAAGGAAAAAAAATAAGAGCGCACACTACAATCTTGCATATGCATTCACACGCATAACAGCGCATTGAGCATCATAGGCAAACCGTACACCACGCCCTGGGTCATACTTGGCACCTACGGGCGGAGCGGCTTAGGCCTGTGTAAGCATTTCAAAGGAAGAGACTAAGGCGTGCGGATTGAAGCTTTATACGTTTTATCCAACACCTCCAGGCCTCATCTTTTAACAGAGAGCGAGAGACGGATGCGTAGTCATAGACAGAGGCAGCTCCGAGGTGTATTGGGTTTTCTCTGCCTTTTCATTTGGTGTCAAGATGCTTCTTTGAACTGCGACATCCTCCTGTTACATTTTGGACGGGGTGACTCACGCACATACACACAAGAACTACATCCATAACCTGTATATATGAATGCAATTTGCACTTGCACATGAAAAACAGGGTACAGTCGCCCCTCTATCCATCAAACACGATCCTGACAGCAGACGTGGACTTTGGAAAGTGGTCGACCAATTCCCCTGGAGTGTTTTGACCAGGTTTCACACAAAGATCCTTTCCACCTTTTATACGGCTCACAAAAACTGCCTCACCCTCCCCAAATGTCTTCGGTTACATGCGTATCAAAGTAGAGGCTGCTTTATCTTTCAGAAACAGCTTTTTACAGACTTAAAAAGGCAGTTTTTATGTGCCAGTGAATGTTTTTTTGGTCTCGTATTATTTAACCTCCTCGACGATGAAAGTACAAGTAGTCTTTGAGCAAAGCAGCATGATTTCCTGCCATTTTACATCAAGTTTAAGATGATTTGTTGTCGGATAAACAATCCGCTTTCTGCTTGTATCTGCAAAGAAAACGTTGGAAAGATACCTTCTTGTCTTAATCCAGTTGAGGAGCACTCCTGACACCTCTGTTATGAAGCAAGACCCACAATGCCTCTCTGTTACTGCTCATCCCATGTGATGTTTGAAAATGAAATACGTGCCGCCGTCTAACTTCAGCAGCGCCTTATCAAATTAAACCCCGGGTTACAGTGAGTAGCTGTTTTCTTTTGGTTTGTGCGCATGACTTTGTGTGTGTGGGTAGTACCTAGGATGCCCCTGGATCAAGTGAATGCCAAGCATGAGCTCCTGCTTATTCCTGATGTCTCTTTGGTGATAAGAGCTGTAGGGAGGACACTTTCTGCCTGAGAGTAGATAACTAAAAGTGGCTTCAAAGACTTCCCTTCACAAATCGTTCCTTCCTGTTTCCTTTTCGAAGTGTCAATAATGATGCAGTGCAACAAAGTGAGTTGTTGGCCAAGACTTCGTCTACATGCACTTATTTATAGAGTCTATTTGCCAGCCCCTTACCCACTCTGAAGGCTGTTAGAGGCTAATGCTTACTGCCTGGCCATAGACACTCCCATAGCTGAGCACTCACTCTGCTCAAGATCATTTAAAATGCTGCCTGGGATCGATTTCCATTTTGATTAAGCTTAGCTGATAATGTAACCTTAATAGAGTCTTAATGCTTCTTTAATGCCCAATGAGCTGTTGCTTTTCTCAGTCCAAATAGGCGAGGCAGGCCAAATAAAGGTTAATGCAGTGGCTTTTCAGGTTAATACATGTATAGGTAATCGTCAGAGGGAGGTAATATAATGTATTTTTTGTCGATTATAAGGCGTATGTATCTGCAAACCTAGCCTCTGCTTCCCTTCAGGCCAAAGAATGACCTGATGAGGAGGTGCAGGTTCAGGGGTCATGACCTCTCAAAGGGTCTCTTCACTGTTTGCCCCCAGGTCATTCCCAAGACAAAGTGGTGGGCTTAGACTCTACCAACTGAGGGCTCAACTTTCATACAGCAATTGCTTGGGTCAACTGGACTGTCACTCTGTCTTACCTTCTGTGTGTTGCAGATAATGGTCCTCTTTCTCCGGAAACATGTCAAGAGACAGAAACCCTTTTATTAGTCAGGGAATTAGCAATACCTGGTTTCATTTGTCTTTTGCAGTCATGGCTTTTTGTTCCTTACACATGGGTGCCTGAACCTGAGCCAAAGAATGATCCAATATTAAGTTATCACTCTTTTTATTTGCTCACATGATCCTATTTAGATATTTCCAATAGCATCCATGCCTGGAAAATAATCATAAAAAGGCGATAAAAAGAAATTACCGTTTCACCTTTTTTGAAGTAGTCCATACGCCCATTTCTTACTGTCCTGTTTAATATAGACAACTTGATAGTCAGATACGTAGTTATCATCATTTAACAGTGATGTTACTGTGGGACACATTTAAACCTAACTTTACAGACACATTTAATGGTTAGACTATAATAATGATTTACACATCAGAATAATGATTTACAAGCTTATGTCTGAGGGAATAAGGAAATATGTGTTCATGTATTCCCCCTCCCATAACAGATACAGGCAGAGAAACCAAAGCAGAACATTAACATTTCAGTCTGCTGTGACCACACCCACAGCTCAGATGAACAGGGTTGAAAGTTAAGAGTCAGACTTCATTTGCATTTTATCTTCAGTACACAATCAAGTTTTTTCAGTCTCCCTCGATATTAGAATACAGTACCCATACCAAACTCACATCACCTGCTTTAACACGAAAAACACAGGCGAGGAAAGAGTGTTAACACTTCAAAAGTGTGTGACTGTGTGAGTCTTCAAATGCTGATGGCCTTTCAACAGACAGCTCTCACTTGTGTGAGTGATTGTCCCGACGTGTCGATGTTCACGCGGGTTATAATGGGTTCACGGGACAAGACGTTACAGTATGGATTTAACAGGGACAGTGGGGACCGTTTTATTACAGGGATCAGACTGAAGTTTAAGCTAATTTCTTTGGAACAAAGGTGGCCTCTGATACCAATACTTAGTTTTGAGAAGATGCCTTTCGTATTTCTTGGTTCATTCAGTGAATATTTAGTTGATTATTTTGACCCCAATTAAAAATGGCCCCAATTTGCAGCTTTTTTGTTGGTCTTCACAAGGCTTTAGTGAAGTCTTTGGTCTTATTATGTGTGCTGTTGGGGCTAGTGGTTTTCTCAGGATCAGGAGGCCTCCATATTTGAAGGCTCCTTGGTCGTGTATTATCCTATTTCTACTGCATCGTGAGGTATCGCCTAATTGGCTGCTACTTTTTTCTAGATTGTCAACTGGCAAATTTGGATAATACATGCTACTTTTTTGGAAACACTAACACAAACGCTAACTGTGTAGTGGTTTGATTTTTTTTTTAAAAGAGTAAATATACAACGCAGGACATCGAAGAACCGGCAGAACTACGCCCTACAGCTGATGAAGGCTAAAGATGAAGTCACAGCAGTTTCACTCTGCGTCACCATGGAGATTGTCTGGGAATCCTGCATACATCTAGGGGGTTCATTCAGCATTGGAAAAAGAAATAGAGAAAGGATTTAGCCAAACCATTCAGTGTAAATGCGGCGTGACACGGAACTTGAGTGCTTCATGTTTGAATTAGAAAATATTCTCAGGTATTTGATCGTTGGTGTTTTGAGTAATCTGCCAAACATCTAATACCACGTGTTGTTCGTTGACTGGGTGTGGGGTGAAGCTGTGATACCACGGGGCCCAAGAGATGCCTTTCCAAGCTCAACCTTGTGTTTGATGTGAGGAATGAGTTGGTCCAGCTCCATATCCTGGTGCTTACAGTTTAACTTACCGAGGGTCTGGGGGCCAACAGCTGGCTCTCCATGCCTGGCATACTGCTGCTCTCAACACATTCATCACTACATCGACACACACCTATACATACATACATTCCTTAAGTGCTGAAGAATATATGCAGGCTGCGAATGTATGTGTAGAAATACTGTCTGCTGCAAAAGCCGTTGAACATCGAAGTGGAATTTCTGTACCGTGTTTCCACAAAAATGTTGCAGGTGGTTTGATTATATACCGATCGTATCTGTACATTTAATACAAAGATACAACTAAGAGGCTAGATAAGCTTACAGACTCCAAACAGAAGGAAACAGCTGCTTTACAAAAACGTGTAAAACTCATGCTGCCAGTCTTTATGCTACTCAAATTTAAGCTACCAGTCTCGGTTTGTAGCTTTGTATAATGAAAGGTTGTTGGAGGAGTACCAATCTGGTATCAAAGATTGCAAATAAACATATTTCCAGAATGTCAAAATATTCCTTTAAGTATTATGTCTCATACTTTCCTGCCAGATTTCAGTAGAAGCTGTAGTTGACTTGTTAGCTAATGTATCAACCTTTTGATTTTGCTAATCAAAGTGTTGCTCACCAAATAAGCATATTAAGGACTGATTTGATTGGCTGTTGTTAATTGATAAAATGTAGTTTTCAGACATTGAGTAGCTTGCTAAATTATCAAACAATCAAGCTAAATTCCCATTTTGTTCAGCTTAATGAGAAAAACAAATCCTATGATTTGAAAAACAAATCCTATGATTTGTTTTTCTGTTATTTTCTCGTACTGAGACCACATTTAGCATTTCCTCCTCTGCCCTGCTCCCTTTACACTCTTCCCTGGACCAACTCTGTCGTAGCGGTGCGTTTTTACCATATATGCGCTTCACATATGCTGAGGTATCACTGATATGACTCGAGGCCTGTCAGTTTTGTAAGACAGCATCCATAAAATGAAAGCGGATAGCTGTGGTTAGTTGTTCTGGTTTGGCCTCGGGGTTACTTGGTTTACAGCTTGGATCATCATCCTTTGCCCCACACACACACACACACACACACACACACACACACACACACACACACACACACACACACACACACACACACACACACACACACATATTCACATGTATAAACAGTCAGCCTTGTAATCCCATCCATACCTGCTCTCTGTAGTCACTCACTCATGGGGGCTGATAAAGTGGAAATGCCCTGTTATTACTAAAGCGATGACAGTAGCCGTGGGGAGGCATCACACGGGCATACCTCTTGCATTGCGTAGGCTAATTGAAGTTTTCTTGTATTGTACACGCTCTACTGCTTTTTAATACATTACTTTATAGCTTCAAAGTTTACACATCAGCTCTAGATTTTAATTATGCTCTGTTTTGTCTTGTTGCGGATCGGGTTCACTTTCCCTTTGTACTATTTTTATAGTCCTACAAGCTTACAGACAACCATAAAATTGGCTTTTGGCTTTGAAACATTTACATTATTATCACTTTGTTAAATGTTCAATTCTCTATACAAGAATACACTAGTATAACAATCAATAAAAAGATATAACAAGTCATGTTAACTGCTGTTTCAATGTAGATTCACTTAAAACCATCCTTGAATACATTGCTAATAAATGTGGATGTAAGCAGATCAGTGTCCTCAATGACAAACACACACACACACACACACACACACACACACACACACACACACACACACACACACACACACACACACACACACACACACACACACACACACACACACACACACACACACACTTTCCTTTGTGTATAACCAGAAGACATCTCTTCCTACTTAATAGTCTCTGCATTCCAGCCTCCACCACTGGAATGACTTCACCTGCCAGCAAAACCAAGAAATATCCAGCCGTGTGTGTGTGTGTGTGTGTGTGTGTGTGTGTGTGTGTGTGTGTGTGTGTGTGTGTGTGTGTGTGTGTGTGTGTGTGTGTGTGTGTGTGTGTGTGTGTGTGTGCTTGTACATTCATGCTTGTGCACATGCATGCAGTGTCTGTGGCGTCTTTCAAATAAGAGTTTCCTAGTTCCCAGGTTCCTGAACATCATTGATATCCCCTTTTCTGATAACAGTAGACACACACACACACACACACACACACACACACACACACACACACACACACACACACACACACACACACACACACACACACACACACACACACACACACACACACACACACACACACACACATGCACACAGCCAGCTAAGCTTCTGTTTTTTTGTCCTTTATATACAACCCCTATCATCTGCTTGAAATCATCAAAACATGTCATAACACAACCCCTTCACTTCAATTACATTCTTTCCTTTTTTTCAAACGCAGAAATATTCTGTAATCGGGAATGATTGATGTGAAGTGCTGACACAGTAATTTGTGGCACCATTAAAATTTGTCTCATTGGGGGTCGATTTAATAGCTGTGTGATGTTGGGGCGTGTACATGCAGGTTTCGATTGAAGTCATAATTTACTGTTCCCCCGCCCTGATGAACCCCCCTGTACAGAGGAGAGACGGGGCAAAGGAGCAGCAGGATGACAAGGGAGAAGTAATTTAAGCTGACAAGAATAATGTTGTCTCCCAAAAGCAGCACGTGTGATCTGTATTTGTCAAGATGTCGTCCTAGACTTAATGAAAGAACTCAAAAGACCGATTGCTAGTTAATTATGTTAACAATGTGGAGTTTATTAGGGAAGATGAAGATAAAAACCCCAGTCTTTTTTCCCACTTCTCAGGATCTGAAGATGACCTTGCAGGCCAGCTGCCTTCCTTATAATAAGAAGCTGCTATACTTAGTTTTTGTGTGTGATGACAGTAATTGCTACCTCCATTTCGGTAAGGAATGCCGACAATTTGTCAACGCTGTTGGAAACTAGTCGGACCACCCATGCTAAAAAAAACTATGTGGGAAACCCTTTTCTCACATTTTAAGGGACGGTTATGTTTAACTGAATCTGAATCGGGATTGGTCCTTCGTGTAGTGTTTATGCTGAGTAGCGCAGAGGAATTACTTAGTGAAAGGTTTGCACACAAGCCCTGGATAATGTTCAATTTATAGGTAACTCATTCAAACCATAACAGGCAATAATAATCCAGATTAGCAAGTGGAAAACTTGAAGAAATATCTGTAGGCAGAAAGCTTCACCTCCATTGAGCCTCTAGTGACCACTTTGATTTATTTTTGTCTAAAGTTAACCTTTATTGCCTGATAAATTCAGAGAGCTAGAGAGATTCTCTCCAAAGAAAGTGATACATTGATGGAAACTGATACCTCTCACTGCCTCCCTCCTTTTCTTTCCTGAAGCTGACTCATTATCACACACCATTCTTGTCAGCCGTGTCACTGAGCACAATACATTGACATTTAACTGACCCTTTGGAGGAGAAGAAGAGGGGTGGGAGGGGAGGGGAGGAAAGAAGTAAACAGGAGAGAAGGAGTAAGAAGAAGATGTAGGATGAGGGGATGGAAGTTCTGGCTGTGATAAGAGATGTGGCGAGGGACACGGATGAATCTTGAGAGGAAGGAGGTGAGAAGGAAGGAAGGGGGAGGATAGGGGAAAGAGGTAAGAGGGGGGCATCTCAACTTTTTTACCCTCACATTCCCTCTTTTTCTGACTTCAAAGAATCTCCCGGTGAGAAGGAATTATTCCCCTCCGCTCAAGCGTACTGCTTTGTTACACCACTGCTCTCCTCAGACCTCTGCAACCCCCATCGAAGCCACATCTCCAGAAGAGAACGGTGTCGTAAATGGGATGCTAAGGGCTCTATTCAAATAGTGTTGCTGGTGCAGCGACTGGCTGTACTTTGCATGCTGGTTGCTGTTTCTTTCTGGTTATGAAAACAAGATTCATACTCTCTCTTTTGCTTTTGCATTATATTTGAGTGAATTTTTCTCTTGTAAAAGCCTGCAGAATTACTGTGTTTCCTTGGGATTAACATGACGAAGTCTCCCAAACAGTAAAACCAAGAAAGGCCCAATAAAACCCAGACACAAAAAAAACCCTTGTGGCACACAAACAGTCTTTGTGAATTGCACCTGAGCCACCCTCGGTAATCTTCTTCTACTTTATTGTATCCTAAATTAGGAAAGAGAGAGGGTAAGGTATTTCAGTGGTCCACGCTGAATCCGTGACGGCACCGGGCCAAGAGAGGATAGAAACATCAAGAGGTCAGCTGGCAGACAGCAGCTCCAGGTCGGCTGTGAGGCTAGCTTCGCCCCTACCATCTGCGTCTGTATCAACAGATCCAATCTGCTGCCCGGGTTGGTTGCTGACTAACCGACGGTGGACTGAACGCATGAATGAATCAGTGAATCTGACTGGCTGATTCAATGAATGAGTGACTCATTGATTCAGCAAATGTTTGGCTCGGGGGAACGGCTGGCCCACAGCATCTGAACAGCTGATATACTACATGTGTTTATACTATGTGTCAGGCAGGGCAATTAGCCAAGCATTTAGAGTGCAATCTCAGCTTCCCATAAAGCGCAACACTTACAGTATGATACCTTTATTTATGTTTGTGAGCTTGACAGCAGTATGTTGACTTAACCCTGACACTGGATACATATATTAATCTTTTACTCAAGCATAAGTAAAAACACCACAGTGTAGAACATTAAAGTAAGTAAAAAGTACATTATTAAACTATTTGTAATACCAAAAATAAAAGTACCACTATGCAGAGTGGCATATATTATATCACTGGATTATAGTTGCATCTAGTAAAGGTGGAGCTAATTTTACAGATTTATTAGACTCCCAGGTAACTTTATCCATAAAAGAACAATATTTCCCGCCAAATTGTTGTTGTGTGAAGTATAAAGTAGCCTAAAATGGAAATACTCAAGAAAATTCACTGAAAGTTGTACTTAATGATAGTTTTTGAGTAAAAATACTTGGTTAACACAATCTAAATCCATTGAAAAAATGGCGGACCACGCCACAAACAACAAGACTAAAAATGCCACAAAGAAGTATCAAAAACCAGATTTTATTAATTGAAACTCTTCAGGGTTGTAACTTAAAGGACCACCATACTGTTCAATCTTTGAAGACAGCTTACAAGCTTCGATGTGTGAATCTGGCTGCTGTGATAATTGTTAGCTCTCGCTCGTCTCTGACAGCCTCAAAGTTCTGGCTGATTCTTTAACAATTTATAGTGTTTCTCTAGACTTCCTGAAGTTGACAGCAGGTCTTCAGAGCGAGCCTCCAGGCCACGAATAGTCGTCAGGAGAACAGAGGGTGAGGTAGTTTGGGGAGTTTTACCGTGGCTAATTAGGAATGAAAAGTAACAATTATAGCAGCCTGCTTTTGTCAAGTCACTCTATTCTTTGGTGTTTGACTCGCTTTTTCCTGCCTCGTGGGTTGCCAGCAGACAAAGTGAAAAAAAATGGCAGGTATTCTTTTCATCCAGTGGCTAACCTTGTAACTAGCAGATCGGACACTCGCTGGGAGGGGGGGCAGATAAACTAAAAGGGGAGGATATATGTAGTTTCCCTCAGAATAGAAACTTCAGCATTCATTAAAACTCTACTTATTAAGCTGGTCATAACTGCAATCCATCTAAGATCGTTACACTATTGCCTCATGGTTGAGAACCTAGACAACTGTGAATATTTTAATTATATTGTTTTAGTTAGTATTAAATCATAGCGTATTATTTTTTTCAAATAAGTATTTTTGGTCTATTTTGGTGGTTGGGGATTTACTGCTTTCATTTGTTTTAAATTATTATGAATTAAGTCTTGGAATTTTGGTGATTGGTTGTAAAAATAAAAACATGCAAGGTTTCTTGTATATTTTGTCAGTATTGGAGGCAAGACGGGGGTATTAGCGGGCATTCAGCATGTGTTGGTGGGGTATTCAGGAGTGTCAGTGGGGCATCTCTTGAGCGTTGTCCCCTGAAAACAGCTCCATGCACGCATACATCCACACACTTGAACACACATACACAAACGTCTTGGAGATTTGCCCGACCCTCTATTTAAACGGACACAAGTCTCATGGTTTCCCAGGGCGACCTCCCTACACCGCCCCCCCTTCTCTTTTTTTTTTTACCCTGCTTTGTTGAAAAGAGCCAATCGTGTGTTGGCTGGTAACTAGGCACCCTATTTATCAGTAACCAGCACCAACAATAACTGAAACCCGACACCTCCTCAGAGAGCAAGACATTGAGGGACATAGAGAGCTGAAATGACACGAGAAAAAAGGAGTCAGGAAACTAGCAAAAAGTTGATGTTCACATTACTTTATATATTTGGATATTATTGCAGTTGATTTGTTGCTTCTGTGAACCGATGTGGTTGTTAAAATCTTACTATTGTACCACACAAAAACATTTTATAGCAGTTAATAAAATAAATACAAAGACAAATACCATGATGAGCGAGGGAAGAGAGCAGCCAACGACAGAGTCAGAGAGAAAGACAGGATCCAGTGTCGGTGTAATGGATACTTTGGTCCTATTAGGCCATTCATGGCTGGGTAGCTCTTAAGAGAGCGGTGCAGGCCGACCTGTGAGGAGGCTTTTGATCAGTTTGCACCCCCACCTCACCAACTATTTGTTCCCTGTTAGCTTATCAAACAGGATCAATGCTAGAGAGAGTGAGGGGAGGAGTAGTGTGAGCATGTTAATATAAGTGGTGTGTTTGTGAGTGTATGCTTCCTACAGTTATGTATATGTACACACGTTTGTCATGAAAAATGTAGCCGCATATGCTTGTCTATTATTTAGCTTGATCAACTGTTAACTAGGCTTCACTGCCTTTAGATATTGTGTGTGTGCGTGTGCGTGTGTGCGTGTGTGTGTGTGTGTGTGTGTGTGCTTGCATTCCTGGTTTTAGTTGAGTGATTCTCTCCAAGCCAGAGAATGGCCTGTTTGACTCTTCACCTTTTTCTGATCTCATGAATAAGGACTTTAGGAAGATCTAATGGTGCTAATGCTAATGAGCCGACCACACACACGCTGAAAGGACTCAACACGCTGACACATCGGGAGACACCAGCTATCCTGCAAAGTGCATGTGAAGGGTTTTGGGTGCATGTTCCTCTTAAAAAAACTCAAGTGAATCGATGCTCCTGCTGTATCTCACATTAAATCGTATGTCAATAAAACGTACAAACCCAGAGAATCAGGATAACAAAGAGGCCTCGTAGTCTTGACGTCATTGTTGTTGGGGTGACTGTTAAGCTTCTCTCATTCTTTAACAAATAATATGTTGCAGAATCATTTTTGTGCAAGATCTTGAAAAGATTGCTAGTTTTAAGCCTCATTTGTATTCATTTTATAATCACATCACGCTTTCACACCACAGGCTAACTCTACCCATTTGGAAGTTGACTCAGACCCTTTTTTCACGTGGTCTCAGATTGATTGACAGCTAGCATGTTAACAAACCAATAAATTAACCTTACAAAAGGGACAAAGTCATATCGAATCATACTGTGCTTCTTTTCATCTCCTAGCTTTTACAGCCATTACGATTCTCATTCTCGTTTTTACACGATGTCGACGGCTAATAGCTGCCTACTGGAGGTCATGTTTGGACTTGTACTCTTTTTTTCCAATACAAGATACAATATTTAACATCCCCCTTCTAGTGACGGTTCATTTACATTTTGCTATAGCATTCAATTAAACTGTCCCTCAGCTGTAAAACTAACGTCACCCACTTCTTTGCCTTAAGGCGAGATTTTCCTTTTCCTCTCTTTTTCAGCCACCGCATCATCCGCTGAAAACAGAGCGAAACGACACCTGGAAGCTGTAACCTTTTGAACCTTTAATTAGGAGAAGTGTTGGGCTTTAACTTGATTATTCGGCTCAGGAGAGAGGCAAGGGGAGGGAGAGGGGCGGCTGACACAGCTAAGAGACTGAGCAGAGCAGCTAAGTGGATCTACCAGTGTTTTAAAATCAGTTATAAAAGCGGGGCTGCACACAGAGTGATTTGATAGTGCCTGGACATTTAAAGCTAGTGGTGCTTGGTAGTGCTCTATTAGGCCTGTTTGTTGGTGTTATGCTCTGAAATGTTCTAATTGAGTTTGTGTGAGCCATGCAAGTATCGCATGACACCGTCGGATTTAATGGATAAAGAATTTATTCCTCATTGATTTACGCAGATTGGATAGCTTAATCTAGTTTCCCACAATGTTGTTTCTCTTCTCATTTCACACCTTACTCAATCCCCATTTTCTCAAACTTGTAAACAACAGAATGTGATATTGACTACTATCTGCTTTGTCACAACAACGGTCCTGATGCCTTTTCTCCGTCCATCTCCACTTTCAATCTCATGTCCATATCTCCACTTCGTTGATCAAGGTCTCTCTAGTATCTCCGTGATTAATTACCTTCTTTGGCAAAAGTCGAACATGCTTTGAGCAAACAAGTACTCGACCCTCAGGCGCGGAAACAAACCAGGCGTTCATTTGGGCTCATTTTGCATTGTCTGGCCTCCTCATCCGGGCTCGTTTAGTATTGTCTGGACGGGAACAGTGCTGCTATTCTTCCACCGCTCTCTCCCAAGGATCCTAAATGGGACATAGATATTCTAGCCGGGTCGGTTCTTTGCCTGGCACTCGATGCCCCTGAGTGCTCCGCTTAAGTACAGCCGCTAAGGGCACTTGTGGAGGGCTTGTGAAGGTCCATTCTGCTTAAAGGTGAAGGTGGAGGAGAAGTTGATACAGGCTTCTGAACTCCCTCGTGTGCCAAGCCAAAGGTCTTACATTATCAAAGTGCGGAGGGTTTCTAACCTTTCGCCTTCACTAGATGCGTTTCAACCGTGTATTGTCAGATGTAAAAGATATATTGTTAGCAATACAGCTGTTAATACTGGCAGTTTGATGGCTTGTGCCTTTAGTTATTTCTCTAAATGGGACCCAGAGCAACTCGTTGGGTATCTTTTATTTGAAATTAAAATGTATTTACTACCTCCGTTGTTCGGCAGTTGTGTCACCAAAAGGTCTCTGGTTCCTTCCCACCTGTTGTCAGGCCTGTTTCATAGGCTCAAACACTGATCCTGGTTCAGTCAGTGTGTGTGTGTGTGTGTGTGTAATCCCACCTGTTCTCCGGGATGTTATCCTTCTGACAACCCCGGGGCACACACCCACCCATCCAACACCCAGACCTCACCCACACTCCTTACCCTCTTCCACTACTCCCTACTGGGGTGAAAGGACTCTTTTGTGTGCCTGCTGCCACTTTTCCGTCTATGCAGGCTTGAAGAGAGAATGAGAGAGTCGGAGATAATCCCACTAAGGTGGTCACTGAGTGAAGGACGAAGATTAGAAAAGGGGAAAGAGAGGAGGAAAAGAGGGGAAGTGTTTGGCTTCCTGAGGAGCTGCAGGTGTTTTGGGGAAATTAGACTGCAACAGCTGTGTTTGTATTTGTGTGTAGCCCTGAAGATATATGAACACACATGCACACACAGTTTGTAACCCTGACACAAGAATTAATCAGCCCCCTGCTTTAAACGATAGAAGTGAAATACATACCAACACAAACTTCACCCAATTCATCTCCCTTCTGTTCTTTATGGCTGTTTTCATTGCCCCTATCTTACTCACCCTGCATATTAAATAGCACATAGTATATTACCCTTCCTCTCGCCGAGGCTGTCCCCCATGTCCGTCAAGTTTATCGCCATGTGTCTGTGTGAGTGTTTAAATCGGAGCCTCCTCTTTCCTCAATACTTCATTCAGGCTTACAGGCGGGCATACCAGGTGAAAAAATACAGCCAACTGCTTGTAAAGGGGATGGGAGGGTCTTTCGCTGAGTGCTTCTAGATATGAGAGACTGTACTCACACACTCAGCAGTGCCAGCAGATAGAAACTCAATCGTGTTGAGTGTAAGCTGACAGAGGCGAGTGTAGAGGAGATTCACAACTTCTGATATAAAGCTGCGATTAAGTTGTTCTTGGCTGTTATTTTAACTTAAGCATTGGCCTCTAGAGAATCATCATTTCAGATAGCAAGAATTGTTATCACTTTGGTGTGAAAAATGTTGTTTTTTATAAGCTCTGAAATAAAAATGGAGCAGGTGTCATGGACATATACATTGTCATGTCTGATAAACCCATAAATCTGTCTTTCTCTGGTCTGTATCTGTTAACCAGCTGCTTCTGGCATTCCTGTGGTCAATCATCTACCCTTGGTTAGCCTTTATTTGCATTTGAAATCACCACTGCTTCATGGTTAAGGAGCTAAAGAAGCTAAATCATTTGAATATATACTTTTGAATTGGAATATGTGAAACTGGGTTATACAGAATGCTATTTTAACTAAATGTTTTGAATCCTCCTGGGAAGGATCTAACTTTGGCTCTAGTAGACTATTCCTACATAGCTTTGATTTGAAACTGCAATTGTTTAAAGTCAAGGTTTGACATTTAAGAAAAACACTTACAGGTATATTTGCCAAGAGTTTGAGAAGAAGATGTGTTCCACAGAAGCTAGAGCCAGTTAGCTTAGCTTAGCACAAAGGCTGAAAGTAGGTGGAAAGAGCTAGCCTGGCTCTGTTCAAAAGTTAATGAAACCTAACTTTATACCTGTCACTATTACATTTCAGTTGTTGTATTAACAATATATAGGTTAAGGATAGCGTTTAAAGTGGCGTGTAAACAGATTTTTTTATCCTTTTTTGTACATGCCAAGATAGCCTTTTCCATTGCTAAGCTAACTGAGTGCTAGCCGCAGTTTTATGTTAAACTGACAGACATGTGAGCGGTGTCAATTTACTCGTCTTACTCTCAGCAAGAGAAATGTAAAAGTATTGCTTAAAACAGTAGCCATTGGTTAATTACCAAAATAACATGTAAGAGAGTTTGACAGCTCGTGAGGTAATCAAATATATAATTTCATGTATAGTTTAATGATATATATTTTAGAGAGTGGGGGCTTAACCAGATCAAAAGTCTAGCTATGTAATGTTTTGCGATATAAAAAGTTTGACTTTCTGTGTTTCTTCTATTGCTTGTCGATCTGGCTTGACGTATTTTGATTGATGGTGCTTTGATTACGTTTACAGTGTGATTTCTGCAGGGTTATTTCCCTCAGCTACCAGTGTACAGGATGTCTGTCAGCGTGTCTGCTGGCTGCTGATATGCGATCCTATGTTGGCGCTGGTTGCCATGAGAGAGAAAAGGAGCGAAAGGGGGATGAAACTTGACATCTTGTTGGCCTCTGAACAGAACATTAGGAATTACCATTGATGGCAATGCTTCCTTTGAGGAAAAAGTCAAATGTTTTAATGGAGCATGGTCACACAAAGAGAGATTAGGGAGATGAGAGGAAGAAAGCTGAGGAAGAACGTTTTTATTGAACTCAACTCTGAGCAAAGCCATTGTTTTGGGCAACGTTTCCTATTGCTGAGGTGTTTTATTGGAAACAGAGAACGGAAAATAGGCTTTCATGTTGAACTGTTCAGTGTGTGTTTGATCACCTCTAAAGACAGGCTTGTTGTTTGTTTGCCGTTCTTGATTGGCTGGGGGTGTTCAGGTGTGTCCAATAAGGTGGAGCTGACAGTTGAATTTCTGCTCAGTGATTGGCTTAAAGCCACTCAAGTTACAGGCTTTGTATTGATTCAAATATGTGAAACCTTTTTCTTCAAAAGAGAATGAGACAGAGGGAGGGGGAGCAAGTTGTCCACCGCTCGTTGGTATTTAAAAGTACCTGACGCACGTTTTCATTGGCTGCTCTGCTATAAAACCTTAACTGTGCAGTAAAAAGTGTTGCGGGGCCAAAAATGGCAGAGCGTTTTCTTTACAATGCATTGTCGTATAGTCTTCCTGTCTTTATAATGGTGGGCCTCCCTTGAGCTTGTAACATTTTAAGCTCTCAATTACCATTCTCTTTAGTCATGATAAATGTCAGCAGGAGGGAAATAACTCGTCAGCTGAGTAACGGCTACTGAAGAAAAAGTAGCTTCAGGTTGAACATTTTATCTGCTGTTCATAGCTGTGGAGCAAAAAACTAAACAATAAAAGACAGCAAATGAAGTGAAAGCAGCAGCATATCGGAGAGAAATGCGTTGCCTTGATTTCTTCTTTCAATACAGTGTTAGGAGGGCTGGACTTGTGTGTAGGGGGTGAAGTGTGTCTCTGTGGTGGGCTTGTCACCTCCCTGAAACCTGTCGCAGCAACAAATGTTTGTTTGTTCTGTTTTTTTTTTACTGACTAACGCTCTCGCTAACTGACTAAACACTGTTGTTGATTTTACACATTGGAGTTCGGCAGGGGGTGGCCACCACAGTTGTCACCGTATAGACTAAACTAAATAGTTATGCCATGTCTCAAATAGGAACCGCTTGCGGTGTTTGAATATACTTGAAGTAAAAATCTTATATTAAATTCCTTTATAGTATAGAATATAATATAGATGGTATGTATAATACAATATATTTATTCATATACGTGTTGGTGTGTCGCCTGGAGCTGTGTGTGGTTGTCCCTCAGTGACAGCTGGACAGAATGTGTGTCAACAATCGTGTGTTAGACAGAACTATGTGGCCAGGGGAGCACGCTGACAGGTGACAGACAAATTTATTAGCTTTAATGTGTGTGCACGAGTGTGTGGTCATTTGTCGTCATACTCAAACACAAGTGTGTCATTGCTTCACAGGTCATTAACAGCTCTTATCACCTACCGGGCTTCACCACCTACACTGTGGGACTCTAAATGTGTGGCCTGCCTATATAACTCCTTTTTATTTCTGTTAATAATGAATCCACCTAAACCTCATTAAATACAATCTACCGACTGAACTGATAATATTTATCATCAGATTCATATTTATACGGCTGTTAAGTGCATAACCAATGTGCTTTACACAATTGTTTTACAAGCTGTATCCATTTGTCTCGTCATCATGCCAGCTAAAAGAGATAAGGGTAGTGTACAGTTAATAAACATTTACCCACGGTCATTCAAAAGAGTTGAGATCGGCAGCTTTGATGCTTGTTTTTTCCTAAAGGGTCATTTAAGATACACTCACTAAAAGAAAGGCCTGTTAAACGTGTGTGTCTATTTGTGCTGGGGGGTGCCTATATGCATGTGTGTTGGCTTGCTTACACACATAGAATGTTTTTTTCCGTGGAGTATGTCCGTGACACTCCCTTTCCATGGTTCGGCCCATCCTCTGTATGTGTGTGTGATCCCATGCTAGCAGCTGGTGGGCGCTATAAATAGTGTGAGTTGGGATACCCTGAAAGAGAATGGATCCAAAGTAACAAACTACTATCTCTTCTAAAGTGTGGCAAATATTAGTAACCAATCTTTCAGTAAGAAAGCAGAGGTGTTGCCTTCCTCGTGCAATATTTAAAAATAAACTACTTATTATAATTGATGCCGCATGATTGCAAAGGCAATGAAATCTGAATTGGAATTTCTCAGCAACACCCTTAGGTTTTTTGTGCCCCATAAATTCTGCTGCATGATCCTTTGATCCTTTCCACCTCATGGTCCTTCATTTTTGGATCTAGTTCATGCTAAGTGGTGTCATGACTCTCCTCACCCACCACCTCCACCGTCCTCTGCCTTCCCTGCTCCGAGAAAGATAATAGTTCTTAGAGCCCTGACTGTATTGTAGCGTTAATCCTATATAGTTTACTTAGTCACAAAATAGCACGGCTTGCGTGTCAGAGCCCAGTGTCAGTCATCATGTAAAAGCTTAACACTGAGCATCGCTGTCAGTGTGGAGTTTGTCTGTTTGTATGCAAGGAAGGAATAAATCTGAATACTTTGTACAAAAACCCGGAGAGTGTGTGCACTCATTTGTATGTGAGACCATGCAGCATGTGTGTATTCAATGTCAGTTAATGGATCTCGGGCGGAAAGTGGGATAACAGAGTTTTCCCCGACTTACAGGGAGTGACAGGTGTGGAGCGCTGCAGAGACAGTAGCCAACTGATACTCAGCACTTTGTTGAATGAGCACCTCCATTCCAGCAGCCCACTACACCACAGCTGCTGCTTAATATCACCGTCCTGCAGAGTGACTTGTTAATGCATGTGTGCATTTGTATGTGCGCTTTTGGTGACTCTTGTTGCCCACCATGCTTATTGATTTATGTGCGACCAGAAATAAATTACCCTCTTGTAGCTTCACATCGTGAGTTATCGGCCCTGGTTCCGTCGTAGTTGACCTCCAGTCTAGTTAGCAGTTAGCTCCAGACTTCTCTGATGAGCCGGCCTGTCCACACCCTGCTCTGATCGACAGTGCATCTGTGTTTGCGTGAGGAGAGTAAGGGTCCTGAGAAACAACCTCATCCACGCCTGAGAGTGACAGGGCATCTGTGGTCGAACCTCACGGTGGCTCTTTCACCCCAACACACATGACACACTCTCTAGTAAAGCTCTGCAATCTGACCCATCTCCCTGCCATGTTTCAACAGTATTATGCCCCCTGCGAGTTTCATCTGGCCCCACCACCTGTTGTCAGCTGTATTTCACCCAGCCTGTGCCCTCTGTAGCCTATAGCCTCCTGTTTCCCTCCATAGGCACCAGAGCTTACAGTTGTGCCAGAAGTAGGTATGAGACCAGACCCAAGCCTCCCTAGGGGCCGAAATCCTAGACTGATCCAATTACTCCCAGCCGGGGCTTGAATCAGACAGAATCTGCCCCGACTGGAAACTGCTTAATTCAATCTAGCGGCAAAAGTGATACAAAGTACACAAGTCAAGCTGTTAAACCACAGTGTAGAGTGGGCAGAAGAGATAGGATTGGTTCCAACCAGTATTGAGTTGGGCTGTGCTTCAAGTAGTGGCCTTTTGCATCTAAAAAACACGAAAGCATTGCCCAACTATTTCACTTTTATTTGCAACATTGTAAACACTTTGACTTTTTTAGTCATTGTTGTTCTTCTTAATGTGACATTCCTCTGCTTTGTTCTTAGGAAATCACAGAAAATCACTCGCCTTGCTGAAGCCTGGCCTCATGTCTTTAAAAATCTGCCTGTCACTGCGATTTGTGTCCTTTTCTGTCCACTTGTTGCTTTAATGCCACTTGGAGCTGCCTGATTGTCAAGACAAACAGTGTAATATCTGCTCTCTCCCTTTTTTACAGATGGTGTCCATCGCGTTATGGCCCTATGCACACTGCGTGTCACCATCATCACTGATGACATGTTGACCAACAGCATCACGGTGCGTCTGGAGAACATGTCCCAGGAGCGCTTCCTGTCGCCGCTGCTCAGCCTCTTCCTCGAGGGCGTAGCGGCCGTGCTTTCCACAACACGGGAGGCAGTTTTTGTTTTCAACATCCAGAACGACACTGACGTGCAGGGCTCCATCCTCAACGTAACTTTCTCGGCGCTTCAACCAGGAGGCGCCCCGGGTAAAGGGACGTTCTTCCCATCTGAGGAGCTGCAGGAGCAGATCTACCTCAACAGGACCCTGCTCCGGCTCATATCCTCTCAGGAGGTAACACATACATGTATACAGACTCTAAAATGCACACACTCACATAAACTTAACTAGAATTTAAAGGCTGATGTTCTTCTCTCCAGGTGTTGCCATTTGATGACAACATCTGCCTGCGGGAGCCCTGTGAGAACTACATGAAGTGTGTGTCGGTGCTGAAGTTCGACAGCTCGCCTCCCTTCATCGCCTCCGACACGGTTCTGTTCAGGCCCATCCACCCCATCAACGGGCTGCGCTGCCGCTGTCCGCTGGGTTTCACCGGGGACTACTGCGAGACCGAGATCGACCTCTGCTACTCAGGGCCGTGCAAGAACAACGGGAGATGCCGCAGCAGAGAGGGAGGGTACTCCTGCGAGTGCCTGGAGGACTTCACAGGTGAGTCCTACACATAGAACTTACCCAAGCAGAATCACTGACTTGTTATAGTATCTCTCCCCCTCCACCAACAACGGCAGGATGTTCTGTTCAATTTTTTACTAAAGACCTACCTCATCTTGTCAAATCTAACTATGATGTTGGTGGTAACTGAGTTTAATGTCATTGGTGAGAGGTTGGAAGACTATCGCATAAAACAAATCACTACTTTTGAGACCTCTTATTCATTCCTATTATTTTGAGAGTATTTTTGATCATAATCAAATGAATCATCATTGATATTAGCCCTTGTGTAATATGTTTTATGAGGCTCATGTTTTCTTTCTGACAGTGCTTTAATAAATGGTACTTCACTGAGAGGTTGTAAAAGCTCTCAGCACCTATTGTTGTAGCTGCAGGTCGATCGCAGTGCAGGAAGGAAAGACATGCTTTGTTATGCTGTAGGTTAAACCCCCTGCACACATACAGTAGATTAATTGCTGTATCGGAATGCTGCCTATTCTTGTAAAACCAGATATCAGATATCACCAAAAAACAAAAAGGCATGGGTGCTATGATGTCTTTTAAGAACAGACTGTAGGAAAGTTTCAGTACAAGTTATTATCAGGTAACCAAGTTTGAATTTTAAACAATATCAATCAGTTTGGGGGAAATGGAGACATATTCAAGACTCCACAGACTATATATCTATATATATGAAAATATCTTATGGTACATTACATCTAAAGCTATGTTTTTATCAGATTTAGACTAAATGACAACGAGGTCTTCCTGGAAGCTGGCACTTACAGTCACTCTGCACAGCATTTACATGGTAGACGAGCCCCGGAAGCTTTCATCATTCCCATTGAAATCACTTTCTGAAATATTTCCCAATGTCAGTGATCTTCCTTCCATACTACCCCCTTGTACATCTGATACCTGGCTGACTGTCTCTGCTCTCTAATAGATCCTGGAGGGGCCCCTGACAGCCGTCATGCCTCCTCTCCCTCTGTCTCTCCCAACACTCTACTTCTCCGTCTCTTCCTCCTTGCTTTTATCTGATGTAATTACCTGATTATACCTGCCAGTGTCACTCACTGTCCCTCTCTCTCCTTCTCCTCCTGCTCCCCATGTCCGTCTTCTCCGCTCACCCACCATATTTGCCTTACCTACATCCCGGTGTCCCCTCTTTGAAGGTCACAGTTCAACTCCAGATAGTCAGGGCCCATCAGGCGCCATTATGGGGCTGATGACAAGGGGGCCTGATCTCTTCTCCTTGGGTTTCCGACATTACAGGGAAACAGATCCTTATAATTCGCCCTCGGAAAAAAGGATTACGCTGAGGAGAGAAGGGCCATTAGCTGGTTCCAGCGCTGTGGTGTTGGGGGGTCTGTGTGTGTCCCGGGTGGAGAGATCTTGTCTGGACAGAAAGTTGACACACAACACTGCATGGGACAGAGGCACCCATCACAAATAATATTCCAGTCAGAAAGAGTGTATTAGTGGAGGAATGTATATAAGCCGAGCCAGGAAACTGAGCTAGAGACACATGGTCATTTAGGAGGAATTTCCCATGGCAAGACCCCACTGCTGTAATTAACTAAATTAAATCATACAATCTTATAAACTCTGATATCAACATGCAGCCTTCAAACTATTTCATGAAGGACTGGCTTGGTAACTCCCAAATTGCAGTTGGCACACAAGACCTCAAAGAGCCAATATAAAGTCTCCTTGTTAGCGTGGATGCTTCAGTTGGTCTCCTGAGGATTTGACAATATTTAGACCAACTCACAATAGCAGGGCAAAACAACATATAGAGGTCAGTACCAAGTCCAGGTTAATAAATGACGCCTCTAAGCTGCAGCTAAGCACAAAGGCTTTTCATTGCAGTATTCACCAAAAGTTGCCAATATCCAATTTTGATTGTGAACAGCTTGTTCCTTAAATGGTCAATTCTGGTTAAAGGTAGACATAGCTAGTTAAAGTTGAAGTATTTAAATGTATTTTTCAAGTAACAGTGTGTTCTTTTAACTATATAACCAAAACTAGAATGACGCCATGGAAAAGCTAACTGGTCACCTATGATCTGTGGTTAAAACATATCAACTTGACTTTAGCTTTACAGACTTTACTTAATAGAAGAATGTCTTATCTCTGTCTTCAACGATGTGTTTTCTCTTGCCACTCCCTTTCTGTGCCCCTTTTTTATCTCTCATCCTCTTTCTTCTCTCCAAATATGGCCAAATGACGCTATAGTTAAAACTTGCACTTCCCAGAAAAGGCCTATAAACAGGGCTTTGTTCTCCAATGATGCTCATGGTGAGATGTGCTTTTTTAGGCTGATGTGGCCAAAAAAAGTTTTAGAAGTGTGCTTGACTTAAAATCAAAAGCATCTTGTAAAAACAACTGGATTCCAAACAGATGATGCATATATTTCAGTCAACGGTGGACGTTGTGCTTCATAGAAAAGATTAAATCCTGATTATAGATTGATGATATGACAAGTCATTTATCATTCACATTGCAGACATACATATCTTCTGTCTAAAGGTTTCAGACAGAAGATATTACCTCTTTAAACCAAGGCAACATTGAAGGTGTAAACAAAATAAAAAATGAATGTCAAATCCGACAGATTCAACTGAGCCCCGCTTTTTTCTAACAGGCGAGCACTGTGAGCTGAATGCATCCTCCGGCCGCTGTGAACCCGGTGTGTGTAAGAACGGCGGCACGTGTTTCAACCGGCTTGCTGGTGGTTTCATGTGCCAGTGTCCACTGGGAGAGTTTGAGAAGCCGTACTGTGAGATGACCACCCGCAGCTTCCCCGGACAGTCCTTCATCACCTTCAGAGGGCTGCGGCAGAGGTTCCACTTCACCGTCTCCTTCATGTGAGTACTTTCCTTCCTTTGCTCCTTTTTTTGTTTCTTCTCTTTACCAGTCAACACCATCTGCTGTTAAATCCTTTCAAACAACAGTATGGAGTACATTCTAAATAAAGGTGACTGACTGTTTGCTATATCGTGTAGACCTTAGTCATTTTTTTCAGGCTTTAACACTCACTGCTGGATTGAATTAGCTATAACTAGCTAAAGAGCTAACAATAGCTGTCGTTAGCTGATGCAAATTGCTGCATACATGCTAACACATGCTAATCATTGCAGCATATAAAGTAATTGCCACCAAATGTATGTACCACAATTATTTACTGGACTGTAAAGATGTTCAAAAATGTTGGATTTCAAAATCATGCTGTTAAACTCTCTGGATAATGTTTTTGTTTTGCTTCCCTGCACTACACACCTTTTCACAGCAGCAGCAGTAGTACATGTCTGTTATACTTGTAGTAGTGTGTGTAGCAAACTGTAATTAAGGGAGCGTGAGGAGCTGCACAAATAAAAACAGTTGAGTTTAAAGTGTGTCAACCGGGGCGTGTCCAGACATGTGCACACTTTTCCATTGTATCCCATTCCCTTCTATAAGGGGAAAGAAGACACACTCGTTATGAACGTGTGGTGTTATGAGGTGTGCTTGTGAAACTGCTGCAGGAAATAAAACCTGGATCAGCAAAATTGCAACACACTTTCAATATTATCTTCCTTTACCGGGAATAGGTATGATGAGTTTCATGCCGACACGGTGACGGTGAGAAAGGTTTGCAGTGAGGTGAAAACAGGAAAGGCTGTGTGATGAGTTTCTCTTATCAGTGTTTGGTTACAGCCATCCTGACTTCCTGTTCTGTCGGCCCCACTGGCATCTGCCGGCTGACTCCTCTGCCCTCACCTTACACACACACAGACAGCTATGTGAACTTTGTACCGCCGTAGTGAAGGTATTTACTGGGTCTTTCTCCCTCTCTACGGCCCACCAGTCTTTACACATCCTGCCTTTCCTTTCCAAGTGACTTTTCCTCAAGAGCTTCTCTGCCCTTTCATCATAAGGCTATCTGCAAGGCTTTCAACCGTGCAGTCCCGGTCTGTTTCAGTTGGATAGATGTTTCGATATGTGACAGGAAACATGAGCAAGACCAGAGGAAAAAAGTTGTAAAAAAGTCTCACAACGAAATAAATTAATCCTGTATACATCAAAAGTCAAAGCTATTTTGTTAGGTAGACACTAACTGCTTGAGAAGGTACTGGATCTCCATTTTGGGATTTTATCTGTTGTAATTTTCTATAAAATCCAAAATTTCTCTCTGCAGGTTTGCTTCCAGAGAGAGGAACGCTCTGCTTCTCTACAACGGCCGATTCAATGAAAAGCACGACTTCATCGCTCTGGAGATCATTGACGAGCAGATTCAGCTCACATTCTCTGGAGGTGAGTGAAGTGACCGCTTGAAGTATTTGTTGTTAATATCAGCTACGTTATAAGTAGATAAACGGAGATGTTAATGCACTTAATATGAAGTGGCTTTCAAAAAGACACGCCTAAAAAGATTTAATCATCATGCGGTTTCTTTGAACAACGGTGTGTATTTCTGTGCTTGTGTGTGTTAGTGCAATCATGTATCCAAATGTACCGGAGTTTTAACATGTACTTTAGCGGGCGTTTCTGTGTGTGGTAAGAGAGATGGGTGCGTTTTTGAAAGCAGCTGCTTCCTCAGTGAGGGAGCTGTCAGACTGATTAATGATGGCACAGACACTAAACTAGCCGAAAACACCGATTATACACACACAGACAAATGCCAACAATAATGGGACCATTAAACGTTTTTTTTTAACAACGAAGGGAAGTTTTAAAAGCATGTATTCACACAGAAACAAGCATACTTGCACACGCACAGATCATGTGCAATGTTACCTTAGGAAACCGTTCTTAGATCCTAAGTCATTTAAAACAAAATCAAAGTAGAAGTACAAAAGTAGCGTTAGGAGGATTAGAATGACTTATTATGCTGAATGGCCCATTTCAGAATAACGATACATTGATAAATAAACATTCATGTATACATCACCCAAGTGTTGCAGATGATAATGGTGGGGATGCTTTAAATTACTTTATATACTTCTAGTTTGTGAATCTTTATCCTGATCTTATCTTTAACATAAACCAATAGATCATCATTTATTTGTTTACTTATGTATTTGTTCTAAATCTTTAAAGTAACTAGCAACTTAAGTTGTCAGAAAGATGAAGTAGCAGTATAAAATTAGATTCTGAATCGTAGCGAAGTACAATTATACATTTACTGAAAAATGTAAGTACCTTAAAATTGTAACAGAACATAATTTGAGTAAATGTTAGTTGCTTTCCACCCCTGAATCACACACCCACAATAATTATCCAAACTGGGAACCATTGGATAGCAGATCAAACACATTTTCTCTGGGCTTATGAATTATGTTTTCAAAGTCGCCCAATTTTCCCATGGTGCGAGGAATTCAGTTCTTATGATTATGTTGGGCGAAGCTTGTTTGGGAGCCGAGCCAAGTCCCTGTTTCAAATCTGAAATATGACTTAATGTCTAAAGTATGACTCATCAAATTAAATACTCAGAAACATGATTCATGGTTAATAAGAGGAAAACCTTTGATTTATTCGCAGTATTTATCCTCCGATGCGTTTTGACTTAAATGCAGTATGGGGCAAAGAAGGACATGCACTCACTTCCTTCTTTTTCTGTTTTCTTTTGACATGCACAGCTAGAAAACTGATCCATCACCTATTAACCCCCTCTCACACACAGACACACACACAGACACACACACACACACACACACACACACACATACACACACACACACACACACACACACACACACACACACACACACACACACACACACACACACACACACACACACACACACACACACACACACACACACACACACACACACACACATTACTCAGTGTTGCCGTACTGTTTACTGATTTCCAGAGCAGTGGATTCCTGCCCCGGCTCCTCCTGCCCTTGACAAACACAGTAAACCCTCAGTAAATCTGGTGCCATTGTGCTGTACAATCTTCTCACTGAGACCCATTGATCCCGACTCAAACTGGCTTTCTCAGTTGATTTATGATCATGGTGTGTGTTAAGGAAGTTCGTAGAGTTTGCCTTTAAAGCTAACTAATCAATTACCTGTGGTTGAGGAAAACAGACATTTCTCTGAGCATTCAGTCGCAGATGTGCGCAACCATTTAAATTCAATTATATTTATAATTCACTTTTCCCTCTCTTTCCTCTTCTTCCCTCGTCTTCCAGGTGAGACAAAGACCACAGTGTCTCCATACATCCCAGGGGGGGTCAGTGACGGCCAATGGCACTCTGTCCAGCTCCATTACTACAACAAGGTGAGAAACGACCTACACTGCTCCTCCTTATCGAGTCACCATTCCCTTTTCAGCATTTGAAAATGTGTGAATGGGTTAAAACATGACACGACCCTTGAGATTTAGCTTTGGAGATTTTTGTAATATGAAAGAATCTCGTTGAATATTGCACTTTTCCCTTCGAGATCTTAATTAGCCAGTGTTGAGAGTTGATAAGTTCAGGGGTTGTAACGTGGGGGTGTATGAAATGTGGCTTTCTTTGAAGCTACAGAAGAAGTTGACCTTGACTTCTGATTCAGGAGGTTATCTTTACAGGGCAGGTTTGACTAATGACGTTAACTCTGACACGGGCTAACCCCTCTTGCCTTAGCATTCCACGCTAAATTATGGTATAGCTTTTGTGGAAGAAGGGCAGGGGCCTGGCATTGGCTTCAAGGGTCAAAAGTTCATCAACTGTCCCACTCACAGCTTACCAGTGAATGTATATGTATTTCTAAGGCAAGGGCCTGTAGATACTCTGTTATTGTTACAATCGCAACTGAATCTTTATTACCTCTGGAATTATTATTTTCACCGCCAGACATCTTTGATTGTTTCATTCACAGTGTCTAATGTCGTATTGCAGTACGTTCCCACGATGGTGTTCTTGCGTCTTTCTTAAATCGCAGATAAGAGACAGCGATTATTTCACATGCTATCTCATGTATCCTCTTCACTTGTAATATTATATTAGAAGAGCTTACAATACCGTCAATTGCTGGTGTTCATTTCTAACAAACTTCCACAGCTCGCGGGCATCATTCTTATAAGAATATACCAGACACGAAATAAGATGCACTCGCCTTCTTAACATGTATATCCCATTGATTTGTTCCGATTTAACTTTATAAATCATCAGAATTTAAAAGTGAAGGTTAGTCACTTTAGTCATTCAAATGAACTCCTGGTCAGTGGTCTAATTTAGACATTAAGTTAGGTAAAGAATACAATTTCTAATATCAAAATTAATTAAAACATTTACCCATTTGTAGTTTAAACCCCGAATCATTTCCCATTTTTAAGTGAAACCAATCCATTCTACCCGTGTGGACTTAGGACACACCATGTGCTTGCCCTATTGTATAACCTTTCAAAGCTAATATGATCACTACTGTTATGCATGTATGCTATTTTCTGACAAAAAGACACCCATCCCCCTTCTCATTCACTGACTTTTGAGTCTACAGTCATGTATCTGACTCTGTCAGCCGTAGCGTCACTAGCTGACCCAACACTTCCAGCCTCACATTTCAGCAGCACCTGTGTTCTGCAACTTGTCAAAGAGAGCGCCCTGCTTCTTGGCCTGACGCTAGCTTACAAGGCAAACCGTCTCACATTTCACAGGTTGTCCGCCTCTTTCTTGTGACCAGCTATGAGCCCATAGCATACATGGTGTGGACGTTTTCATCAAAGGGGGGGACTCAGGCTACAATACTGTACTCTGTTAGCCGCAGGGTGACATGTGTAGCTATTGTTTAAGGCTGCATGTCTGCCTAGAGACAATAACTTAAACCTTGCACTGCCTTGTTTACGTTTCTGCAAGGTCCCTAACTACCCTAGATATTTTCTGCAGAGTACAATCTGTTGGCACTAAAGACTTCTTTGTTTTGTTTGTGCTTTGGGTTTTCTGGTATTTGTAGGGACTTCTCTACGGAAACAAAAAGAGAATAATTTCCCAACATATTTTTCCGCTTTGTTGCAGTTTGTGCAGTTTATTATTCTGATTAATTTAGCTCGACTGATCCTACAGGCTTCCGCTTTGCTGCTGGTACATGCAGATACAAGTTTTATGCCCACAAACGCACACTTGTTACACCAGTATTGAAATTGTGTCCTGGTGTTATCAGCTTATAAAGCAGGGCATATGCGCGTTCTACATGTGTCAGTCTCAATGCAAACCAATGATTTGCAAAGCTGGTGACACATTCCGTTGAATTAGCCTGAAGCTGACTTTAGCGCTGCCATAGGGTCAGCTTTTCTTCATGTGTTGAATGATCAGTAGGTGGATTGATGGTAATTTAATCCCACATCAGTTGCTGGAGGGTTTAGTGGAAATATATATGGCAGAAAGCAGTAATGTTCTCACAATAGATCAGAGGTGTTGACATGTGAATGTGTGGATATGAATGAAAGCACACTGCTGTATGCAAGAGCAGACACACACACATTTCAGTGCAAAGCTAATGTAAGCTTCCTAATACAGCCGTTGTGACCTGTTTCGATTAAAGAGTAAAATAAAGGTGAAACTAGTTTACATTTTTTTCACATAAAAATAATGCAAATGACCTCAAACAACATCATGCCACCTAAGTAGGCTTAAATTTGGCCTATGTATAATGTAATTCTTAACTAATTAAAGGTTTACAAATATATTTAAACAAGTACCAACACACTAACTAGTTCTTACTGTAATTGCTAAATACTTAGACTCAGTAAATATTTGTGAATGCTGCATAGCTTACTGAATGAGCTAGCTGACTGAAGTCAACTGAAAACACAGTTAGCAAGGTAAGATACAGTTTCAAAATAGGAAAACCGTAAACAATGTGACGTTATTTGGTCTACAAACTTGACCTTACGCTAAATATAAACTATTATGATTTGTAATTACATCTCACACAAATTTCTCCTCAAACAAAACAAAACGTAGGCTCATTCACATAACTTCAGCCTATGTGAGGTTGGCAATATTTCAAACTTCCTTTTCCACTTCTATGCTGTGTATGTAATTAACAAAGCAATATTATGTTTTATCCGCCTATTAAAACTTGTGAAACTTGTACACTGTACATTCAATACAAGTTGTTTCAATCCAGGGTTGTTCGCCCCAACAGGAGCCCTCAGTTGTTTTTCAACGGTCCCAACGGCACACTCACACAATACACACACTTGCACGCACAGACGGT
Source organism: Eleginops maclovinus (assembly GCF_036324505.1). Lineage (NCBI taxonomy): Eukaryota > Metazoa > Chordata > Actinopteri > Perciformes > Eleginopidae > Eleginops > Eleginops maclovinus. Next base: position 11,261,022 of record NC_086365.1, read on the forward strand.
GATTTACTGGGTCAGATGATGAGGCGGTTGAAGTTGTGCATGTTTGTATGGGTGCCCCCTTTTTTTAAAGCCGCTGCTGTTCTCTTTTAAGAACCAGGGTGCCTCTGCTAAAAAACAGAGGTCAGAGGTCGGGGGGAGGGTCGGCATGACAACAGACGTGGACTTGCCATTGTAGCAAAGATCTAGGTCGGTTGGAAAGCTGTCTGTGCGTGTGTTTTCATCAGTGGGGGGCACACAAACAGATCTACTCCGTGTGTGTGTGTGTGTGTGTGTGTGTGTGTGTGTGTGTGTGTGTTGAATGTGTGCACATGTCCAAACTGCTATTACAAATGTTACACAATAGAAGTGGAAGGATAAAGACATTTTTGAAATTCCACGGTGCGGCGTCTCAAGGACAGTTGACTTTGTCAGCAAGGCAAATCTAAACAGGAAACACACATAACACACACACAGAGCGCGGCGATGGGTATTCTTGGAGCAGGAGGTTTTTGTCTTGGGTTTTGATGTGTCGCTCACTACAGGAAATGATGTCTCTCGTTGCAGGAAATTATGTTATTTAGCTGGACACTGGACAGGATGTCAGTTAAATGATGATTATATCTGTCAGACCACCTGCATGGAATACATCAGGATTAAATATCCGCAGAATAGGAGAGAAATTCAAGATTTATTTACTTACTAACAAACAACACACCCTCTCCACTAACTACAATAATGAAATGCAGTTTGGAGACTCTGAAAAAGTTATGGAAACGTACTTGTTTTGTCCAAATTGAAATGAAACTTTGAATCACCTTAAGTTTTTTTGCAGCATTTTGTGGCTTAATTTGATGATCTTGGTAAGTACTTATCCTAAATGCAGACCCTTTAAACTGGTGTTGACAGATAAAATGCCTTTGTGGCTGCATCCTATATGATCCTTTTCCATAAGTCTTCTGCTCCAGGCTTATATTCTTGCTGATCATGATTTCAAATGGGAAGCATGAAAGCGATAAACAAGAAGGAACTTGCAGGCATATCAATCACATTAACGTTCATGTTTCACTGGCTGTCTTTAAACAAGAATATGAAATATGAGAATAAATGTTTATGGTTTGAACATCACTAAACTGTTAATCACGCTATGAGTAAACTCTAATTAAGTTTGTTGCGATCCATACACGGGGTGTCAAATTCAGCGTAGCATAGAACGAATGCTGACATGAGATGCCTCTGCTGCACGACATGCTGCTCTGCACACAAGCTTGTTTTTAAACATTTTAATAGTGATAGACTTGCTAATATGGGCTATGATATTTACAGCTAAGGTGTGTAGACGGCATTCTCAGACAGGCGTAGCTCGTTCTTATCACCTGCGAGTACCAAAAGTTCACTCTTTCTGCCTCTGCCGTGTCTTCCCTGGCTTTCACTCTGGTGCTGTTTACATGGCAAGTCTTTTAAGCATTAGTACATATGTGCAAATTACTTCACAGCATAGCTTGAAGTATTTCTGAATATACTGTGTGTGGATTTTTGCATTCCACCGCTGCTGGATGTAACCCAACCACCCAGCTGGATTTATATTTACAACACTTAGTCTGTAAAACTGATTTAAAGATAGAGACACGCTTTTAAAGCTGCTGTATTCAATATTTTTTCATGTTAGCAATTCATCACAGGAAAGGTTGTTCATAAAAGGGTCAGTTGTAGTCACAAACTCACAGATATTTAGCGTCTTTCAGCCTTTTGTTTTGGTTTTATGGTCTGCTTTACTATTTTGGTTAACTCTCACCACTCTCATCAGTATCATTTTTAGCAAACAAGCTCTGTTAATCCATTGTACTAAACCTGCCCAGCACAGAACAGCAGGCTGACAAAGCTATCAGCTAGCTGCTGAACGTAAATGGAGCATTCAGCAGCTAAAGAGCCAGACATTTCCTTCAGGATATTGCTAGAGAACCAACACAGAGCTAACAAGAGAGCGAGTTTTAGACTGACATCCATCAGATGGAACTCTGTTAATGTTGCTCTGTGTCATATCTCTTCAATATGTTGTGTTTATAGCTGGTTGGCATGTATATCAACATATTACAAATTGCGTTTTCGTCATCAAAGGAAATGCTTTGAACATCAATGTGTGCTAATAAATCAATAGCTGCTTCCATCATCTACTTCTTCGTGGATGATTTAGGGCTTATCGGTATTCCAGGACAAGCTGATGTGCAGTCAAACGCACCCACACACATGCAGTGGATAATTGCTCTTGAAATAAATACACTGCCTTTAAGTGGTTTTGGAGTTGCCATCCATCTCCTTGTGTTGCAGTTTTATTGCTCTTAGTCGAGGGCCGGTGTGGATTTCCTGGGTGGTCATAAAGACTTAGAGGGACAGATGCATGCCTTATTAGGTGTGTGGTTGTGTCATGGCGACACTCACACACTGTTGACTGCAGCACCATGTGTTTCTGAGCAGGGTGCATGTTTTCCTATTTTCTTTGCTACGTGCTTCTTTTAAAAGGTTAAGTAGTTATTTTTTGGAGTTGAAGCCCCAGACTCTACATTCCCCTGCAGGGTGTGTTTTTAGAAGAAGGGGCCATGTTATTGTTGTTCTTCTTGACGCAGGTTTCCACAAACCTCAGACAGTTAAGGTTATCATCACGAATAAACACACACATTGCATTTAAATACCAGGAAGTTTCATTTTACGAATTGAATTGCTTCCTTCAGTATATGTTACCATTTGAACATGTGTATTACATATAAGATGATAACTGTTGGTTGCTTTAAGTCATTATTCTATCACACTGTAATATTACTTTTATGCTTCCAAACGCATGTTTCATGTCAGCGCAACTACTTATGTTGACATGTGGAAGCTGGTTTTTGGGTTTCACATGCTTGTTCCCTGTCTTTTTCCTGCTGTAAATTTCGCCTGCTCTTGGCATAGCGTAGTATTTCACAGCGTGATATAAATCTGCCGGAGACATCTTTGTCCAAAGGCGGCAGCGCATGAGTTGTTGCCTATTGTTTGAGGTGGTGGGAGAGGTGTTTTTGAAGTGGGAAGGAAGGAATTAGGGTTTACTTTAGATGTCGTTATTGTTTGCAAATTGGCTGGTAGCAGATCCAACCACGACACTTAAGCACGTATGTCTCGGTCTGCACCACACATGCAGCACATGCACATTGTTCAGAGTGTTTGAAGTAGGGTTCTACCCATAGTCCTTTTATTACCTACAGTAAATTGTGGCGGCATGCTTTTAGTATTGAGAAACAGACACGCTAACCCACTAAAGTTAAGCAATGAAGAGAGGACCACCTGAAATAATCGATATCAGTACGACTGTTCTCAATATTGAGCATATTTAAGCCTTACCTTACTAACAGCCGCCCTTTGTGATGGGAAGCTGAAGCCACTCTATGCTCTTCCTAGAGTCACCAGACTGCATCGGTTAGTTAGCTTCGTTTATTGTGTGACTTTGATCTTCTGTGTTTCTGCTGCTTTGTTGTACATTGATGGGTGTTTCCACTGGAGAAACGCACTTGCATATACATGCCAACATCAACATAAATATACACACACACAAACACACACACAGTGACGTGGCTTGGTTGTGGGCTGCAGGTCTAACACGGTGTGTCTTTCTCCCACGGTGTTTCTCTCCCAGGAAGGGGGTAGTCTGATGGACTCCAGTGGGGCTCTGCGGCTCCCTCTCTATACCGCCTGGCTGGAGCTCAATCAGAAGGAGGTAACCTCTGACCTCTAGGCTAGTCCCCATGGGTGCCCCCCCCCCTCCCCTGGGTCAACTGTAGTCCCCGCTTTGCTTCTAGTACAGTCTACTGGACTAACTCTGCTGTACATGCTTACCTCGCCGAGGTAACATGGTCCTAACGCTAGGGTGTTGGCTCTTATTTAGCCTGCCTATGGTCTGGTCTGGACTATAGAAGAGGCTGCTGAAGATTTCGGTGTGGTTTCTGGTTGACTGTAGCAGGTGTGTGGACTTAGTAGTTCCCATTCCTCAAAACTTTGCTCTATAGCGATACTGCTGGTCAAAAACTCCACAGGATGCCTTTAATAAGTATGCAAATCAACCCCTGCTTTGCCCTGGTGTTGCATGTTGTTGCTCTCACATTCTTCTGTTAAATAATTGTCTAATGTTTTTCTAGTGGACGCAGAGGTCAGGGTCTTGCTCCATTAAGCAGGTAGGGACAGTGAGTTGTGTTGAATCGGACTAGTCGTCTCTCAGTCTCTTTCTTTATTACTTAAAATACAACAGAAATGTATAAGAGCAGAACTTTCACAGTAAGTCCTTGCGCATTTCTCAGCTCTCATGGCTTCATCCATTGAGGTTTGTTCAGGTGAACTAAACATGTCTGAGCCTTTGCAGTTGGCAACCAAGCAGACAGGTAGGTGAGACACACTGTGAGCAGTGAGTGTGTTTTCTTTGGCAGCAATGGGCTTGTGGAAGCACCGATTCTGTCAGAGAGGATTAACAACGCTCAGAAAATCATCTGAGATGGCTTTTGTAATAAGCAAGGACAGCAAGTTTCTCAAGGCTCACACTCTTTTGTTTATTCTGTATTGTCGTTAAAGGGATTTTATTGTGATTGTATCCTTAATCTTCACTTGTTACACTAAGATGCCTTATGGGCATCAGTGGTTTGTAGTGATTGGATGATTGACTGGTTATTTCTCTGTATGTAAGTGTGTATGTATGGGTTTAAGTGTATGTGTGAGGAACAGTACTTTTGAAGGGGTTTAGCTGATATAGAAAATACTGCAAGATACTGCATATGATAAAGATACTAAATATTATATTATTTTAGAATGTTTTACAAAAGTATTTTCCTTTCAGCAATTTATACAGCCTGTAATATCTAAGTTAAGGCATGAAATTGCTAGCAATACCAGTTATTAGGCACATTATGCAGTATATTGCACATACGACATGTTCACAGCAAGAATTTTCGGACACCACTGTGTGTACAACGCTTGTAATGAGAAACATATAAGACAGATGGTCTAATACTAAGTAAATCACTACAGTTTTACTTAGTTGATGTGTAGAGCAGCCATCTTGGATTTCGAGGTCAGGGTTGGTTATGTTCTCCGGACTTTCCATGTCAAAAATCCAATTTCAGGGGGAGTTTCACCTCCGAGTATGAATGGAACACACCTTTGTTTCACAGTTTAACTTTTTTAACAGATTTAAATAGTACTGTGGCCACTTTAGCTTGCTATGTCGCATTGGTTTAGGATACAGCTAGCACGCTAACAGCAGTTAGCACTCAGGGATGGAGGTGTCTGTTCCAAATCCAAGAACCATTCAGCTAGTTAGCCTTGAGACACCGGTAGATAATAAATCTGCTTCTGAAGCTCAAAGAGGTGAATGGAGCCATATACAAAGACAGGGGGGTGTTACCACAGATACTACGAATTGGTCGTAAAACACCTGCATCGGTTTAGCTTTTTCATGCTCATATTTTTTTGTGTTGATGATTGAGTTGGCTAGTCCGGAAGAGCAGATGTGTACAGCGTTGTGTCACTGAGGAATGAAGATAAATCTGATAAATCTGTCACTGCAGACCGCCTTCATACATGACTGCCTAACCCACTACATCTCTCTCTTTCACATGTCTAATCCTCTTCACCTTCTCTCACATTTACATTCCAACCTCCTGTGATGTGAAGGACAGTGAGTGTGTCACTGAAAGTAGGAAAGTTACGCACCTCACCTAGCATGACCTAAACCTCTCATCAATGTTGAGAGATACAAACAGTGGAATTTAAGGGGGGGGGGAGAAAATGAGAGATAAAAATGATTAGTGTGTATATGAAGTGAGAGGAGACATCCATATAGTTTATGACCACATACTCCTGGCACTAATGTATCCCCCCTCCCCTTCTCCACTTGGCTCTGTCTCCTCATCTTATCTCTTTCCACTAATGTTTATCTCTTATCTCTTATATGATCCCTATCAAGTTCAGTTTTATTGTGCCACTGCTTTTACTGGTACACATTAGCATTGGTCCTAGTGTTTCTTAATAGCTTTATGCTGTGCACTCTACAAGGCTGTATGAGATAATGGTAAGCTGGTCCATGTACAACATCTGCGGTCTCAAAGGTCAGATTCAGATAAGTAGTATATATTTTAAATGTGTAGGAATGAGGGGTAGCTTTTCTTCAACCCAGGAATATTTTACGGCCACAGAAAGGAATTTGGTTCTTTGACTCTAAGATCCATTATTCATGTTAACTTTAAAAACAACCTTTTGCTTACTATAATAAATTTAAATCCTCATTGTTGAGAAAAAAAGTCTTTATTTTCTGGCCAAGACTTAAAGCTAGAGCCATGGAAGTTTAGCTTAGCTTAGCATAAGTCCTGTAGTAGCACCACAACTTGAAATGATGTTGGTGCAACATAGCAGCATCAAAAACTTTGAAATTCACACTGCTATCATTCTGTTAGTGAGCTAAAAAGTGGTAACAAAATGCCATTCCAGTTTGATCACTGAGACTTAACATAGGCTATCCAATGACCCTCTAAAAGAAGACAGAAGAAAAAGGCAAAGATCAATCCTAGAAAATAAATCAAATGGACAAAACCTGCCTGTAAAATATGCTTTAACAAACGCCTGAAAACATTCCACTGGAAGTTAATCCCACTGATGTCTCTGTACAATCAGGTGGACATACACTATTTGTCCAGTTGTAAAAGGGCTTTTTTTCAACCCGTTCCAGATACAGTTACCTTTACATCAGTTTTCGTGTCGTCCGCTCATTTGTTTTGCTGTTTGAAAGCTACAAGCCAACAATGGCCGCTGTCCATCTATTACACTGATGGATAGAAGGGTGATGAGTCGAGGAAGACAGCAGTAACTTATAGGCTTGAACATGGGACATCGTAGCCTAGCGCATAGCCCCAGGGAACTGTGTGTGTGTTTGTGAGTGCATGTGTGTATAAAGTTGTTTTTTGGCGCCGTCATGCTCAGGCTAGTGTATCCCACCTTCCCTTTGGCAGGAACACTCTCTGTCATGTCCACATTACCTCACCTGCCCTCTGGCTATGTAAACCTAGAAGTGTGAATTATTCACACACACACACACACACACACACACACACACACACACACACACACACACACACACACACACACACACACACACACACACACACACACACACACTAGTTTGGTTCAGGGCCCATCTTTATTATGGCTCAAGTTTATGTAACCGCACTGAAACAGATCTTTTATGGATACCTTCTGAGAGTAAAAACATGTTTGCTTTATTGTTATTGTTACCTATTTTGTCTAAGAGGAACACCACAAACATAACTTAAAGCATCAAGTGTAGTGTTTGTCCAACGGTCAGAGAAACAATGGCGTTTCCTGAGGCGAGCCCAAATGAAATAGGAGACCGTGTGCCGTTTTTCCTTTATTATCAAAATGAACCGTGTGGCCGTCTGCAGCTCCGCTAGCCACTTCCTGCCACACACACACACACACACACACACACACACACACACACACACACACACACACACACACACACACACACACACACACACACACACACACACACACACACACACACACACAAACAGGCAGCTTGACCACTCAACACATCCTTCCTATAGTTCCCAAATACACGCATAAACACATAATGACCCAAGAGTATTCCCTCCATCCTTCCCTCCACACACACTCTCACACACACATATTTCCTGGTCATCAGTGCCTCGTTTTGACAGTGTTTTCTGTCCAAACTGTCAAACTGAGTTTTGCATGTGATTCAATCTGAAGAGCAAGTTTCTTCGGCCCGGCCGCGGGGCTGCTTGAAATGTAATGTCTGCTTTGACTGGCAGCCCGGGGTTGAAAGAGTTTGAGGGAGAGGGTGTGTGTGCTTGGTTAGAGCTATATCCTGTGTGAAGAAAAAGTGTGTGTTGTAATTGCATGTGGCAGTATTTGGTATATATTTTCGTACGTGTGCGTGTGTGTTCCTCATTCCGCTCGTGTCCTCTGCCCTGCTCGTCTTTGTGGCTAGCTGTGGGGATCAAGTGTGTTACCATGGCTGCGGCAAGCCTAGCGCCCCTGGAGACGACACGTTAGAGAGAGAGGGGATCTTCAGCGGCCCAGAGTCGGGCGGAGGGTAAACGAGAGACTCTCATGGGGCCCCACAAAGACTGGGCCAAGTGTACCAGGGGTCAGAAAGAAGCATGAAGCCTGAAACCATATACTAATTGGACCAGGAATAGTTACTCAGCTAACACACACAACCCTCAGCTAACTAACACCACTTAAACACAGCGTCCAGTGCAAAGATTTTCCAATGAAATTCCTAAAGATTTAAACCAAATATCATAGTTTAAATAATATGATTAAATGGTAAAATGACCACCACCCGACTCCGGATAAGTGGTTACCATTGGATGGATGGATGGATGTACGGATGGATGGATGGGTGGATGTACGGATGGATGGATGGGTGGATGTACTATCCCTCCTTTCTCACATTTTGAGCATAATATCCCTTTTTGTTTTTAATATGATTCTAACAGAGGCTTTTAAAATTGGCAAACAAGGAGCTTCTTATTCCTAAAATAACCCCCTTTTTTAAAAAGTCCTATTAAAGGAGTTTTTGGTAGTTTTCCGGAGTTAAGATGACTATTTTCTTACAAGGTTTTATCGTTTTGTCTGACATTGCTTGCATTATCACGCATCAGATATTTGGTTTAGACATTATTTTGATTGCTGTGACTGACACGGTGTGTTTGTCAGTATTCATCGGTGTCACTCACCCATGCAGTGAGTGCTTGTGAGCATGTGTTTAAAAGTGGTGTAGCGTGGGAAGTGAGCCAGCAGCAGTGATGTACTAACAGCTGCAGTAATGCTCCTTATCCCCTACATATTACATACACATTACACAGACACCTTAAATACATGTAGCACTTACACAGTGTGTGTATATACATGTCAGTCTATGAGTTATCAGCGCATGTAACAGCTGCACCCCGAGTCGTGAGGGTTGCGGGTCCATTATGTACGATATCTGGGTATCGTCGCCTTTCTCCTGTGTTTTGCTTCCTGTCTTTATCTCATCTCTTCCTCTCTTTATTGAACTCGAAAGAGATGATAAGATTGTAATCAGTTAAACTACAGATTCCTATGTTAGAAGAGTCATCATTTGATATGGTATTTATCAGAAAAACTACCTTTTGTTGCCTTTGAGAAGGTTTCCTACAGTCATCACAGTTTCCCTCTCATTTTTCATTTTTGTGAAGGAATAGTTTGACATTTCAGGAAAGTATATTCATCAATATGTCCCGCACAGACTTGAGATTGACACACATCTTATCATTTCACTCTTGGTAATAAAGCAAAGAAACCTTCTTCCCAAAATGATGCACCACTCCTTCAAAATTCTTCTTCATCAAAGTGTTTAGTCTTTGTTAGAGTTGTTATTAAAAGAATATTTAGGGAAATTCTTCTCTCTTACTCCTTAATTTGATAAAGTCTATAAAGATTTATGTCGAATGGACTGCAATTTTATGTAGATACTAACAAAAGACACACAAGAAATATGTCAAAAAGTAGAATATGAAGCAAAATCACACTCCCACTAAATCAGAATCAAGTGGGAAATTGTTTCCCTCTCAGGAGCAGATTTTACTCACTACAGCATAACTCACTTAAAGCACACTGTCCAATCACAGTGATTTTTCAACGTCTGTTCTCTGCTGTGAATTTTGGCTCACAAGTGTAGAAGGGCATTTTTTCTCTTATGCCCTTTCCCTTTCCTTTCGCCCCTGTTGAGCATCTTTGAAAACGCCTCTTTGTCTTCAGGTTTTCATTGTTCTCCTGCTGCTGCCGGCGGCATTATACCAACTTTTTTCCAGCTTCGGGCTTTGCCACTTTCTGAACAAAAGGACACTTTCTGGTGTATTCTTTCACTCACTGGAGCAAGTCCCTTCATCACAGGCTTTTCTGATTTGAATAATGCTGCTCGTTCAAACTGTTTACCTGTTCGCACGTGATGGTAGAAGGGTTAACACGACTAGACACCTGTAGATAGAGGGCAGAGGGGGGGTTGGCCGGCTGCCAGTGATAGGGTGTGGTTTCCTACTACTATGATTGCTTTACATGCCCCACATACTGTACAATGCAGTTATAATAAGATACTCACAAAGGGGAAAGCTTGGGACTAAACAGCATGAACCCAGGCTCTGGACATTGAAACTCAATTTTTTTACTTCTTCATTACAATTATAATAAAGACATTAAAGCTGCAATTATTGAATTATTGGTTAGTGGAATGACAAATGAATCAGCAATTTATATATTTATATATATAATTGCTTAATTATAGTAACTAAAACAGTTTTGGACAAAAACACATTTGAAGATTCCTCCCTTATGATGGATAATAGTTTTTCCTTATGTTTTAATAGCCCTAAATAACTTTCAGAAATATGAATTTTATTCTAACATGTGAAAATCGTAGTAAAATTAGGATTTTTTTATCATTATGTTTACGTCTTGGATTGCATTAAAATGTGAAAAATAAATCCGATTATAAAAGGAAGAAATAAGAAAACAACACTGGCGTCAGAGTATTGTTCAATTGCCCTTCCTGCTTGTCTTTATGGAAAGTGTGAAAGTGTTTTCGTTGGAAACAGGGCATTTTGAAGGAGTGGCAGCGATGAACTCCCTGTGGGTTGGAAAATATGCCCGGACCGGAGCCCACCTGAGCCAAAATAGACACTGCTTACCCATCTGTCTGTTTCTCTTTTGTCTTTCCCTATCAGGCTCTTATTTCTGGTCTGTCTACGTCCCTATTTTTGTACGGTGTTGCTGGTTCTTTTTTCTTTCTTTTTTCCCGCTCTTCCTTTGTTTGCAGAGACCCACCAGTATCTCATTACTCTAATCCTATTTATGAAGCAGAAAAACACATGCACACACATTGTCTTTCTATGCATGCCTCTCTTCTTCTTTCTCCATCTGTTCCAATTCTTTTGTCGACTTTTTTCTAAATCATATGCAACACAACACAATGTTTGAATTAAGATAAAAACAAACAATTATTTGTGTCTTTTCTTAAGTTTCTTTGAGCTGTAAGCTGTGAATGCAACAGCGTAGTGGCTTAACATCTTTTACCATTGCTCACACAGTCAAACCTCTCATAATGTAAACACTGCGCTGTGATCATATCTGGGATCTGTACTCCTATTGTTGCGTGTTGTTGTAGTCATGAGGTTTAGATAGCAGATAGAGGTATCACTTTTGATCCATTGTATTTACTCACAGCACGAAAGTAAAATGTTAATTGTGCCAATTCCCTGTTCATATCTTAGAAAACGTGCCATATCATCTTTTTTAATCTCAAGAATCTTTAGCTTTCAGGTTTATGAAAGCAATGAAAAGAGGTGTTATTTTATTGGTGGAAACATTGATTTTACTAAACTCTTCAAATTCCTCTTGCTTCCTGTTCCAATGCCTCTATTGTTAAGTAACACGCTCCCCTGAACTTGGGTCTCAGGTTAGATATTGCCAAAACTAAAGCGATTTGGTGGGCCGATTTCCTAAGCTGATTTTCTCAGATCAACGTTTGTCGGCCACGACCCTTGATGGAGGAATTAGCCTACTTTGTAATCATTAGGTGCAAGCTAATGCACAATGGGCATTTGTGTTTTGTTTCCTAAGCCATTAGAGCACTGTGTTCTTCTACTACAAGTCGGCTAAAGTCAGAGAGACATTGTTTGCGTAGCTCTGACCTGCAACGATCGAGCGGCGAAACTCAGCCAAGTTTATCGAATTGAAAGAAATCAAGCATTTAACGTTAATACTTAGTAATTCAAATGATATTTACCGTGTCAATACAGCGTTAACAAGTACATTTTGAGCAAAATGTGATTCCATGAAGTGTAGAGTAGTGGTTCCTAAAAGTGTTTTCTTCAGACGTACATCCACAGCTTTGTTAAATGAACTCATGTACCCTTCATTAACACTTCATGCCACCAATAGTTTATCCAGTGAATTTAGCTTTAAGCTTTCTTTTTCTCTCACCATTTATCCATTACCGTTGGCTTACCCTTTCTCTGGGCTTTTCTGCTGGCTTGCTCACAGTTTGTCTCAGTTTCTGTTGTTCAGGTGTTAAAGCTGATTCAATATATTGATTTCTTTTTAATCTAATTACTTTACCTGCTTAATAAACAACCTGGAAATAATGATTTTAACTCTCTTGTTGTTGTTTTTCAGCCGAACATTGGGCGACTAGGTATCCCTCATGGACCCTCGGGAGAAAAGGTGGCTGTGGTTGCTGTGGACGACTGTGACATCTCCATGGCAATACGCTTTGGAAAGCAGATTGGAAACTACTCCTGCGCTGCCCAGGGTACCCAGACCGGACAGAAGAAGTAAGATAGTGTTTTTTGTCTTGAACCTCAGTGGAGCACTGATATCTTGAAATAGTGTTAACGACTTTTTAGGTGTAAGGGTTAATGTACTGATTAAAAATGCAACAAAGTGCAATGAAAAAAGATTAAGAAGATGAATTAGGAACAAACTTCGAGCATGCTTCTTATGTGTAATCTTATTACGCTATCTTTTTGCACCCTCTTTTTTGCAACTAGACAAATGGCGCCACCTACTGCTTACCTAAATGGGCAATATTTAAGAATTGCGTAACAATGGTGATGCAGTTTCGTGTTTCTCTTCAGCCAATTTTTCAAAATTCAGGGACAATTTATGATACATTTGTGTGGAAACCTGGCTTCTGTGTTTTTCCTCTGATTAGGCCTTAACACACATTATCTCCAACACATACCACACACACTTTGCACACAACTAGTCAGACTCATAAATAAATATGTTCTACCTTAAGGGTTATGTTAACGTGCCTACATTACAGCATCACACTGTACCCTCCCCTCTTTTTGTCTTTTAATCTGAGTTCATCCTCGTGCTGTCATACACGGCCTTAGACCATGCAGAGCTCGCGTCGACACAGGCTTAAACCGATTGACTGTGCACCAAACACTAATGAGTTTTTATTTTTATAGCGTGAGATTTTTTTTTAATGAGTCTTTTGGAGGGCTAGCATGCTGGGACACATTTAGTTTGCAGAGGGTGGGGACAGACAGGGAGAGAGCTTCAAAGAGGAGTTAATGAGGTTACATTCCTTCAGGAACTTGTTGCACAGGTCACAGAGGCTGAGAGAGGTTTGGAGGATACTCATACTGAAATATACAAAAAGGCATTACCCTGTTTACTTGCAGAATGTTTTGACATTGAGGCACACAGAAGGAACTTCAGTTTAAGCTTGCTCTTACAAAATTGATTCAATTTAAACAAGGTAGAATATTGGATGGCACTGACCAAGGTGTTTAAGGTGTAAGGTATTGTCAATATATAAATTATATATTGTTTTAAGACCTATAATGTGACCTGAGAAGTGATACTGACCAGAACAATTTTCCTAAATAATCAAATTTGTATTTTTGTTCACGGAATACACTGTTTGCAAAGCTATGTTATCTTTGTGCAACTCTGTAAAGACGTTTAATATTGTAGAGATAAATAAGTGTGTGTGTGTGTGTGTGTGTGTGTGTGTGTGTGTGTGTGTGTGTGTGTGTGTGTGTGTGTGTGTGTGTGTGTGTGTGTGTGTGTGTGTGTGTCTGTGTGTCTGTGTCTGTGTCTGTGTCTGTGTGTGTGTGTGTGTGTGTGTCTGTGTGTGTGTGTGTGTGTGTGTGTGTGTGTGTGTCCACTTCTGACTCTTATCTTTCTGTTTTCTTGTATTTTAAACATTGACAAATATTCATTTTAAGGTCGTTTTTTAACATTTTGGGTTTCGCTCTAATCCATTTTTTTTCTGTGTCTTCTGCAGGTCACTAGACTTGACTGGTCCGCTGTTGCTGGGCGGGGTTCCCAACCTACCCGAGGACTTCCCGGTCAGAAACAGGGACTTTGTGGGCTGCATGAGGAACCTCACCATCGATAGCAAACCCATCGACATGGCCAGCTACATCGCCAACAACGGCACCGCGGCAGGTAAGATATGCTGCATGGTAAACTTAAGCCATGGTCAACATTGCTTATTATTAAGACAAATAATCTTGCTGATTATCTCCTTCTCTTCACACAATTCAAAGGCTCAGAGATCATGACATTTTATGTGCTCAATTTCAAGGTTGTCCAGCTAAGAAAAACTTTTGCACGGGCGACGTGTGCCAAAACGGAGGAGTGTGTGTCAGCAAGTGGAATACGTACAGCTGTGACTGCCCGACCGGTTACGGTGGCAAGAATTGTGAACAAGGTGAGAAGAAGACTTAACTCGGAAGATCAAAAAGTGTGTGTTTATGTACAGTAAGTGCACAGTGTCTGAAGGACTTCCAGGAAATAGAGTGTGTGCGGGAGATCAAGCAGGATAAAGAGCTCCACCCCTGAGTCAGTATGACTCATGCAGCAGCTACATTGGAGATGCACGGTGAAGCTTGTTACTGTACACACGCTAAAGATAGCCTCAGGTCTGGAGTTAAAGGACAAGAACCTCCTCTCTGACTCAACTAAACAGCAGACAAAGGATAAAACAAAACAAACACATCCGCACACTGAACTCCTATATGTGCTACCTCATGAAACTCTGACAAGGACCTACTATATAAAGTACTTACAGATAATTACATGTAGGTAGGGTATTAACTATTTTGCTATTTCTATAACCTGGCTCATGTTCTTCCATAGTAAATAGAGAACTTTGATTTCCTTCTCCGGGGCGATCTTCCAAACAATGTGCGAAGGTGTGAATTCCTCTTCTTGCCCTCTCGTCTATGAGGTAGCCGCATAGCCAGCGCCAAGCCTTGTATCCAGTATCTAAACTGGGGTGGGATCACAGCAAGCTGGGAAGAGGTTTTTGGCTGTTCTGTCACTTATTGATGCTTTTGGACTGAGGCTTAGCACACCTAGCTGCCACACAAGAAACAGGAGATTTGTTATGTTAAATTATCCAGGCTGGACTGACATGAAAGACTGAAATCCACTTTTCTTTTTATTCTATCAGATCAAATAAGTGCACACCATCTTTTTAACGATTTGGGATGAGTTCTGTAATACCAACATGTAATGCAAGCTTTGTTTTGGCAGAATTAAAAGACAAAGATTACCAGACGTTGCTCAATCTTTTATTAAAACAGTAACAAAATGTACATTTAAAGAAGCTTCATAATGAATATAGGTAATAAATCAGTGGCTAAACTCAGAGGAACCTGGTAAATCGTTCTTGCTCAACACCAGAATGTTAGCATCTGAGCATGTTAGCATACTGAAGGAGCATACTAACTTGCTCACGTTTAGCTTAAATCACCTTCAAGTTTTACTCTTATTGTTTAAAGCTGAGTTTTGATAAATTAATCATAAATGAGGAGTGGCTGATCTTTGGTTTATGTATGACTAAGCTTTGGTAAAGTAGTCTGGCTGAAGCTAATGTGGCTAACAGGAACAAACATGTGCTTTGTCCCATAATTACAACTTGTGTATATTCGTGAACACTGGAAATATGTGCCCTGAGGAACTGAGGACATACAGGGTTTATGCTGTAGATCATGTGGGAGGAAACACTTTGTAAGTCGTGCTGATGGATGGACCCTTAGTGTGTGTGTGTGTGTGTGTGTGTGTGTGTGTGTGTGTGTGTGTGTGTGTGTGTGTGTGTGTGTGTGTGTGTGTGTGTGTGTGTGTGATTCATGATCACTCAGTCAACACTTACTTACAGGAGCTTACTGTATATACTGTAGTATGTGAGTTAGATTTTCTGTAGGTTTTCCGAAAGTCTGTCGAGCCAGGAATGTTAGAGGAGGAATTACTGTGTAATCCTAATTAACATAAATCTTGTTTTCCTCTTTCTCCTCTCCAGTGATGCCATCTCCTCAGTTCTTTGATGGCCAGGCGCTGTTCTCCTGGAGTGAGATGGACATCACCGTGGCTGTTCCCTGGTACATGGGCCTCATGTTTCGCACCAGGCAGCCAGCTGGCACCCTAATGCAGGCCAACGCCGGAGCCAACTCCATCAACCTCATGGTGAGACACAGTAGATAGCTCATTGTCAACAAATTATTGTAAACACAAACGGCATCATCATCAGCATAAAGTGCAAACTGTCGCAGTTTTGTCATTAGTTTTGATCTGCACTCCATGCAGGTGAGTGAGCAACAGGTCCGTATGGAGGTGTTGCTGAGGGACCAGCTGGTGGCGTCGCTGAGCTTCCCCCAAGTTCGGGTCAATGACGGGGAGTGGCATCACCTGCTGGTAGAACTGAAAAGCGTTAAAGACGGAAAAGACATCAAATACATGGCTTCTGTTTCTCTGGACTACGGCATTTATCAGGTAAGGGATAAAAACATCGGAGAGACAGTTGAGTATATTAGTTATACAGTTTTAGCTTCAGGTGCTACTGCATCGTCTTCAAATAAGCTAAGCCTTTTTAAATGCTACATACAAAAACATTTTATACATACAATAAAACAGAAAATGTATATGTGGGTGAAGTTTTTAATTTTGTCAATTTTTATCCTGTGTTTTTAAGCAGAAGTCAGTGGAGATCGGTAATGAACTCCCAGGATTGAAGCTGCAGTCTCTTCATTTAGGAGGTTTGCCTGGAGAAGGAAACCATGTCAGAAAAGGATTTGTCGGCTGCTTACAGGTAAGCCCAAATCTTGGTTTTTCTTTAACAACTTGTAATTTCTCTTCTTGCTAAACAACCATTGTCTGCCTTCCACCAGGGTGTGCATATGGGCGAGACGTCCACAAACATTGCAAACGTAAACATGGCTAAGGGCCAGAACATCCGCGTGGAAAAAGGCTGTGACGTCGCTGACCCCTGTGACTCCAACATCTGCCCTGAGAACAGTCACTGCAGCGATGACTGGAGCACACACACTTGTGTCTGCGACCCAGGTAATACACACTTGCACAAAACACATCCACTCGAATGAAACTCTACTAATCTATCAGCAACAATTGAATGTCACTTCAAACACTTTCATCTTTGTCCTGCAGGCTATTTTGGTAAGGAGTGTGTGGATGCTTGCCAGCTCAACCCGTGTGAGCATGTTTCCACCTGCGTTCGCAAACCAAGTTCCTCCCACGGCTACACCTGTGATTGTGGACAGAACCACTTCGGCCAGTACTGTGAAAACAAGTAAGGTCCCTTCCTCCATGTGTGGGTCCTTTGCAGTTGGGTTTAAAAAAGGTCATGTTTATTGAGTCTGTCCATGAATGCTTTAAAATGAGTAATACATATTTACACAGATATGTTATGTACAGTTCTTAAGAAATGCTGTCATTCGTCTTTTTGCTCAGGTCAGAAACTTTATTTTGAAAATGTGTTTTTATTTGCTTGACATTTCTTCCACCCTCTAAGAATTGGAGTACGTTTTTAGCACTTTGTTGTGCCATAAAGCAGCAGAGAATTTTCCGAAGTCGACCCAGAAGCATGCCATTATCTTATTTAGACTTAACACTTATGCAGATTGCATTTTAACTGCATTTTAGAGATGCATGCCAAACGCTGCCGCCAAGACACTTACGTACAGTACCTCTCTTAGGTATGTTAGGCTCTTGTTCTTTTTGTTTTTAAGAGCATTTTTATTAGGCAGTAATCTGAGCTCTATAGTATATACACATAGAACGAGAGGGGTAAGACATCAAAAGGAAATGCTCACACTTTCAGGTGAAATTGAAAAGTCTGTATACAGTATATGCACAGAAAGTGGTGTTGTTTCTGGATTGTCTGAGTGCACGTGGGAATTAGCCAGCCCTGATTGAGAAGCAGCCATTCCCCCCGAAACCTGACCCCTATGACACGCATCATTTCGTCTCTTAAGCAGGATGTGGGATTCCCCCTCCATGCCCGACTGATCCTCCATACATGTTTAGTCACCGCTGCCGTCACACTGCTGCTCGCACCCTATCAGATCACATCTCCCAGTCGGAGATCTCCACAGGGAGATAGAGACTCAGTGTGTGCATTTATGTCAATGTGTCACACCTGGTTACCCGACTTTAAAGTGTAGAGGAAGTTTATTCTAGATTCAGGGCGACAGACAGCGTTTAGTAGCAGATAAACTGGACAGATTGTCAACTATCAGATATGGAGCATTTTATCCAAGCTGATACAAAGTCAGGTCAAATATAAAAGTTATTTAATTCAACCAAAAGCAGTACATTCAGTGAATCAGTACATTTGAATTATACTTGCTTTAACTAATATGCTCTTGTTTTTGATGACAGAGTGGAGAAGCCGTGTCCTCAAGGCTGGTGGGGCAGTCCGGTGTGTGGACCCTGTCACTGTGATACTAACAGAGGATTTCATAAAGACTGCAACAAGACCACCGGAGAGTGTCGCTGCAAGGTAAAAGGAAGAAACAATACAACATGGTTCAGTTAAAACACCATCGTATCACTTTAAAAATGCACTTAAAGGACACCTATATATATAAAGCTCACTTTTCATTCATTAAATATAATATGTTTTGTCCTCCTCCTGCAGGAAAACCACTATCGGCCAGAAGGCGAGGACACCTGCTACCCCTGCGAGTGTTTCTCTATTGGCTCAGAGTCCCGAACATGTGACGCCATCACCGGGCAGTGCCCCTGCAAAGGAGGAGTCATCGGGCGCCAGTGTAACCGCTGTCATAACCCCTTCGCTGAGGTCACTCCCACTGGATGCGAGGGTATGTAAAAATTCCTGACAGAATGTTAAGGCAAGAAAACAAGAAATTCAGGAACAAAAATCTTTAAGGAATAGCTTTGAAGGTTTATAAAAGCCTGAATTTCTTTGATGAAAATGTCAAGTTCAATGATTTCAAAGCAAGTGTTTATAATAAATTATAAATTACACAAATACTAACGTACAATTAGAAACAGAGAGTGACAAAGAGTGGGGATTTTAAGAATGAAAACCATTTTTGGATCAGTTTTAATATTCCTCTAAATGTTCATGTTGTGTTCAAGTGAGCTTGCATGAAGTGTCAGAAGGAGACAAACATTGTCGCTGACAGCTGCCGGTGCTGTATTCGAACAAACTGCGCATCTTTGTTGCGGACCAGTCAAGCAGAAGATGCAAGTCTGGCTAGAGAGCTGGATTGGCAGTGGGACAATACAGTACAGATGAATGGTAGACAAAACACAAAGTCCCATAGATGTGAAATAAATGTCAATGTACTAACAGTTTGACCCTTTATGAAGCTCTGCAGAACGTGCTTTGACTGTAAATGCAAGGAGTTCTCAGGGGTGGATTATAGCTAGAAGTAATTTAATCCAAGTACTGTACTAAAGTAAAATTTGTGGTACTTGCTACTTCATACTTGCACTACATTTTGTACGGTAATGCATATTAAAATTACACCTTTTTTATTTTAAAGCTACATTACATTTATTTTACAGCTTTACTTACTAGATATTTTGATGCCATAGTTTTTGGAATGGAGGGCCTTTAGTTGTAACTGATCAATCACTGTTACTGAACTAAAATATTTGGGTACTTATTCCACATCTGGATGTTCTATATGAAGGTGTGGATCCTTTTGTTTGAACAAAAAAAATCACTATTTGCTTATGTTTTTATTCAGTGGATTTATGATATAAAATGTTTTCAGATCAAAGGGGTTAAATCAATTCTGGTGCACTCAAGGAATGAGTGAGGGAGTGTGGATGGAGGGAGGAAACAAGCGAGAGCTTTCTTTGGTCAGGTCCTGCGGGTCACTGGGATGTGACCATCCATGTCAGGATCTGTTACCACTGCCTTTGGTCATGACATCATGTCTGCGCTTTAAAATAAATGAGCCTTAAAAAAAGTGTCTATAAAGTAGAAAAGAAAAACACTAAGGGATTTTTCAACTACAGTAAGAGGAGCTATAAACAAGCTTGGTCTGTCCTGGAGATTTTTCAACCCAGATATACAGTAATTCACTATTTAATTATGCTTAAAACCATGTCCACGTGATAAACTTCAGAGTTTTATTGGTCCTTTCCTCCACAGTGGTGTACGAGGTCTGTCCCAAGGCGTTTGATGCAGGCATCTGGTGGCCCAAGACCAAATTTGGACGCCCTGCCGCAATAAACTGTCCAAAAGGATCTATTGGTGAGTGCTGCTTTAACTGTATTTCTATTTTATTTTGAAATATTTATTGGGTTTAAAAGAAAATCTATGACAATCCCCATTCTCGTTTTTTAAACCAGTCTATAGGGGACTGTTAAAAAGCTTTGTGTCAAGTTATTGAGTAATAACAGCTGGATTAAGAAGCTGGGTGGCTGTGTTTGTGAGTTAATGCATTTTAAATCATATAAGCACACTCTATCAGAAGCTTAAAAACACAGGGTCTCTGATTGGTCCGTTAATCCGTCAGGGCTTTCTCATTGGCCAATCGCGTACAGGCGTTGTCTGTATAGACTTTTGGATAAACACCAGGTACACTGAGCTGACGGTAACAGCCTTCCTCATCCTTTTCTGTGTGTGTGTGTGTGTGTGTGTGTGTGTGTGTGTGTGTGTGTGTGTGTGTGTGTGTGTGTGTGTGTGTGTGTGTGTGTGTGTGTGTGTGTGTGTGTGTGTGTGTGGCTCAAGTTCACTGACCTGTCCCTTAGGAAAGCGCTGTCACTTTCCTGGTTACCCCCTAGTTACAGCCGCCACTATGGCAACCCTATTGTTGTCTCCCCAATCCCAAAAGGGGAATTTATTTGCTAACGCCGCTCGTCGCCCTCTCTTAGCTCCATCTGGCGAGTGCTTCAGCCATTTCTTATTTTCAAACAAAGGCATTGGAAGAGACTTTGCATTTGGATGAAATCGTTTCTTAGACTTTATCAGACTGGAACTAATCAGAGCGGTTAGAAATATTTAAACCACCAAAATGGAAAAAGTTTTACTCTTTTTAGGCAGTTTTTGACTTAATAGTGTCTTTTTTTTGTACCTAAATAAAAATATAGATTGAATTATCTTTTCAAACCTCTAAAAAGAAAAGTTTCTACTTTATATATGAGTAAGAAACGTACAATCAAAGTAATAGATGTTTAATTTTTATTTCTGTTGTATTTAGGTACTGCTATCCGCCACTGCAGCGAGGAGAAGGGCTGGTTGTCTCCTGAGCTCTTCAACTGCACCACGATCACCTTCTCCCACCTGAAGAAACTGGTAAGGCTAGATAAAAAATAAAACGTTTATACGGCCCCTACGGCCAAAAATATTTTACTAGATAGGGTCCTTTTAGTAATTAGTAATGTGGCTTGAGCTTGTCCTACATTTCAATCTCACAACTTGTTTGAAAGAGTGAAAATGTACTTATTTCTAAACCCATTTCTGTTTTTATATTTGAAAAACCAGAAACATCTTCCAAATAAAAAACATTTTAGTCTAATTGAATAGGAGGATATCTATGGGAGATTTATACACATTTTTCACCTATTGTGTTTGAACCAGTCAAATACTCAATGCGTGAACTTCCCCAAGCCGCACTAATCCAGGGATTGACCAATTTCTATTATGTGTCATCCCACCCACTCAGCGTGCCTCTGTCTTGACTTGCTTATTCTCTTCCATCCTTCCACCCTTCCTTTCTCCAAGAATGAGGACATGAGGCGCAACAGCTCCAGGATGGACAGTGAGCACTCAAAGACTATCGTGCGCATGCTCCACAGCGCCACCAACAACACCCAGCATTACTACGGCAACGACGTGAAGACGGCCGCCCAGCTGCTGAACCACGTGCTGCAGTACGAGAGCCGGCAGGCAGGCTTCGACCTCACCGCTATGAGGGATGCAGAGTTCAATGAGGTATATACAGAATACATAGACCACTTTAGCCTCAATGGAAATATCCATAAACCTTAATTAATCCCAGTCGGTTGCCTTGGGAGCACTGGTGGCACACTGCCCTCCACTGGTTGATTCTCACTAATAGAGCAGCTTTATCCACCAATGTATTTATCCACCATTGTGACATTACTGCTGTTTAATATTAATACGATGCGTTTACTTGCAGTAATCTTAAACTATATGGTTTCATTCTCCAGAACTTGGTGCGAGCAGGTAGCGCCATACTGGATCCCGACACCAAGGAGCACTGGGATCAGATCCAGAAGACTGAAGGTGGCACCGCCCATCTGCTCCACAACTTCGAGGAATACGCCAACACCCTGGCACAGAACGTCAGGAAAACGTACCTGAAACCCTTCACCATCGTCACTGACAACATGAGTGAGTGCTGCGATCACATTGTAACTGTGACTTCTCACATCCGAGATATTATATTCTTAACTCTGTGTCCTCTCTCTGCTTCTCAGTTCTAACCGTAGATTACCTGGATGTGTCAGATCCGGAGAGGGCGACGCTGCCACGGTTCCAGGACATCCAGGAAGAATATTCCAAAGAGCTTGGCTCATCTGTCCACTTCCCGCAGTTCAACCTCCGCACTCATGTCCACAGAGGTAGGAAAGCTGGGAGAAACAAAGCTGCAAACGTTAAAAAAACCCTCCAGGTTAATATATCTCTTGCCATGTTCTTCCAGCAGAGCCAACCCCTGCCCTGCCTACTCACACCGATGCCCCACAGAAGGAAGAGGATACGGTATCTGACAGGAAAAGACGCTATCTTGAGCCAGATGCCCCTTTGCCGGTTGCTGTTGTTATAGTGTATAAAACATTAGGGAAACTCCTTCCTGAAAGATACGACCCGGACCGCAGGAGTATGAGGTAAACACTTAAAGATAGGGGATACTTATGACCTTATCGTCCTTCAAATACATTCCCACTGCCTTATTTAACACACTGTATAACACTGACTTTCTCCGGCTCTTAGCTACGATTAAATTATGAAGTGCTATCTAGTCAATTTCAAACAAGACCTTAACGGGTGGATAAAAGAGAGCCTATAATCTGAACTCTAAATAGTTTCTACTGTACTTACCTGTGTGTGATTACTGTATATAATGTATCATTCAACCATTTCAAGTAATTAAGTAATTTACTGTAGGCATGTTTGAAGGAACAACCTCATCAGTGCCCATTCCTCTTCAGTGATACAGAACATTTGAACAGCTGTATGAGTTTGGAAAGAGAAAAAGCTTCTAAGAATATGTTTTCAAGAGAAGTACAGACGGATAACAGAGAATATGAATCATTTAAACAAGATGTGGGTCTTTACAGTCAATTCACAGTCTGATCTACTGTTATAAGAGTGTGTTTGTATTGTGAACTGAAGCCATACAAAGAAAACTATTGGTCAGTGATTTAAAATGTTTTGGTCATACTTAATTCTGTTTCTCTAGGGTCCCCAACCGCCCAGTGATCAACACAGCCATAGTGAGCGCCTCGGTGCACAGCGAGGGTCCGCCTCTTCCTCCCATCCTGGATCCCCCCATCACCTTGGAGTACACCATGCTGGAGACGGAGGAGCGAACCAAACCTGTGTGTGTCTTCTGGAACCACTCCATCGCGTGAGTTGGACCTGGGCCTTCACTTTTGCAGTTTGAAAAAGCATTCATGACATTTGCTGTGAAGTACTCACGTTCATGTGTTGTGTGTGTTTAGGATCGGCGGTACAGGCGGCTGGTCGGCTAAAGGCTGCGAGGTGCTCAACAGGAACAACAGCCACATCAGCTGTCAGTGTAACCACATGACGAGCTTCGCCGTGTTAATGGACATTTCCAAGAGAGAGGTATTGCTAAGATCCATAAAGATCTAATTAAGATTTAGTTTTTCACTTTGTTATTGACTCCTGGCTCTGCTCTCCCCAGCACGGTGATGTTCTCCCGCTGAAGATTGTCACCTACACCACGGTGTCGGTCTCCTTGTTCCTCCTCCTCATCACATTCATCTTGTTGTGCCTGTTGCGCCGGCTCCGCTCCAACCTCCACGCCATCCACAGGAACCTGGTGGCAGCGCTCTTCTTCTCTGAACTGGTCTTCCTGCTTGGAATCAATCAGACGGACAACCCGGTGAGTGTGTTTGTAGCTAGTTGTTTTAACAATTTTGCCATGAATTTCAGCTAACTATTTTAACAATATAACCACTACTTAAGATAACTATTGTGACAGTTCATCCAGTATTCTTAGCTCACTATTTTACGGTTCATCAATTACTATTAGATCCCTTGATGTTGAATAGCCTTTGCTAGCTAACTCCGATAGCAACATTGGGACAGGAGGTCACCCCAGACAAGAAGTTCTATACGTTACAGAACATTTGTCTAGCCTCTTTTCAAGTATTCCTATAGTGCAATATATATATATATATATATATATATATGTGTATATAAATCAGGAGAAAGTAGATCAATGGTTCCCTGTGCGTCTAAATGGAAAAAAACAAAGACACATACGATACAGGACCACACCAGTTTCCTATGCTTGTGGCAGGGTGGAACCTGAAGGGGGATAAAGATCTAGTGTTTACTGAATTAAAACCTGCCAAACATTCAATGCTATTTGTTTGGCCTGCAGGCAGCCATCTTAACAAAATTGTTACAGAGGCTTTACCAGGATTAATGAACCAGAGCCTACCTGAGACCGTCTTTATTTGACAGAGTATGTGTTCTGAGGCTCAGCTAATGACTGTAATAATCAGAATGTGCTGGTAGCCTAAGCTATCTCCAAATATAACCCCCTATAGGTTCATTTTATTGAGTTGACACTTGCCGCTGGTTGTTACCTTGTAAATGTAAAGCTTTCTTATTAAAAACGTGTAATATCCTGAGAGGTTTAATAAGCTAATCATGTTAAAACCATAATCTAGTTTGGATACAGTACAGTGCAGGATCAAGAGTTGTGGGTATTCTTTGAAGTCTGCTGACACAGACATTCGGACTCACATGCACACACATGCACACACACACACACACACACACACACACACACACACACACACACACACACACACACACACACACACACACACACACACACACACACACACACACACACACACACACACACGCACACACACACACAGCTCAGTGTGCCAGTAGTGGAGACATGCTGTGACTGGTACCTGTCTCCAGAAGCAAGCCTCAGGGCGGTAGGCGCTGGTGAACGTTTCCCAAAACAACGTCTTGGTTTTCACTTGATAAATCTTGTGCATGTCTGTGGTACAGAAACATTATTAATCCGATAATTGACGGGGGATCCTGCTAATTTTAGAAGACATGAGGTTAGGATGCACTTGGTAGGCCTTGGGGAGACATTAGGGATAATTAAACAGTGTATATAACATATGTATGGTTGGATGCACTGATTGTAAGTCACTTTCAGTCAGCTAAGTCCATTTAGTATAGTTACAATTTAAGAAAAAATGATGAAGTTGTAACAATCTTGCAGGGACATGAATGCCATATGTTTTAAATCAGAATTTCTGTCTAATGAATTAGATTTGTGAATCATACCGAGGACTTTTGCCTTGTTTTGGCAACCAGTTGGGACCCTTTAATACAAGACATGTGGATAGTAATACTATGCTTAGCCATAGTCAGCCTCAACAGTCATCATCAAAAGTCAATCGTCAATCATAACAGTAAAGAGGAGTCAGCACAAGTAATGTGCCGAATAGAACATAATATCTAGCTTAAGTTTGCCAACATTTTAGTAAATAGTGCTCTTTAAAATGAACTTGTCAGGGATGAGTAGTGTTGCTAAACCAGATGTCTACACTCTTACACAAGAGGAGATCATCAGGCCCCACAGTGTGGTGGGTAATAACTCTCAGACACTGTCTTCAACCAGATGTACATTTTGAGTACAATGATCTCGTGAATATTCAGTAAATCGAGGTTCTACGTGACAAACTATAGTTTTTACATGCTGCTTTAGCAATGCCTTAATAGCCCTAAAACAAAGACCTTATTACGTAAGCAAATGGGACTAGGAAAACAAGACAGACAAACCAGGAAAGAAGATAAGGAGGGTGTACTGACTCGCAGTGTTTTGACTGCGATTGGGGCGA
The DNA here is from genome assembly GCF_036324505.1 of Eleginops maclovinus. Lineage (NCBI taxonomy): Eukaryota > Metazoa > Chordata > Actinopteri > Perciformes > Eleginopidae > Eleginops > Eleginops maclovinus. The sequence goes on from NC_086365.1 coordinate 11,286,975, forward strand.
CTGCACGGATAAATGAAGAGAGAACACACATTTGTTTTTTCCATCTCTGTTAATTCCTAAGTGTACATGGAGTCCTCTATCTTGTGCTTAGGTGTGTGTGTGTGTGTGTGTGTGTGTGTGTGTGTGTGTGTGTGTGTGTGTGTGTGTGTGTGTGTGTGTGTGTCTCAACTGTGGAATTCTGTCGGTGTGTGCCCAGGGCCATGCGGGATGATTTATAACCCTGTTAAAGCAGTGTCTTTCTTTCTGTCTCTGATCTCCACAGCAATACACAGCTACACTAAAATACAGTTTCAACTGCTGGGACATTCCCTGACACACTGCATTCCTCCGGTACAGCAACAGACCTGGAAATAGAGAGGGAAGGAGATAAAAGAGTGTGGAGATAGATTTATTCAAAACTCTTTTATATAAAACTATTTACCATTGGAAAAATACATGAGGTATGCCAGCTATAGGGCTGCAAATAGTGCTGATTTAAATCAAAATAGTAATAAAGCATAATAGGGCCCCTTGAACAGTGATATAAAACAATCAAAAAACTGCAAATACTTACATTTAAAAGGCTGTCAGGTTTGGCTTATTGGGCTTTTTTTTTGGTGCAATATATGATTATTGAAATATGCATTATTAGATGCATCTGCTAACAAAATAAAACAAAATCTGCTTTTCCTATATCTCTTACTTTTTGTTCTTTCTGTTCTCCCCTCTCTTTTCTTTTTTCTATTTGATCTCCCCCCAGTTTGTGTGCACGGTGATAGCCATCCTCCTCCACTACTTCTACATGTGCACCTTTGCCTGGATGTTCGTGGAGGGCCTGCACATCTACCGCATGCTGACGGAGCTGCGGAACATCAACCACGGCCACATGAGGTTCTACTACGCCATGGGCTGGGGCATACCGGCTATAATCACTGGTGAGACAAACACACACACACACACACACACACACACACACACACACACACACACACACACACACACACACACACACACACACACACACACACACACACACACACACACACACACACACACACACACACACACACAGGCAGGATGCATCCGTGCTGTGACTTGTATGTCCTGAAGTGGCTGTGATCCTCGTGGGAAAATAATTTAACCAGATTTGGATGTTGATAATATGTCAAATGAAGACAAAACAGAAGCATTAATTGTGTCGATAAAATAAACATCCAATTGCGGCTGAAAAGCGTGTGCAGGGAATTTAATCTTAACATGCCGCAAACACATAAATCATTTTATTTCTTTCGTCTATTCTTGAAATAACGCCACCATTCTAAATCCTATAGTATCGCCAATTAGTTGCACTCTATAACCCTTTGATGCTCGATAAGATTACAGTAATATATTAAAAGCTGTGCGTTGTGCTGACATGTTTTGGCAGTAGGAGATTCCAGGTAAAGATTACTTGATTGGAATCTGGACTGACACATACTGTATAGAATTTCAGAGGAAGACATAGAGATCCAGAAAAGACAAGAGATAGGGAAAGAAAATGATAAATGACAGTAAGAAGAAACGAAAATGATAGAGAATGCTGAAAAAAAAAAGGAGGAAAATGTTGGTCGCAAAGTGGCACTGCCTTAAAGACTGCAGGTGAGGAAGAGAGGTGTGATAAGGGAAGGAGAACCAGGAAGTAACTTTTACACTCTTTAATTCTATTTGCGTGTGCCTTCCGTGTGTTTATAGGTTTGGCAGTAGGTCTCGACCCCCAGGGTTATGGGAACCCAGATTTCTGCTGGCTTTCCGTCCACGACACACTCATCTGGAGCTTCGCAGGACCCATCTTTGTAGTTGTCCTGGTAGGTGCCTGAATTAAAAAAGAGCCAAAACGACTGGGTCTTTTTGTTATCCAAAAATAATGTCATGTATTCACACCATTGAATGGATTAAACCATATGAGTTAAAAGTGCTTTAACATCTTTATAAATCGTCTTTATTATCTGGAATATCAAAATATAATACCCCAAAATCATTTCTCTCCCTAGGTGAACATAGTGATCTTTATCCTGGCTGCCAAGGCTTCCTGTGGTCGCAGGCAGAAGGAGGTGGAGAAGTCAGGAGCTATGTAAGTCACTTTTATACTTCTATATGTAGGACAACATACAAAAATGATTAAAAGAAGCTCATCCATGTGCATTTTTGCCTCCTCAGTCCTGCACTTCGAATGGCCTTCCTCCTGCTGCTCCTCATCAGCGCTACCTGGATGCTCGGCCTCCTGGCGGTCAACAGCGACGTCATGACCTTCCACTACCTGTTCGCCATCTTCAGCTGCCTGCAGGTAAAACAGGCTTTCTGCTCAACCTTAACTTTAATCAGAATCACTATCAACAGCTGATGATGCAGTTACATACAAGCCCTCTTGTTTAATCTCAGTCTTTGTGCAATAACAATTCTATATAAATGGGTAACTGTAGCAAAATTAAATTTCCCCTCCTTTTGATGACTAAAACATTCTTACTCCCCTGTTTTTGACCCAATCTGTTTGGCTTCTTTCTTCACAGGGAGTGTTCATCTTCTTCTTCCACATCATCTTCAACAGAGAGGTGAGGAGAAACCTCAAGAACATCTTCACCGGGAAGAAGAGCGTGCAGGACGAATCCAGCACCACCAGGGCCTCATTGCTCACAGTGAGTAAACATCCACTAACCTGATGCTCTTATTATTTAAATAGTATTGATTTTTAAAGTTATTTGTTGCTTTTAACGTCATTCTGTATGTCATTTCATATTTACTGTGAATTTTTGCTCAAAACAATGTCTTATTTTTCCCACCCCTCCCCTCCCTCCATCCTCTTGCCCCTCCATCAGCGCTCTCTCAACTGCAACAACACGTACACAGAAGACGGCGCTCTGTACCGCTCGGGCATCGGCGAGTCCACTGTGTCCCTGGACAGCACGCTCAGGTCAGCCAAGAGCCGCAGCAGCTACCTGGCTTACACACTCAGGTACAACACGCTCACTGACTGCATGGCTGCTTCCCCTGCACCACTGCGTGAACACTGTGTGACTGTTGGTCCTTTTCACTGTCCTTACGTCCCCCTCCCTGCATGTCTCATACAAACTAACACATCCCAAGCCCCTGATTTATTTGATATCTAGACACACATACACTTTGCAGGTTCACACACACCTTATTGTCTGCCTTATCCAAAGCAAGGATCATTTTTTTTGAATTATCTTCACAGTTTTAGGGTTATTTCTTTCTTTTCTTCTGCAAATGCATGCTGTTTGAATTCTGCTGTACAGAAACTGCTTGTATGAAAGAGGAAACTGAGATTGGCCAGTGCATGGCGCACGGCTTTGTTGCAAAACCCAACACACACATACGGTCAAAGACAAATCCACTCTCATTGATGTGCACCATGGTAAAAGGTGCTTCCACACTACATTATACATACATACTGTCATGTGGTCCTATGTCCTAAATGAAGCAGCTAACTCTGTTCATTTGACTTGGAACAGTGTTTCATTCAAATGTATGGGTTATGCCTTTATGTTGAAGTATGAGCATGTTGCACCTGAGCATGAGGACAAGTGCATTCCTGATTAATCTCTAAAACAAGACATTGACATTCTGAGAGATAGCCCTCCCAGGATGTATCATCTCAGGTTAATCTCACCTGCAGCCTTGTGTATCTATGTTTTCATTGCAGTGAAGTGGTGTTACATATACCTTGTGTTTTGAGAAGAGTTGTACAGAACCGAGGTTAGGTCTGACTGTGCGCCTCGCCTCATAAATCTGTCATCTGTTGTAACGTGAGCTCACACTCGGGGTCAACGAGAGCAGAAAATGCCAGAAGGGGGAAGTGGGGTGGCGTGCTGCCTCTGCGAAAGGCAAAAGGGGGGAGGGGGATGGAGAGGGAAGAGCAGGAGTCCTGGGGAATAGGAGGGATGGGACTGTGCCTGTTAAAGGGGGAATGTAATACAGACACAGACACACTTCTTCCCTGCGGCATTTGGCACATCGCCAGCTGCTTCCAGAAGTTGCTCTCAGATCCGACGGGTCAAAGCCTCTAATATTGTTTTTGCTTTTCAGCCAACATCTAAACCAAACCTGGAATAACTTCAATCAGCTATAGGTCTTGAATTACCCGGCAATAATGCATCTGTGGTAGATCAGAATCAGGTTATTGCCAAGTAGTTTTAGGAATTTGCTTTTGAGTAAAATGGTGCATTTAGAAAACACAATTAGAAGAATTAATTTGTAAAAATGTAAGTATTTAAAACATTTCAAATGTGCCATAGAGATGGCTGTCTCCGTTGATTATCTATCACCCATTTTATTTATTTTATATGTGTAGCTCTTTGTTGAGCCATTAACCAAGGTTTATGTTTTGTAATTATGTCTTCAGCTGTTCAATTATAAGTTGTCTGAAACCACGACTTTGGGCTTCCAGCAATGCTTTACTTCCCTCTCTCTGCCTCCTCTTAATCTCCACCTCTTCTTTCCCACTCCCATGTTTCCTTGTCCTCCTCTCTCTTCCTCTATCTTTCTTCCTCCACACAGGGAGGAGTCCGGTCAGAAGCCCAGTGTCTCTTCAGGAACAGCTAAAGGGTTAACACACACAGATCTGGACGGACCACTGTTTCACAGGAACGGCACCAAGGGAGATGGTGGGTTCTTCATAACTCTTTTCCAGTCCCAGAATGATGTAAAAGCGTGGATCTTATTTATAAAGGTTCATATTTTTACCTTCTCTTCCTGTCCCCACAGACTCTGACTCAGACAGCGAGCTGTCAGGCGACGAACACAGCTCCTCCTACGCCTCCTCCCACTCCTCCGACAGCGAGGACGATGACATTGACGTCAAGCCAAAGTGGAACAACGAGAGGCAGCCCGTTCACAGCACGCCTAAAGGTATGTGTCCTATTGAGCCTCAACATGAGATACAATGTAAGCGAGAAAATATACTAACGTTTTATACTTTATTACCCAATTAAATCAAGTTTATAGTAGTTTTTCAATGGAAAATATTGTAATTATTATATAATTATGGCAATTTTTATGTTTTCGGATTCACTTTATGGACGAAATATATGAAGAATTTATTAAACTTGATGAATGCTCTAAATTAAACTCATCACAGTATATGTTGTAGTTTAAATGTGCTTAACTTTCACTCCAACAAATGCTACTTACACATAAATGCCACTGTTAGCAATTGTAATGTATTTAGCATTTTTTGAGGCTGACTGGAATTTAGTTTGAACATTTCTGTTTTCCCATCAGTGGATTCAGTATCCAATCACGTAAAGCCTTACTGGCCGGCAGACGCCACCACAGCCAGTGACAGCGAGGACCCCTGTGGAGCAGACAGGCTGAGGGTCGAGACCAAGGTGAACGTGGAGCTGCATCAGGAGAATAAGCTCAACCACACCAGCGAAAGAGAGAGGGAAACCCCCGCTGAAAGGGAAAACGCCAGAGATGCAGCGCCTGCTAGCCAACCGCACAGCAACAGCAACCACCACCCGGAGCAGAGAAAAGGTAAGGGTGGAGGTTTTTTAATATGGAGTTGAATTGGTTAATGTGATTTTGCTATTAACTCTTTGTCCTGTGTCAGGCATCTTAAAGAACAAGATCAGCTACCCTCCGCCGCTGACCGACAAGAACATGAAGAATCGTCTGAGGGAGAAGCTGAGCGACTACAACACCCCCACCATCACCTCCCCTCCTCCGAACAACAACAACACCTCCTCCCCGGCTCTCTCCTCCGTCAACATCATGACCCCAACGTCCCGGCCACCCTCGCTGGCCTCCAACGACGGATCTCGCCCCGGGAACCACGACAACGGCTCCATCATCAAGCCGCCCGTCGCCCCGCGGCCCCAGATTCCTGCCGGGCCCCCTCCGCCTGCCATCTACCGGGAGACCAACGGGGGGGTGGCAATGCACTTGAAGTCAGGGACGGTGAATGGAGGCAACGAGTCTGACTCAGAGTGAGTAGCTCTCTGGAAAATATTGGCATGTCAGAATTGGCCTTTCCTTTTTTTTTTACATTACAAGTTACTTTTGTAGAGCCTATGAATGCTGCTTCCTCCTCATTTCATAATGTAATTTGAATCTCTTTTTTAAAGGACTTAAAATGAATTTGATGCTATTAATGGTTAGCATTACATCAACTAGATCAATAATGCATGTATTATAAAGGGATCCATAGTTATAGGAATAGTTTGACATTTTGGAAAGTACACTTTTTTTCTTTCTTGCTCAGAGTTAGATGAGAAGATTGATACCACTCTCATATCTGTTTGGTAAAAACGTACAGCCAGCCGGTGGCTAGTTATCTTAGATAATCCCAAAAACTGGGAACATGAAGAAACAGCTAGCTTGGCTCTGCTTGCTTTACTTCATTTGTACGGCTTAAACAAACAAATCATTTGTATTAAGCAAATAACATATTATGTGTTAGTGAGTTAGCCTTAGAGGTGCTGACAGGTGGATTATGTTAGCTTTAGACAAAGCTAGCCTGGCTTTTTCATTTGTTTCCAGTTGGGGGTTTTGGTTTACAACATATTTAGTGTACAAACATAAAGGTAGTAATCATATTCTCATTTTACACTCAGCAAGAAAGGAAAATATCATATTTCAAATGTCAAACTATTACTTCAGTTATAGCATGAACTATGACCATCCTGCTTGAATGCTGCATGATGACTTCCTGCATCCCTGCATTCATTTTTACCAAGCATGTTCCTTTCCTTCCCCGCATCACCCCCTCCCTCTACCCTCCCTCCTTCCCTCCGTATCTCCTGCTAACAGTGGCAGTAACGAGACTTCGATCTGACCTGTTAGGAAAACCCAGACCAGCCTGCCCTTGTGAGACGAGGAGCAAAGACCTGCTGGGAGAGGAGAGGAAAGGCAAGAGCCAAGAGGATGGGAATAAAAGAAAGGAAAAGTAAAGACGGACAGATGCTGAGAATTGGGTGAAAAGGGGGGAACGTTTTCTTCGTACCTGAATCCCTTCTCAAGTTCCCTCTCCCTGGAGAGCAGTATTAATTGAAGACTTTAACACTGCCAAAGGCAGGAAAGAAAGCATAGATAATGAAAAGGTGTGAGGAATAATAAAGGGAATGATGGACTGTACCAAGAGAGGATGCTGTGGAGCCATGTGTGCCAAAACCACTGTAGGAAATTGGAACGAAGAATCAGAAGACAAAGCCTCAAAAGGATCTTCCTCCATGATGGTCATGTCGCCCAATAGGTGGGCAAAGTTAGCAAAGGGCAGATAAATCACTACATGAACCAAGACTTTAATACATGCTGGTACATTTGTAGTCCTAAAGGATTCTAATGACTACACCTCCCTTGAAATGTCAGACATCAAACTGACGCCTAATTTGACTGACTGTCGGACACATCAGACTATGATAGCAGACAGCGCTGTCACACACAAGTGCTCTTTTTATTGTTTGTTTTTTTACTGAAATGAGGCTTTCCCAGCCTCTCAATGCCGTGCATTTAGACTGTAATTAACATGTAGATATTGTTTAAGGTGAAGAAGAAATGATCTATTTTGTATTTCAGCCGTAGCAAGGATACGTTTCTTAACTAAAAAATCATTTTGGGAAAGCTTTCCACTTGTGAAAATCACTTGATATGCTGGTTTAATCAATTAAAAATGTTCTGAATTAAGGCCTTACACAAACAAACTGTATGAGCCTTGGCCACTTTCACAAAAACACTCACAATATGGATAGAAAGCGTTATGTTTGGATGTGAAAGTGACTTAGAATGTACATGCACACAGTGGGCCTAAATGAACTAATTATGTTGAATGGAGAGGACTTCCCTCTCCTGTTGAAAACTCAGTTCAAGCACTATGAACCTGAAGCCTTCTTTTCCAGTGTCCATCCTGCCTGTTTGTTCAATGCAACACACTCCTGGTTACCAAAACATGACCTATAGTAAATGTGCACAATAGGATTGGAGTCAGTTTCACTTTTAACTCACTTATATTCTTCAAGAAATATGAATTTCTCTTTGATGGAATAAAAACACATCATATGTCTAGAGTCAAAATGCTTTTTTTGTTTATGGATTTCATTTTTCTTAAAGCCAAAATTAACTAATTGAATTAGACAAAGTCAGAGGTTTTCAATCTGAGTTCAAAGTGAAAATGATGCCAGCTGTGCATATAGCTTCTACTAGGCAACTAAAAGTCTTGTTTACTTCCCACTGAATGCCTTTGTACCATATGTACAACCCCAGTGTTGATCCTTCCTGTGATCAGGGCTGTTGATACATGCCTTTTTTTTATTGATCCAAGACACTGGAAATGTTTTGTAACATAATGTATATTTATTTTTTATGGTTTCAAGACACTGGAATGAAAACATGATTGTGACTGTAAAATTAAAGACATGATGATGCATTTTTAACCATCTTGTGCAGCCTATTACATGTCTGTTGTCCGGAAGGAAGTGAGCCTGGTCCAAACATGAACACTACTCAAGGTTTATTAGGTAACATCAACTTTTGGGATCCAACAAGTGATGAGTAACTGAAATTGTTACTCACTTATGTCACTGGTAATCTGGGATCGGTTCTCACATGTGGGTATAATTAAGTCTTGGGTCCAGGTAGCAGATTATTATAAAGAGTACTTATCAATATTTTGTGTATGGCTGTCTTTTAAAATGCTAAACACCCACATTTGTCAAATTATATCAGAAAAGTTCACTGATAATTCTTTGTTCATTCAACGACCTATATCTATTCTACAATTTCAATCAAATATACACATTCAGACTGTCTCCCTTATATCTACAGTACAAATACAACTAAATGTCATGCACATCAGCTACTGTAATTCAAAAATGTAGTTTAAAGACCAAGAACACCTCATTTATATTTTGCACGATTGGATCAAACTTTAACATATAATGAATTGTTTTAGATTTTTACTGGAGATTTTTCAGTATTTGAAGTTTTGAATGTGTTTATCTCTATTTGAAGGTGATTAGCTGAGTTTTTGACTGTATAACTCTTTTACAGTCTTTTAAAAAATGTTTATCAAGACAAATGTGATACTTAAAACCATGTTGTATGTGCTTTAATGCTCTATGTTTCATGATGAAGTGCTATTGTTATATCAAGATATGAATAACATTGTGGATACGAAAGGAGGATGGAGGAAGACATATATATATATGTTTGAAATGAATCCAACAGAGGCGACGATTTTAAACAGAGGTGCACGCTGAAGTGCAGTCTGTGTACGCTATGGAAACATTGTCCTTAGAAGGTAATGTATTTCTTACTGTCTCAATATGTCCTATGCCCAGTGATCCTGCTGACTTTCAGTGAACAGTTTGGGTGTGTGAGAGGAAGTTAAGGCTGCCTGCTCTAATAGGAAGTTGAACCTAAAACATCAGAAGCAGGTGTTGGTTTTGGTGTATCTGTCTGAGTTACTGTTAATCCTCATAGAACAATGGTGGCAGCCGGCCTACTAAACATCCTTACTTCACACACACATCAGCATTTCAGAGCAACTTTTAGTGTGATCTTTGTGCACAGACAAGTGTTTATAAAGCACATTTAATAGCTAGTTTATTTTGAATGCATGATATGTCTATTTGTATATCTATATGAACTTTTATATGTAAAGAACCAAGCAGTGTTTATGTAGAACGTTTGAACAACTAGCCTGGGAAGAAAGCAACTACTGGGAACTACTGTATATGGCAACCAAGAGGTATCAAACATTACCCTTAGTTTAATGGCAAGTTGTTTTTCAAACACTTCTTTTGCACATATTTAACAAAACTTTGGACAACAAGGCCGCTGTAGCTGTTAGCCCTGCTTCCAGTTTTTAAGCTAAGCTAACCAGCTGCTAGCTGAAGCTTCAAGAAAGTAGTGTATTTCCCAAAATGCCAAACTCCTAACTGCTTTCACATTGGATAAATAATAACTGGAAGGGCCTGCAGTTGCTTCAACAAAAGTGTCTTATTAAAATTGATTACATTTCTCATTTGGCTACAAAATCTTCCTCTAATCTGCCATTTAGGATACTATATCGCTTTTTATGATGGACTGTTCACTGCTAAGCCCCACACTGAACTTTTCCATTGCATTATTTACATTTTTTCCACAGCTCAACCCACTTTAAGACCTGCCACTTTGCTGCGGCATTCCAAGATAAGCCGGCTAGTCGCAGCTCTTAACTTTTGCGATTGTGGGAATTTGTCTTCAGCCCCAGTTGTGTTGGATCAAAGAGCTGGAATAGAGGTAATGTAAATGGCTGCATAACTCAGATAGCACCATAAATGTTCCTTTCGCTTAAACTGTTGACAGAGGTAACCTGGTAACATCACTACAAGGTGTAGTACAAATAAGAAAGCTGTCTCCCATGTCAATGAGGTAATGTTTTTTCTCATATTTGCACCGTTATATGCCATGTCAGGGCTTGGAAAGACAACTATGCCAAGTCCATCACAACTACATACACCCTGGTGCCACTAGGAATTGCCAAGTAAATTATTGTCAACAGGTAGAGGGAAAGGTAAGATGGGAGGGTCAGGTTTCACAAGCCTATTTGATTTGTTGTTATGGCAACTGAAGCCAGACACCTCCTCAGGTGGCATCAGGTACAAAGATGAAGTAAGGAGCTGGAGCTGAGGGAGCATTTTCAAGTATGAATGCTGGTGTTCACAATCCTGACACATGTATGTATACGACAGGAGCGACTCTTATCATTTCGTCAATATATTTCAATGGAAGAAAACACATTCAAATTGAAACTTGAGGAGTTGGTTTGACTATCAGCCTGACCCTGTGCCCTCCTCTTTATCTCGGGCCCATCACAGCCAGGGCAACTAAATTATTCAAACCCATGAGAGCCACAGTTGGCACCCAAAAGAAGCTATTGTGCTAAATGAGATCAGACAGGGGGAAGAGAAACACTTAGACAATTGTGCCATCTACTGGTGAAGAATACAAAGCCACATATAGACTTATTTTAGATGAGTGTGTTCTTGTACCTCTGTACTTGTGACCAAAGGTATTAAGAGGATAAAAAGACGAGAGAAATACCTTAAATTAGTTTTTTTTCCTTACAAACAACTAGCTGAATTCAAAAGCAAAAAAGTGCCCCACTGCTAAAATGAATGATCAAGAAGGTTTTCCTTGTGCAACCATATTCCCTCCGATATGATCAAATAAAATGAAAGCCCTAGTACAGTGTTGGTTGGGACAGGGGATAGATTTGGGGTGAAAGTCTTAATTGGCTCAGGTACCGTACAGTAGTGTCAGATTGTAGGATGGGGTCAGTAAAAGATCCTCAGAAATATAGCAAATCAAACACTATGTCAAGTTATAACATTACAAATGAGTGCAATGTGAACAGTTCTGTCAAATAACTCAATCTACTGCACACGTGAGATATTTATAAAACATGTTTCTATTAAAATAAACTGAAATAAGACTTCATATGTCAAAATGATGAACCATCAGTGAATAATCCACCATCTTTTCCAAATGTGTTTTGCATCAGCAGTCTCATCCTCCATCCTCCCCCTCATCCCAACTGTTCTATAATTTACTCTGGATGCTCTGCCAGTTGCATAAGACACACGTGATTGTGTAGCCCTCTAGAAAATACCGATTTGGGATTAAGAGGTTTATTACAGGGTTTCTAATTATGTGCCGGGGGAGGATTTGGGAAATCTCTACAGCGGTACTTTTGCTGGAAGACATCTGAAGACGGGTGCAAACTAAAAAAATCCATTGTGTGTGTATGCAAATGTGGACGTGTGTGTGTGTGATCAGAATGGCTTAGGGGATTCCCATTTAGGCCCGTTGTTTGCTGCACAATCTCTTAAGATAAAAAGTGACATCCCAAATAAGCTTATCGTTTTCAAAGATAGAGATCCAATGATATGTGAAGGCGAGCCTACAACAGGAAGTTGTTTAACAGGAAATGTTGTCTGCGTTAATGTGAAATCATTTCCAAGTAATCTAATATGTGTGCCCCTAATAGAAGTTGGAGTTACTCAGTGTCCTTGCTTTGAATATAATCTGATCTGATGCAAAAAAACATCTCTATTGAACATTTCTGAAGATTTGACATTTAATTTTTAAATGTAAAATCTTTTCTGTTCTCTTAAGGTCTGCAGAATGTATGAACTGTAGATAACCTCTCTATCAGTGCCTCAGACATTTGCCTAGGCAAATATGTGCAGGCAAGCTAAATGGAACACTTGATCTTCAGTAGAAGCTAAACTGACACAAACATGGAGTTTAGTTCATTAACAGAAGCTGCACCTGGGAGACAGTAAGACACATCTTTGACTTTTACTAACTTTTTTTAAATGTAGAAAAGGACTTGAACCTGGAAAGTCTGAGCCACTTTGGTGCTTGAATTGTTATGTAGGCTGCTCACAGACAGAGTGAGAAGAACTCGAAAGTGGAAATACAGCAGCCGTAGGACAATCAGGCCAAAGCTCTAGTGAGACTACACCAATTCTCATTGGCCTCATTGTAAGTCTGACTGCAGACATAGAGAGTCCTTGTGATTACTTCCCCGTAATCTATAGTCTCATCTCAGAGGTCAGAAGCCATTTTACTCCTGTTTCTCTCTATCTCTCACTTTCTACCCATTACGCTCTTCGGTCCTTCAAAACCCTCCTCTTCTGTGACCGTTAGATCCCAAATTCATTTGCACTGCAATTGCAGGGACGGGAGCATTGTCAAGACAGCTGCACAACTCAAAACCACAATTGCAGAAATAGAGGGATAACTGGAAAAGCGATCACATGCCGAAGACAAGAAGAATCTCACAGACGGACAAAACAAACATGAGAAGGTAAGTGTTTCAAAAACTGTAATGTTTCTGGTTCTGAATTGTATTGTTTTGGATGAGTGGAACACTTTATTTGCAAAATGCTGCTCAAGTTTCCATTCATCTTATCAGCCTCCTTGAACTCATTGGCCTCAGTAGGATTTTCAAGATGGCAAACCCAGAGCACAGTGAAGAGAGAGGATTCCACCTTTAAACCTAATACTTTTAATGCATTTATTAAGACAAACATAAATTGTTTTTATGTTTGGTTATGGTAATTTGTCATGGTAAGCAGTGAAAATGATTGCTATTGTAAAACATAAATTATCTTGTACAAAAAAGAAACATATAATACTTTACAATATTCGAGGGACATTCAGTCAATAGGTTTTTTTCCCTGGGAATTTTAATGGAGTGAAGCAACCTTTGCCAATTTTTATAAATATCGTAACAACAGCAACATTTACCCTAATATCAGTTTATTTAGACACAGTATTTCCTCATGAGAATTTTTGTCCTGGAATGGACTTTGAAACCTAAATGGTCATGTATGTGAAAAAGAGCAAAACTTTATTTTACAGGTCTGTACTTATATTTATATATATATATTTTCCTTGGAAGTCTCATTAAATTATTGTTTTCATTTGGACACAGAATGTTCATATATTTTAGTGAGAGCTTAGTTATTTGTGTTAATAATATGCAAAAGTTGTAAAAATAAAAATAAAAACCCTACTTGGCAATATACCTGATTATTATTGTGATATCAAGAATAACTGAACTGAAGTCATTAGCCATGAATAATCATTACAATTTGACATTTTAATATGTTGAATTACACAAATGAGGCATTTTTTAAAATAGGTTTTGCATTTAAACAAAACCCAGAGCACCATAATAAGAAGGAAATAGTAAAATAATGTTATTATTTGTCTTCTGGTTAAATTTGCAGTAATGCTTAGTGACATTACACTGATGCCATTGTTTACCCACGTGTTTTATAATTTAATACTGTGAAAGTGGCAGCCACAGGGCGGTGGTAAGAGGCGGGTTTCTCTCTGCTGTCTCCGAAGCGTCTCTCCACGCAAACGGCCCCTTTAAGAAAGCAGCGCCGATCACTGACGAAATTTCCTCGGCCCTGCTCTATGGCACCCTGCCCGTTTGTGCGAAATCAACAAGAGACGAAGGCAGCAAGCTAGTATCTGCAAGCCCTGGGCAAAACAGTGCTGGTCACGTCAGCTCTCTCCAGACAGGAGGAGGACGCAACTGGTTCTTTTCTTTCACAGTATTTCCCCTGCCTGACACTCAGCAGGACACGACGTTAAGTCAGTGGATATTATCTGGATGGATGGACCGAGTGAGCAGCTTTTCACCGTGGGACTGGCGCTAATTTAGACGTCCTGAGCAGCAGGTGTACTGAAGGATAAAACAGACTACAGGCAATCTCAGTGTTCATGAAACTTTGCTACGATTTACGTGCTGGGTAAGATTTCCTCTTATTTTCAAACGTCTCATGTTAGAAAAAAGGTTGTTGTTTTATGTCAACCGCCTGTCTGACTGTTTTGTCGGGTCAGCCAAAATGCGGATTATTTGGCTCTCGTGTTGTGTATGTTTCAGATATGAGAAAATGTCCGACCATTTTAGGTTTAATTTAGACAGTTTTCTCTAGGCCTAACGTTAGCTGACTTCAAACTCCAGCGTTTAATTCAGTCGTTGAGTCAATTGCTGAAAAATATAACGGACACATTTGAATGCAACAGTGCAGTTTGGCCTAGCTGACGTCAAACTGTACCGTCTTTGGAGGGAGTCCTGTACATCAAAGTCTAACGGTCGTCCACTTTAAATCATGTTTTTAATAAGATATACTATTGATAAAACGTGTTTTTTGCTCGTTTTTACCGTTAGAGTTTTGTGTTGTTTTGTGTTAGCTTTAAAGAAACATTTAATATCCATACCACCAGAGTACTCGGATCGTGTACTCCAGTAAAAGTAGAAAAGTATTAGCATTAGCAAGTACCAAAAGTAAAAGTACCTATCATCCAAATTTGTCCATTTCAGAATAATATATGTTGTACGTTTTTAATTATAATTATTGATGCATTAAAGTGTTATCAAAGCTGGTAAAGGTGCAGCTAGTTTTAACTTCAGGGTAGCTTGTGAATTTACTCCAGGTGTAGCTAAAGTCCTTTTGTAAGTGTTGACTTACATTTCACATAATTAATCAAAATCTGCGAAGTAGCTAAAGGTACAAAATAAATGCAGTGGATTAAAAGTACAAGATTTACATCTGAATTGTGGTGGAGCAAAAGTACTAAGTAATTGTACTTGTCTTAAATGTACTTATTTCCCCTGAGCATTATCCAGCCCACCTACTTTGTGTTGATATTTCAGCGGGTTTTTGGTCGTTATTGGTTGAATTTTTCATTAATGTTGGTATGTAAGACATATGCAGACTTTAAAGTTAAACAGACACCTTTCTGAAACATTTTACTTTACATAATCTACTTTAAAGTGCACATATAAAAAGCTTGGGGTGGTGTGTTCACTGACAACAGGAAACTCTGTCATCTATGTGACAGTGCTGTTCAGGAGGTGCTGTCAAACCAACATGCAGAAGTAAGGACTAGCATTCGTTTCCTACCCTGATTTGACCCGCCTTGTTCGCCTGACAGAGTTCAAATCTGGTGACACTCTGTCCCCATTGTCCAGCCTAACAGGAGAGAGGTCAGATTGACATGTTGTTAAGGAAGTATTGATTGTTTATATCCCTGTTTATATAACTGCATGGGGAAATAGGAGAAGTACAGTAAGGGAGGGAGGGTGCTGCATCAAAGGCAATGACAGCACATATTTGAATCATGACTATTGTAAATGAAGTTTTCCTTTTGCAATTATCGTCTGACTATGGCCCTGATGGATGAGCTACTATATTTATATATCGGTTCAAAACGCTCACGCTAGCTGTCTGGTTTATCAGTGTTGTTTATGACTAAATTAATGTCAAACATATCACGCACCTGACTGAAAACACAAGTTGAACACTGCAACAAGCTGCACTGACATTAAATAACCTGCATATGATGTCGGTTTTCAAAAACGCATGCCATGACTGACTTTTATTTTTGTTCAGCCAACTACACGTTGCCCAGGGGGTTGCATTAGTGCTTCAGATAAAAGCAAGTGCATTCTTCTTGTTCCGTTTTTTATCTTTGTTGTATCAAGATTTGGTGACTGGAGCTCTACGGGGCCCCTGTTTAGCCTCCAACTACAAACAGAGCAGAATGTGTCTAATAGGTATAATTCAATTTTTATCATATCTGCAGTCCCCTCCTTTCCCCCCACTCTATCCCCAGGGACGACATCAAATTAAAATGAGGCTTTGTGAAAACTTTTACAAAAAGCAACATAAAGCATTATGGTTTAAGGTGGTAAAATTGTTGCCTGCAGGCTGATTGGAAAATATCAATGTTTTCCCCTTCATTATGGATGTGAGCTCAAGCTGAAGCTAGAACTTGGATCAATCTGACTAACTCTGGAAAATAGGACATCTAAATATAAAGCTGTTATCTTGGAAAAGTTGTGCAGGTATGAGTCCCAAGACCCTGAAAGGCTTAGCTGAACAAAACGTATCATGATCTTAAAGGTTTGCTTGTCGAAGATCATTTTTTCTGCTTTTAATCCAAAATCCAATGGAAAACCCCATTGACTATTTGTCGAGGGAGTCCCCTGGATGCTAACTTCTGGGTCAGCCTACAAAGATATTCATGTATCACTTTATGGCTCCTGAAAAGTGTCTAAAATTGAGATTACAGGTGAGCCTTTTGCTGGACTGAGCCTTATTGCAGTGACCAAGCAGCATTGATGATGACAGGATGGCTTTACGTGGTCTTATGCAGCTCAGCCACCAAAACGGAAACACTTCACTGTAACATCTCCAGCTAACAAGATCTTATTGTCAAACTTTCTCCCCTAATGTCCCAGAAAAGACAGTAAGTGGCCTACTTGTGCGAGTGCTCCAGCCTGTATTGTGCTCAACAGTATGTGGATGTTTGAGTAATTCCACTGGCCCCCCGCTCTTTCATGCATACTTGATAGGCTATAAAAGAGCTACTCATGTCTCTATACCACACCAGTATCCTCTTATAGATACAGATAGCTGGGTTTGGGAAGGCAGGTCATGTAAGAGCATACACCTGATAGATATCTATGCTAGATGAGTGTATTTGTGAACAGCTGAGAAGATTACTGACCTATTGTGCAGTGTGTGTAAACTTATTGATGTCAGATGAAAGAAGCCATGACCTGATGCTAATGCATAAAAGAATGTGATGCATGTTGTAGCACTCATAAAAATGCCTTTCTGTTTTACGGTTATCAACGAAGATGTATGCAAACATACTTGCGATCAGTGTAGTGTGTAAAATAAGATTTAGATGACAGTTATATGACCCAGAGCAAACATAAACAGTCAAAAAGATTAAAGATTTTAAAGCATAATTGAAAATGTCCTCAGTCCAGTTTCTCAAATGTGAATACTCTGTTCTTTTGTGATGGTAAACTCATATTGAACATTTTGGGCTGGTGGTTGTTGAAGCTGTTTGCTGATTGACTGACGGATGAATCAATCACTAAAGCAGTAATTACTAGATGAATTAGGAGACACATCACCGATGTAGAGCAGAGCGCATGACACTGCATCCCAAAGCCTGATATCCATGAGTGACTGTGATTGGCTGTTGGCTCTGAGTGTGACCAAGAGTAACCTCGAGCTACTACGGGTCATTAGCAGAAGATTACTCAGACAGACAAAAGCATACACAAGCACTCCCAGAAGACGTCTATATTCTGCTGCTAACACACACTGGGATTATGAAGCTACTCACCCTCAGCTAATGTACGCAGTAATAAACCCCATCTCTGCGAGTGTGTAGCTATGTTTGTATGTTTTGGTTGTTGTGTCTTATGACAGCCTCAGTGACGGCGTGTTAGCGATTGCTTATGATAGCAGCGGATGGAGATGTTGTTGTGTTTGTACATAACCGAGCAAATGTGTCATGAGGACGCTTTGTGTGTATTCCCTACCGCAACATTCACATAGTGATTAGACCTGGAGCTGCAGCCCCCCCCCCCTTTCTCTTCCTGTTCTCTCTTTTTCATCCTTTCATTTTCCTTTTTTGCAGACCTTAATAAAGAAATAAATACATAAGAGGTAGCCTAGAGAACACCACAATGAAAGGAGGTGAGGATTAGCATGTAATGGGCTTTAAAATAACAGCTTACTTTATATAAATTATGACTTTAGTAGATATTACTGCTTTCTTTCAGTCTGAATAGAGCGTGATTTGTTTATTGCATTTATTAATCGAAATGTCAAAGTGTTGGACATTTTTCCAGATTGGTAAAAGTGTTTCTGATGCGTTCATTAGTCGCTATTGATCTGGGCAGATTTTTCAGCTGGATATCTGCGGGTGACTTGTTGCTCAGTGAGCTGCAGCACCACGGCCGGCTCAGGTGCGTGTTGTGAGAACAGATTTCATTATGACAGGTGTCTTGACAAGAGAAGAGGAGTGTTTATCCAAGCTGCCAATCACCATGTTTCCACTCAGCCCTCAGGGAGGAAAGGTCAACCCACAAATCACCCTCTGCAATTTCCACTCATGTGTCCCCATGTTGGTTATCAACACGAGGAAATAAAATATGGTCTCTTATTTTTGTCGACTCAGTCCCTCCTACACAGATTTTGTGAAGATAAAAAAAGGACTGAGAGAATGGCTGCATGATTTGGAAAAAATAACAATATTTGAAGTGATATTTTAATTGCAATACTAAAGAGAATGATGAGTTTTTAAGCTTTATTTACAGTCTGTGGCTTTATGTATGGTTTTATTGTCTTGTGTTTTACATTTGTTTTATGTCCTATCTGTTTTGCACCATATTCAAATAATCACATCATTTTTATTTTGCCTTTTCCAAATTTTGCAATGCAATTACTGCAATTCGGATATTGTACGATACCATTTTGGGATTGACGGTGCTTTTTGAAATGTATAAATTAAACGTGATTCCATTATCGATGTTCTCCCACATGGCAAAAACATAATGTTGAATTTAACTCTAGTGTATTATTTCTCTGCTTGTAAATGCATCATCTAATAAGCCAGGAAATGATCCGAAATCATTTTGTAGTCTGATCCAAAGATCATTATAGAAACCAGGCTTTTTTTATGATCGTTCTAAGATTTTGGACATTTGTCATGTTTGTGTGCAGTCCAACAAGCCTTTTTTTTTTTTACAGGCAGAAACAGAACCAACTGTAGTAAACCATAGTCACTAGGAAGACGTCCTTCCTGATTGTGGACTGAATTTATATCCTGCAAGATTAGAGGGACGAGGATTGATTTTAAAAAGGCTTTGGGATGTACCCTTTGTATTCACATGATATGAACGGGACTGGTTTGATGACTCCCTCATGTTTCAATCAATCAATCAATCACAAAAAAGATGTCAGACAATATCCATCTTTGTAGTTTGACAGCCAGTCAAGCAGATTAAGTAATCTCTGAGGGATTAAACCAAGAAGAGAGCGACCCTAAACCCTTTCCCAAATCACATCAGTCAAAAATCAACACGGTCACGAGGACTGCACGTTGCGTGGCTGAGCTGCTTGAAAGGCCGAGGGATTGTTTTGACAGTGCGTAGACATACTGTGGTCGGCCATATTTACGCTACAGCCTCCTCGCAGAGTAGTACTACAGGCCCAGGGGAATCTCACTGTTTTATCGTTCAGTCAGCATTTCTTATTAAAGAAAGCCTTAATGGGGGTGTTGGCTATTAGGCAACAATTCGGATGAATTCAGAGTTTAATAGACCAATAGGACATTTGTGAAATAGTGGCAGTGTTTGCTTGCAGATGCAGTAACAGTTTCGCACCTGTTCTGGTCTAATGGATGCTTATCGTGAATTTGTCATACATCCTATTTGCATATTGTTTCTATCAGTGGGAGTTATTCTTACTTCAGTATGTTGGAGGAAACACTTCAGTAGCTTAACTCCTGTGACACAGGATGACAGAAAACAGCACCTCTGCTATATCTGTCACCATTAGCTCAGCGCTTGATACCAAAACACAAGCTCAAAGCCTTTTACCACCACGCACATACACTGCCACCGCTCCCGCTATGGAAATGAAATCAATGCAAGAGGTGATGAGATGTGCTGCTGTCAACTGTTTGCCACAGGAGTGAAAGCATGAGGTCCTCATGGCTCTAACAGGGTTACTCGTTTCCTTCCTGTGTAGGCCAAAGGGGAAAGCACAACCACTGACAAGGTTAGCGCTTCAATGGCAACAGAGGTTGTTATGTCATATTGCTACCTTGGGGGAGATTTGCAGAGGGAAAAAAGGTGGATTTAAAATGGATGGATGGAAGATTGGATAGATTTTTGCAGCGCACAAATAGAACACCAGTAAACTTTGATTAAAACGAAATTGTCGTCATTACAAGTCAAATGTTTGAAAAGGTGGAATTGAGAAGTGTTTAATCAGAGTATCGAACAACACATCAGTTATTTTACCAAATTCATGTTCATTTAATTTTGGTAGCCTAAAAATCGTGATTAGTATCAATTTCATGGTGCGCCCTAGGTAATGTGAAGGGTTACCAATTCAATCATTTTACCACACAGTCATTCTAACTGTAATCCTTGTGCTTTTTGTCCCCGCAGGGTTGCCGTCCGCCATGTTAAGGTAAAGCCCAGGTGCGCGGTGTTGACCATGCTAAAGCGCCTGGACAAGATCCGCTTCAGAGGCCCCAGGACGAGAGAAGACTTCCCGGATCTTGCCGAGTCGCCGCCCGCCTCCGACAACGAATGTAGCGACGAAATGCAGCTGAAGCCGAGACCATCTCTGCGAGAGACGGAGGAGATACTGAGAGACCCTGTGAGTGCTCCACCCGCATTTACATGTGTGAACGTGTGTGTGTGTCTGGGCTGACTCATTTGCTGTGTCATGGAAAAGCTGAATAATCATCTCATGAATTCCACCAATGGTTCCCTCTTTCTCTCCTTGTTTGCTTGTAATTTGTCACTGTCCCTTTTTTAGTAAAGGGTTATCCGTCTTATGTCCTAATTATACACATTTAACCTTGACTGGCTACGATGAACCTTCATGGCAACGTTTCTTTGCAAATCTACCCATGAATTATTCTGTTTGAAAAGAATGATCTGCCCTCAGTGAGACTCTAGCATAATTTCCAGAAAAACAACAACAAAACAGCAATGCAATATGCTGTAGCTGCTTTTCAACCTTTCTGTTGTTTGAGGATCAGAAGCTAGCTAAATGCATCTTTTAGGAAACTTTTGTTTGTAGTGACTCGGAAGGGAGGAGGTGATGCAAGGAAGGGTTGTCTTTATAAAGATATATGGAGGAGATGAAAGCAATACAGAGATATGGAATAAAGATGGCAATAAACAGCAGACTAGAGCAGAAATGGTGAAAGCAGTGGTGAGATGTACACATTGTATCCAGGAAAGGGAGTGAAAATGAAAGCAGAGAAAAGATTAAGACGTGATAAAGGAGGCTAGAGGATGGAAATCCAGCCTCTGAAGATTGGCATCTAAGTCTAGAGGGGAGGAGACGGACAAGATGAACTGGAAATGATGAGAAAGGACAAACTCGCCAGCCTCGACATAAAAAACAGATCATGTTTTCTTGAAATCTGTTCTTCCCACGCATGGTACTGTTCATATTTCATGCAATCCTTGCCTCTGTCTTGTCTTTGTGGCTCAGTAAAACAGCCGTAATGCTGTCATGCACATGGAGTCATAGGAAGCAACCCGGAATGGAAACACCAGATTAGAGCAGATAATTATATCATTTCCTGAATGAAGTCAAATGGGATTTCTGTCTTTGTTAGTCATCAAATCCGATATGACTGTTGCATAGGAGTGTCAGTCCAGCTGATTGTGGTCCCATTTTAGCATATTCTACATGCACGTATAGACTTGTGCCTTCCGTCATGCACACCCAGGTGCATGCCTGTAGTCTGTATGTCTTCGCCCGCGTTAAAACCATCCCACTGGAACGGCATTGCCTACATCACGGCACTCATGACTCACACTTTGTAACCCTAAAATAGACCAAGCTAGCACCCACCCCTGCTGGGAAACCCACGCCGCACACAGACACAATTGACTTCACACGGTTGCAATTAATAAAGAAAAGCTGCCTCTGCTTGGCGGAGTCCTCATATTCCCTGCCTTTCAGAAGTCCCAGACACAATCCGGCACCAGATTATAATAACCTGCCTCTAAACGTCACCTTTATTGCTTCATATGTTAAAAGGGAGACGGAGTGTGCCCTTGGGCTGCATGCACTGGGACTTTTTGACAAACTAGCCCGTGACATCCATAATAAATAGGCTGAATGTCACCAGATGGTGTTTGGTCGTTGCACAGACAACTGCATGCAACCTCACTGGCCTCTGCTGCTCCATCAGGTGGCTTCCTCCCTGCATTTGTAATACTTAGTATCATCTTCCTCATTATCTAAGTACACTTTGACATGCAGACAGGTAATGAGCAGGTTGGGACAATGCTCACTAATAACATAGGAATAATCTCTAGCAATGCTACTAGGATTTTACAACCCTTTGGAAATATCAGAAGCTCAATTGCTGTGGTTGCACAATGAATAATGAGCACCGTACATAGTATTTCATTTCTAGATTCTTTAATGCTTTGAATGGATATATTTATTATTTTAATTCCCTTAAAGCTACTGCATCATTTATATTTCATTAACTTTACGATGCAACTTAGCTAACCCTCAGTGCTGAACAACTCTTCAATTTGCAGCTCCATGCAGAAGTCAGTGCTCTCAGTGGGTCATTAATTCTCCAGCCTGTCATCATATCCGCAGAATTTATTACTAATGATCTTATCAGTTTCATAGTTAGGGCAAAGGAACTACTCCATCATGGCACTAGACTAAAATCCTTAAACAATCTGCAGTTCTCCATAGAAATGTCTCATTTTTTTTTAGCAGTCTAAAGTTAAACCACATGTTGTTTCTTATGGGTTTTGCTTGTATCCACCGCAGCGTACATAGGAAATAGATAAGCCAACTTGCAATACGAAGCTGTGGGTTGCAACCTTGCAGCTGATGCCGGATGACTGTGGTCGTGTTTACCATGAAGACTGCTGCAGAGATCCCTGGTAGATCTGGTTATTCTTTGTGAATATTTATGTATTATTCTTTCTTTCTTTTGGTGTATAAACTATTTAAAGTGAGAGTATTTGTTGCTCAATTGCCCCGCTGGTCTACTATCTGCAACATACCTGAGGTCTTCTCTGAACGTGTCTGAACACATTTAAAAAAAATAGTCTGACAACGGCAGTGTTAGCAGGAAATCAGTTTTGTTGGTGGTGTTCAAAGAAAAGTGAAAGTAGAGCAAGCAGTTAAGAAGAAATTAGTCTAGAAGATACTATAACCATGCACAACATCCTTTACCAGAATTTCTTTGTAGTAGCACAAGATTTGGTGTTAGCTGTTAGCTTTTCTTCTATATTTGTCTCAAAGTCAGTGTAGCATAGAGATAGGCCATAAACATCAGATCCAATCATATTCTTTTACTTGTTTTGGCACGTACTGTATATGTGGTCTGACTTACATTTCCGTGTCCCATATCTTTGTGAATTCTTGGGTGATTTAACAACTTCTACCAGCCTGCTGGACCAGCAATTTGGCAAACATGGAGAAGGGTGATTGTGTGTTTTTACGAGCAGAACAAGGTGTTGAAATCACACCTTCACTACTGACCTTCCAGCTGCGAGACACATCGAGCCTCATGAGAAAGTTTCAGGCTCAGAAAGCACATGCCTTTTCCCAACAAAGGAAGAAGAAAAAAGTATGCGAGATCCCTGGAGCTCATCTTTCTCTAGGATAAAGCAGACATTTCTGTGTCAGGTCTGCACTGAGGCAACCGTACACCCCATAAACAGTATGCCAAAGGCTGAGCGCAGAGAGAGAAGAAGAAGAATGGATTGAGGAGAAAAATGAGTACAACAGATGATGAGGATAGATCAGTCAGTGGAAGTCTCCAGACAAGAGGAAAAAAATGGTGACCAGACTCGGACAGTTGAGTCAGCTGCAGTCACAGCTGATTCAACTGAAATAAATCAATACAATGATGTATAAATCCATTCATTTGTGTGAAAACATTGATTTGTTTACTAAATAGACACGTGATAAGCGGGATAGTTCGGAGCCATCCGTTCATTTTAGGGAAAACTACCACAAAAGGGTGACCAGGACCCCGACGCATGACTGCCTTGTTGTACATTATTTTGTACATAGATTCATTCCTTGCAATCCTTCTGTTTTGATTGTTTCTTTTGGCGTGGGCGATATACTGCATTTGTTCTAGTAGAAATGACAGAAAGATTGAGACTCATTTGCAATTTAGATTTCCTAATGCAATGTCGAAAATTAGTATTCTTCACCAGAGGGCGAAGATAAGTCTTACATTTCTAATCAGTTCTGCTCAGTGACCTTACGTCCACCTTGAACAGAACTAACAGCTACATAATCAAAAAGAAAAAGGCTGAGAGTGGGTGTGAAGCAAAGGTAAACAGCGATAAATATGACAATGCAGAAAACAAAGTCATGGTAAAGATACTGGAGGAGGCAGACATGGAAGACGCACAGGGGGGAACACGGTAATTAATCAGCCGATTATCGTCCAGGCTGACGTCAGCGCTTGACCTACTTTTGATTACAGGACTGAGATTTGATTAGCACATTCAATAACATGAACGTCCTGTCCTTGTACCAAACCATTAGCGATTTGCATTTTTGGCAAACCAAAGAGCTGTGGCTGATCAGCGTAATGCAGCAAAAGTTCTTTACTCTCCCGCCGCTTGCTCCTGATATTTAATTCACACACCCTCCTTCCTCTGTCGGTCTCCTTCACTCAGCATCCGTTTTCCTCTCGGTGACACACTCCCAAAATAGGCTTTTATTTGTTTTCCTTTGAAGTGCATCTTTATTCAGGGACACTCTCGCCATCCTCGTCTCCATGTCTCCCCACCCGCTTATCTTGTGAGGCGTTTTGGCTCTCCCCCAAAGCACATTTTTCAGGTCAATGTCAGTTTTGTGCTACCTCTCTTTCTCCCTCCCTGGCACTCCCGCGCTGCATCTTTGCGGAGAGCACATCCGCCAAAGACATTGCGGTGGTGTGTCTACGCAGGGACACACAAACCATTGCTGTCGGGGAGAAGCTGCTGCAGCCTGTGTGTGTGTGCGTGTGTGTTAGTCTTTTAAAGGACCCTTGCTGTAGTCGAGCAGCAAATTCTCAACCTGCAGTGCTCATCATCTCTCCCCTCCTCTCGCTCTTTCCTTTTCCTCTCCCGTCTCAGACTCTGTCCCACATTCCTCTCCTCTCTCACACAGTCGTCACCTCTCCGTCATTCACTGGCTACACCTACACACATGTTATGTTGCTAGCTGTGTGTGTCAGGGGTTTAAAATCCTGAGTCATAAGGGTGTGTGAGTCATCAGTGTTGCCGTAGTCGGAAGAAGGGATTCTCCTCTTTTTTTTTCTCCTTCGCCTCGCTACAGCCGGATTCAAACCGGGATAGGACGCGTAGAGTGTGAGTCATGGTGCCATGCTATTCTGTGTGTGTGTGTGTGTGTGATCATATGGGATTCCCCGGCTTATGTTCTGTTGTTGTGAAGTCATTCTAAAACCTGTGTGTGTGTGTGTGTGTGTGTGTGTGTGTGTGTGTGTGTGTGTGTGTGTGTGTGTGTGTGTGTGTGTGTGTGTGTGTGTGTGTGTGTGTGTGTGTGTGTGTGTGTGTGTGTGTGTGTGTGTGTGTGTGTGTGTGTGTGTGTGTGTGTGTGTGTGTGTGTGTGTGTGTGTGTGTGTGTGTGTGTGTGTGTGTGTGTGTGTGTGTGTGTGTGTGTGTGTGTGTGTGTGTGTGTGTGTGTGTGTGTGTGTGTAGGCTGGTTCGGGGTCTCCCACCATGGCTGCGGCCATCCAGGACTTCCAGAGGTCAGAGTCAGACCGACTCAACGAAGTCAAAGGTCACCTGGAAATTGCCTTATTGGAGAAACATTTCCTACGTGAGTATACACACACACACACTCAAAACACATCAACAGTCTAACAGTATTGCGTTGGGTTTATGTTATGCCAATAACAATCAAAAGTGTTGTTCAATTGGTTGTGTTTACTGGTTTAATTACCGCACAATGCTTTGTCATCTCTTTTCAGTTAGAGATTCCCCTCATTACCCAGAATCCCCCTTGCCAGTTCCAAGAGAAAGTCCTGTGCTTGTGTCCTTAAGCTTGTGGTTATACCGTTTCTGTGGTGAGGTTGTCTGCTGCAGAAGTGTACAGATTGTGACTTTGTGATGTGGAGATACACCCTGTGTCTATGATCTCTTATCTCTAGCGCATTTCCGACACTTTCTAAATGAATACCAAATGGAGACTGCAGCAGGAAGCCTCTGTGTGATGAGAGGCTCTTGTTAAAGTCGGCTGTTGCTGAAATGAAAATCTCTCCTCATCACCCCCACGCTGGCTCTTACTGATGTCTCAGCAATTTATTGTAACAATAAACATGCTCTTAGTTGTTGTTTTCTTGAGAGGGATCAACTTACAGCTTCTAATGAGATCCAGCTCTTGTCTCCAGGGAAGTTGAAAGCATTTTTTATTGTAGGTTACTTTGGATAATTGCGAATGAGTGTAATGTAATGCATCTCTTACAGTTGATACCATGGGCATTAGCTCTTATCTATGTTGTGTCTGCTTTGTGGTTTCACAGTCTCACAGGAGGTTGGGCATAGCTTTCAGCTGCTGGGTGCAACTTGACTGTAGCAGACCAACATAACACACCAGTGTCATGCTTTTTACCTAAGGAAATGTGTGGCTCTAGTCAAATTAAAAGATATATTAAAACCCATGTCTCTTTAAGACATAATATTGTTCCACTGCTATTTTTTATTCGAACGATACTGCAAAATACAGGAATTTTATCCCGTCTTGTGTTTAAAATTTGGGATAGCTCAAATAACTGCTCTCAGGTATGGCCAAACTTTTCTAAAATGATGTTGACATGAAGTGAAATGGACTTGGAAAAGGCGCATTCAAAGAAATCCTTTGTTTATCTGACAAAGAGGATATTTACAAGGGACTGTGCAGATAAAAGGCTAAATAAATTTGAATAATGTACCCATCACAGGGTCGAAAAATAAGTAGCAGCAACATCGACTAAGTGAACAAATACAGTAATCGATGTAGCAGCCAGTAATAACATTAATAAATAACAATTAAAAAAAAGTATATAACCAAATTCAGAGCAGATCTTTGATTGAGGGATTGATTCCACCTCAACAGTTGGCAGCTAACAGTGCTAACACCAATAGCATTGAGTGCAGACCGAGCTCAGTATGGTAACCTAACGGGGAACCGGAGTGTGGGCGTTATGCATCCAACACGATGGCGAGGCTCATCATGTCGACATCTTTTTCGTTCACTTCTTCCTCCTGCTCAGATGCATTATTCCACTAGATTTCTTCATGAAAACTTTTTATTTGTTGCTTTATTAATGGTCTGAATGTTGTGTGGATCACCTTTTGACCTTTGAGCTGTAACATCCTGTTTCGCTTACCGCACCCAACCCAAAGCATTCATGAAGCAAACAGTGCATCCTATTAATTCATGTGTTTATTAAATTAATATTGTAACACACAACAGGTAGCTAAACCAAACTAAACTATGAACCTAGTGAAACACTCGACAGGAAGAGATTTTTTCGCAGGAGTGAGTGGAGAACTATTGATGTGGACTACATTTTGCTCCCAATTCCTGAACCAGGAAAATGACTTCCTCTCATGGTGTAGCTGTGGCCCCTAGTGAAACTTTGACCGACTTAAAATGATCTGTTCCAGGGTTCTCTTATGATGACATAAAACAGTAGGTATGCTGTTGTGGGTGTATATTTGATACTGCAGTCCCACAAAAATAGAAGTCTGGGGGATTCCACCAACCCAACTCCAGCGTATCTACCAGCGTATCCAACCTGGTATCCCATGCGGGGTACTAGTTGTCCTGTACCAGGCAGCACGTTGATAGTCCCGTGATGTGTAATGGACTATGAATTCCATCCTCCCCCCTCCCTCTCGACTATGTATGTCTATTAGGGTGAGAGAGACAGGAAGAGAAGATGAGAAGCACAATACCTCAGGCTACATCCTCTCATACCGGGCTGAATTCATCGTAAAACTGTCAGGATGGTGACTAAATGAGCTCATCCTTCATGGACCTTTTTTTTTTTACTGTTTGCCCTTTCATTTCTCCCCATCTCGTTCTTTAAAAAAAGCTCCCTCTTTTTCCCTCCCAGATTCTACCCCATCATTGCCTGCTGTTTTATTTTCTCATCTCTACCCTTCTCTTCTTTCACATGCCTTCGCTTTCTCTCTGACACGCACAGCAGTATGGTGGTCTGAGACTTTTTGGGAACTCTGGTAAACCCCCCCATGCTGGCACATAGACACCCCACCTGCTAAACCAGCTGTTACAGTTTCATCACACAAAGAGTGGAAATGTCCTTACTGTACCTAAGATGGCAGCCGCTTGGCATTTTACACGGGGACTCCGAAGGGAGGATCCTTCATACATCGCTTTCTGTTGTTGATCGGAAACGCGAGCAGCACCTCTGGGTAATGTTGTTATTTTCCCCCCTTCCCATGAGCTTTGTGTTTATATTCCTTCTATTGTACCCTTCCACCTCTCTCGATCCGGTTAGCCATTTCTCACATGTCCTATCTCCGGCCGGTGTAATCGTACTGCAGGGAACACTGAAGCGTTACATTCCATTTGCACCTGAAGGAGTCTCTACCCTGCACGGTTTCTGTTATTTTCCTTTGCAATCTACTTAAACGTACACTCTTGTGTGTGTATAGTCTGCTGTAAAAAGAACCACATGTGTATTCATCATGTTTTCATTTGTGTTGAGAACCAATGAATAAATTCTCGCTTATACAGTTTGTCATTAGCTAGAGCTAAAGAGATTAGCAGGGTGCAACAAAAGATTCCTTGTAGCAAGGTACATGGGTTTATGGGTTGTATAATGCTTTTCTGAAGCATACAAGTGGTAATATAAAAAACAACAACAACACATTACTATGAGAATACCAGATAAGGTTTGCATATAGAGTTAAGATTTAGAAAGGCAGTGATTTAAAGTTATGATTCTAGGGGCAACAGATACTCATTGCTTCTCTGTCAGCTATACAACAAAGGGAAAGCTGCTGTGTCTGTTAACAACACAGCCCAACAAACTCACTTTGTTATATTAGTCAGTCAATAATTGGCCTTTTTCCACCATGCCATGACCAAGTGCGATCTGATTTCCCCCTGTACACGCTGCAAGTATTTTTCCACACAGCAGCACACACAGCGCAGTAGGTGTGCCGCCTGTAGCTCTGCATCTGACAGCTAACAATGGCTTGCTCTTGTTCCATTAAACAAAAAAAAAGAAGCTGGAAGTGACCGTTGCTCTCTGGAGACGTATTTTTGATGCCTGATCACGACCCCTGCTACACTAAGCACTATGACAACTACAGTGTTTCCTTTGATTGGTTCACAATAAAAAACTAACCAATGTGTGAAGCATTCAAGGTGAAGCTGCAGAAATGCTCTGTTTGCCATTGCAGTAACTTTATATATAGATGAAACACTAAACAGTGAGGCTACTGTCAATGACTGTCTTTATTTGAGATGCAGAGTTGATAGGGGGTGAAAGAGGAGATGACATTGCCTGAAATGTTCGGCGAGCTCAGGAGTCGAACCTGCTTAATTTGGCAGACCCCATCTTTAACATTAAAACCTACTATATAGAGAGGTATTTACTACATAAATCCTCAAACTACATACAAACTGTAAGAAGCTAACCTAAAATGCAAGACCAGGATGTGTCCATACAGTATCTATGTGTTTTTTTTCAGTGTATATTGTGTATGTTTTCGGAGGTTAGTTAGACAAAACAAGCCAGGAGGTAAAAACTGCCTGTTGGAATTCTTTATTCACAGTCCTCAACCGCTCATAGTTTATATGGAAGACAATTTCATAATTGAAAAGCCACCCTTGCTTGTTAATTTCAAGTTTCACTTAGATGTGAACATCAGCTCCACAGCTTAAATATGAACGAGTTCCACTTCTAGCTTTTTAACATATTGTCTAACAAGGGCTTATTTCCTTTTAAAGCAACAGTTTGATTCCACTGCATTGTTTAGCGTACACGAGCAAAAGTAAATAAGACTCACACCAAACCTTGAAGTGTGTTTGTGCTTTTTCATCTCATGCTTGGATCTTGGAGCGTAGGCGTATTTTCTCTTTCCTTTTCTCTCTCGCCCCTTTCCTCTCCGCTGCTTTAAATAAAGCCGGGGCCCACGCTGTATGCTAAAACAAACACACTGCTTAAATATATTGTCTCCTGCCTTCACAGGGGGCACGAGTTTCCATTCCGGATGGTGTGTGTGTACTTGGATACAATGACCCAGGCCTTTTCTCTTGGCATTTCTTGTGATTGACCAGCGCTATTCTTAGGGCACTTAATTGGTTAATTTGTAACTATGTTTCCGGACGTGGGATCACATCGACACACATGCAGCGGAGGTCGTGATGGCCTTCTGCTGTATTAGGGTTCTCTCCTTTCCTCTTCCTCCCTCCTCGTCCTCGTGTATTCCAGTCCTCTCGTTCTTCCTCTCCCTCTGTTTGTATGTACGCTCCCACGCTCCACAACATATTACTCAGATTAGTTTAAAGGGCCAGCAGTGTGCTCTCAATAATTTGATAAATGTATATAATTCACCTCATTGTACCTTGGCCGAATGAAGTCCCTTAAGTCGGTCTTGTGTGGGTAAGCTTCAGAAATTAAAGTAAGAAAAGTGGTTCACTCAAAAAGACTTCCCACACCCGTATCTCTCCACTGAGACCACAAGTCAATACAAAAGAAATGTATGCATTAAAGTATGTCATTTGGAAATGTACTGCGACGGTGGGTGTTTTTCAGACACATTGTTGTGGTTACATGTGCAGGATAATCCACAGACTTGGAAAGACCTGCGGTTCCTGATTAACTTTCTTTAGTGCGGCCTCTGGATTAACCACAGTAATAACAATGAATCTGTGCTGCTTTTCTACCCTGTATGCTCTAAAGATGTGCATTAAAATAGTTTGGAGTCACTCAAATGTTTTGCAAGCTGAAGTACATGCTAATATCACCACGTTTTTATTACATGCATAACTTTAAAAGCGATTCAAGCAAGACTGAATCCAGCCTGGCGTCAGCATTGTGTTAGGGCCATTAATGGCTGTCATGTTATGGTAATGGTCTTGCTTGTATATGATAATTACATGTCGGCTATGGTGAGTAAAGATGACATTATAAATGAGTCAGCTGTCCAGTGATTTTCTCTTGCTAGCTAACCTTTTAATATCTCTAAGTACTGTATTAGCCTCTGCTGGCAATGTAGCAAATCCCTAGGAAGTACTGTATGGCAATATGGGATTAAAATTGTTACATCAATTAATGGATTAGTAAAAACATACTCTTGTCAGATTATGTGCAGTGGAAGACATGAATAGTTATTAGATTTAATAAAAGGATAAAGTCTTTGGCCTTGATTTAACAAAGTGAGAGATTTCCAGAGTAGTAGAGCCAGATTCACACATTTCAAATTCCAATCTCAAACTGGCCGGTTCACTCTCTTTTCAGTCAAACACTGTGATGTTGAAGATTTAGAACAGCAGCCTCGGAAGAAACAACAAACTGGAGGTGTAAATGATGCGTGCGTGCGTGCGTGTGTGGACCAATGTGGGAATATAGGGATGTGTTTCTGTGGGAATTGTTGTTTTTCCCTCAAAGACTGCATTAACGATAAGCACTCTGAGGACATAGCTTCCTTGAGCGAAAAACCTGTGGTAGTTTTATGGTTTGCAGTAATGGAGGCAAAAATATATCAACTAGAATGTGTCCCATGGGTGACAGCGCTGAAGCGACCCTCCTACTGGTGATAAAAGCTTTATTAGGGGACACAGTGTGGTGGCAGTGGAAATCAGCTCATGTAATAAGTGCTGTTTATGCGTCTCCTCTTTTCTTTTCTCTTCAGCCTACTTTTTCCTTGACTTTGTGTTGGCCTGTGCTGTTCAATCCCTGTTTTTACCTTTACAAAAACCCAGTTTTTGGCCCTATAATGCTTTTTGGGGTATTCCCTTTCCTGTGCTGTGTTAAACAGGTTTTTGTGCATGTCAATGGTCTGCAAAGGCCAAATTCCACCAAAGTTCCCTCCAGAGGGAGTTTTTCTACGTAACATTCGCACTTCTGTTGGCTAGCTCTCGAACACATTGTACGTTGTAAGCTAAGGTGCTGCAGCACAGACACTATGAGAAAAATGAAGACCTTTTTGAACATTAAAGCACGTAAAAATGTCACAGTAGAGACACAAAATACAAATTTGAAACCTTAAAATGAAGCATAATAGGCCCCCATTTCATACTTTCACATCGTGCGGTGTTATAAACAGAGCCTCCTGTTACTGGGTTTATTGGTTTTACTGCTCCTAGTTCCGTAACATCTGACAAAATTAGATGTGTGTGTGTGTGTGTGTGTGTGTGTGTGTGTGTGTGTGTGTAGAGAGAGAAGCTATCCTGTTTGAGGTCGCACATTGAAGGTCACTGCGGGGGAACAGGCTTTGTGCACTACAGTGACTTGCTGATCAATACAGTGTCCTAGCTACTGCCCTACTTCACACTGTGCAGAGGGACACACTCTCACACACACAATCACATGCACAATGCAGCAGTACAACTACAAGCTAATGGAATCAGTCAGGGATGAATTGCAGTAGGTCTATAATACAATGTGTTCTTTACAATACTAGAGGGTAATCAAGGTCATTAAAAAATCACCTAAATTACCAAGTAGATTACAGTTGCGAATATCAAAAGACATGACAAAATGTCTTATTGCTTACTGACAGTTCTTTATATCATAATTGATATTAACACTTCAGAGATATCACTCCCATAGTTCACCCACACAGTATGTTTGCCTGCAGTAGTTGATTGACAGCTCAATCCCTCTCTTGTTGCACTTGATAAGCGGGACAGTGTGCACAGCCATCATTGTTTTTATTTAATTGAGTTTAGAAATGTCATATTATTCCCTGCATAGCTCATTTCAATTTTTGTTTTTTTCAAAGCAGGAAAAGCACAGGTGTTTCTCATAACACTCACAATGGCTCTTCATCTGTCAAGCCATGAGAGGGAGCCAGCTTACCTGCTCCCTCAAACTGATACCGCTAAATGGAATTCAGCCATCATTAATTGTGCTATTATTCACACCTGTGCTTTTCCTGTTTTGACATTTCAAAATGTGGTTTCTGAAAAAGAGCAATTAGCCAGAGAAACAGAAAACACCTTTGTGGGTGTGAAGGGTGGTTCGACTCCTGGAATTAACTGGCTCACTGAAAAGCAGGCTGTCACTATCGTTGCTGCTTTAGAAATGTGTTGTTGAAGATGGAATAAATTCAACCTTTGAAACTGTAGTCACAAAAAACATAATCAAGGTCCACTTAATAACAACTATAGTTTCAAAACAGACCGTTAATACGATTCACTAAAATGTATAGGAAAAGGCAAAAAGTTCAACTATTTGGACATTAATTATTCTTTGATGAAGAAGTTGCTACGAAGGATGCCCCTTCTTAAAAGACTAATCGGTAATTTTGGTCTTAGTTTTTCAATTAAAGTGTTTTTTTCACACTGAATGACCTATTGACAAGAAATGTATGAGCACATCGTTGTTATTCTCAAGGTTTAAAATGCTATTTTGTTTGATTCTTTGCCTAAAAATTCCCTCAAGGACAGACCTAATGGAATTTGTAATGTGGGTTTGTTTAATTAAAGTATTTAAATGATTTTCATCAGTTGCCACCAATATATAAAATGAACAAAAGCTGTCGGAATGGTGTGTGCTGTCGCAATGGATTGTAAAAGCCCTTGAAATAAATAGCATTTTTTCCCCCAACTTATCAAGGCATGTACTTAACCAGAAAAATAGGCTGAAATTGTGAGTGACACTTCCAATAACTGTGCTTATCTCAAATAGGTAAGGGCTGTAAAGTTCTGTATTTTGCCTTTGGAAGCAGAACAGAACAAGCTTACTTGTTGATAGCTTAAATACACTAAGAACTCATTTCAGTAGTTGATGGACATATAATGACGGGAGTATCTTGGACAGTTGGTACACAGCAGAAAAATGGTAATTGAAAGGTCTTAATTTTGTATCGGAAAAACCATGCGAGTGATTGAGTATTGCGCAGGCCTTGTAGAACCTCATTACTGATTACTGCTACACTGATGATGATTCATTCTCCGTCTAAGATAAGCTACAGGACATGCTGCATGATAATGAGCACATCTTGCTCAGCGCCTGCAGAGGAGAGAGTCTTCTCTGTTATAGGTGAGCTAATAGAAAATGAAGCCTTGGAGGCAGAACTGGTCGTGACAGCTCAGAAGCAGGGCTCTCTAATTGGGATGTTTAGGGTCATGAGGAAGAATGTAGTGGTAAGTGGACCTGTAACTCATGTAACCTTAAGGTCTACACACTTGCTGTAAGTCTTATTCAACATTAGCTTCTCTGACTGTACTTCAGTCTTGGTCCCAGTTGTTACATTTTAATTTAGCTGTACCCTCATGAGTTTGGCTGAATGTGTGAGTGCACAGGTGTTTGAAGAGGAATACTCAGTCTTTTCTGCATCCCCACGGCAGATTGAATTGGTTCTGTCGGGCATTAAACCTGTATATTTCAGTCAGAGCTGCGCAATACATTGATTTTATATCGATACTGTGATTTCAGAGATATCAGCTTGGAGCCTAGATCTCGTCATATGGTATAAGAGTTTTCTTTTCCTGGTTTTAAAGGTGGTATTACAGTATAGTTATGTCATTTGTCAGTCTGGTTTCACACAGAAAGTGACAAGAGGTGCTGCAGCACAGGCAGTATGAGACAAATAAAGACCTTTTTGGATAGATAGACATGTCACAGTAGAAGCTCAAAATAAAAATATGAA
Organism: Eleginops maclovinus; assembly: GCF_036324505.1. NCBI lineage: Eukaryota > Metazoa > Chordata > Actinopteri > Perciformes > Eleginopidae > Eleginops > Eleginops maclovinus. The sequence continues at coordinate 11,321,914 of NC_086365.1, forward strand.
CCTAAAAATGAGCAGAATAGGGCCCCTTTAAGATCTCACTGTGTAAATATTAAGTGAAAGCACCATTAGTCAACCATACAAAGTGTCTACTGAGATATTAATCAAAAGATTAGTGATTTTCCTTGATATTTGATCGCCAATAGAGCAAATCAGTAGTTTAATGTGGATTTATTACAAAGAATGTAATGCTTTTAATATCTCCTTGTAAATGTGCAGTGGTAAACTGTGCATAAGATATGCTATCATTTGTTCCTCTTGCTGTTTCCATGATAACATGCTCATCCCAGCGCTGAGAGGACACTGCAGTCTTGTCCTGATACCGATGACGTAATGAAAGTTATTATCTCATCACTGTCCTCTAAACAACCAGATGCTGTACTCTCTGCGGACTGAATTGGATTATAGAACATTGTTTATCCACCATTATTTATTGCGTATCGCTCACCCACGTAGATTGTTAAGCCTGCGCACAAACACACACAGTAACCAATGTGACGGAGTGTAGTGACGTTACTGCGAGATTTAGCCATGAAGGCAACATAAGGTGGTAGAGGAGAGAGGACAGGTCATTAAAAAATGTTCAAGACAACAGAATAAATGCTCGCTGTTCCTTCCCTCACTTAATATTTGTAACATCCAGCTAAAGCAGAATTGAAAGAAATACAAATCTGAAAGAAATGTAATAAATGATCTTTTTTTTTTGTTTGTTTTAAACACTTTTGAAGAACCCAAATGTTGTGGAATTGACACCTGCAGGCAACAGGTTTAATTTCCAAGGCAAAAGTCAAACTAAAACATGTCTCAAAAACATGATGTCCTTTTCTGTATCACAGCAGATATAAAGAGGGGTTTTATAAATCATGTATCCTTATTTCCGTGTTGCATTTTGGCTTTTCTCAGACCCTGCTTGCCAGGTCGAGGTTTATCCCACCTTTTTTCTTTATTTCTTCTTGTGTTGGAAGCTGCGTTAACATCTGCAGATCAGCTGGAGGCCACTAGGCTCAAAAATGTTTCTTCTGCTCAAGTCAACCAGAGTTGTGGCAAACACCGTAGAGAATGGAAACAATGAGAGGCCAATGTGACGCAGCCGTTTCCCCCCCTCACACTCTGTCTCTCTTTCTCTGATCCCCCCCTGTGCCCCCACCTTCATTCAATGAAAGGAGCCATTGTCTTTGGCCTGGATTGAACAACTCACACAGTACTTTTCCTCTGAGGTCTTAACAACTTTGCCTGCTTACGTGAAAAGCGATTTGCTTTGCTCGTGCTTGTACAGTACTCACGTGCACTCAGGCGTCCCAGTACGCTCACGCTCCCACACACAAATATGCACAAACCAAAACACAACAATATACACAACCTCTCAAACAAACCCGTACTGACACATGAACATGCATAATGTGTGTGTGTGTGTGTGTGTGTCTGAGTGTCTGACAGCTCCGGGGTGCTCAGAAATCTCAGATTCCAGGCCCTCTTAGTGCACTGGCCACCCAGCAGAGCCCCACCTCTCCCCACCTCGGCTGCCCTCCTTCTCTTTTTACAGTGCCCAACGCACTCAGACCTGCTCCAAACACTGACCATCACTCTTTCAGAACAGTCTGTTTTTTTGTTGCTGGCGACCAATCAGCACCGAGGAACTGTCCTTGCCCTCTGCTTCGTCCGTGGTGGGACATGTAACCATGGAGCCTGCCTAATTGCCCGGTTTGGAGAGGTTCTAGGTCACTAAAAAAGCTTGACCAGGAGAACCTGTAGCCATGGCTCAATTTCAAGAAAGGAAGGCGGCCACTCTACCGTCCCGTTCCTGCACGAGTGTCCCCGGGACTGGCCGAATGCAGAGACGCATGGGTTTGGATGACTTCACCTTTGACAGTTTCGAGCTGCTTTACAGTGGAGCTGTCGATAAGATCAAAAGCCACAAAAGTAACCTCAACCTCAGTAAGTTCCCGGCATCCAGCTGCAAAATCAGGAATTAATGAGCAGATTTGCTCTAACTACATTTCACTGTAAACATAAATAAGATGGTAAAGCCCCTGTAGATTAGCCATGTTTTGCAACCACCAGCAAGGCTTTACCATTTCATTTATGCTGTATGCTAAAGAGTACACAGAGGCAGTACAGTAGACTTTTTTTTTTGATTGATTAACCCAAAGGAAAACAAGGTATTTGATCATTATCTTCATTGAAATTCAGTCAACATACACTTTTGTCAACTCATAAACCTCCGTCACTTTTACTCTCCATTTTCCAGATAACATCTATCATACTGGGAATAATATTTGTCAACATAAATATGATCAACCTCAGCCATGGGTTGACCCATCTCATCTCCGTCCAACTAAAAATAGCAACTCGACCACGGTAGTGAAGCATGACCATAGAAACTGCCGTTCAGCTCAATGTTATGACCGGTGCAAAGTGCCTAAAGGAGTTTGTCTGTGTCAAGACGCTGGTTCAAGAAAACGTGTTATGACTTTGAACATTGTCATGCCGTGTTTTAAGGAAGTTTCTCATATGACACTCAGTCATGGTGCATGCTCCTGCTACATCAGGTGTTTGGTAACCACTATTTCCAAACCCGGTGATTGTTATTTGTTCTGGTTCTAGTAGCAAAAAAATAAGCGTTAATAAACAAAGGTTTTCCAGATGACTGGACTCAACTTCTACTTCAGTAAAATTGTCATGCACGGCCTCAGTTGGTTTTATTATTCCATTTGTATTAGATTTTCCAGACAAATGTAACTTTAACCTATGGCATCACATTACAGTCATTTGGCAATTTTAAAATTATATCTAAAACCTCACCTTTCAGAATACAAGACCCTATCAGCTTCAGTTCCTTTCCGACCTTTCATTGCAGATAATAATCTCACTCATCATATGTATGCGTTCTGTCATTTTCTTCTCAAAGATCACAGTTTTATGGAAAGCCTGCATGACAGAGAAGGTCAGCGCTATTAAAAGCAACTCCTCCTGGCATTTAGCTAATCCTGTGTCTCTGTTACTGACAAACGGCCTAGTTACCAGCCTTAATAATGGCTAAAGAGACCCTGTAATATGGTAACCCAGGATGATTTATATATAGATGACGGCAATCCAATTTTAGAAGCAGAACAGGCGTGTTGACAGTATTATTAATATCCGATATATAGAGGGCTCCGTGGAACAGGAAAGATGGTTGTACTCCATCCGTCTGTGTCTCACACACATAGCATATTGTGTCATGCTGTGCTGGATCACACTTGCGGCCCCACATCTCACACAGTAGAATGGACTCCCGGTATGAGGCATCTCTTTTTCTGGTGTTGGGAAGGAACAGGTCCGTGTGGAAGGAAGGAAACTAGGGAGAGGAAACGGTGGACAAAGGGTTAAGGAGCCATAGAGATGCATAAACATAGAAACAACCCGAACAAGGTAAAGGGAAGGAGTTGCATACAGTATGGGGGCAGGGAAAGGAAGGGAGTGACAAAGTGTAAGAGGGTAAAAGGTGACAGGATGAGGGGCTTTAAGGTACATGAGTGATAGCTGTGGTTTCATTTCATCATATTGTCGTGGACTTTGTGTAACTTTTCCAGAGTCTTGGCCTATCATTATACTATATAGCGTTAAATGCAGTTAAATACATTAAAGAGCTAATGATTAATCCTCTGCCAATGGTAGAACATTCTCACAGTGTTAAGGATAGTGTGGTTTTACTTAACGTAACAGATAGTATATAATCTGAACTGACTGTTCTACTTTCACTTTTGAGAAATCATACCCCTTCCTCCATACCTAACCTGGTTTCCTGTAAACGCTGTGATTACATTACATATGAATCCATTTCAATCAACTGCGTCCTTTATCCAAAGCAGAATGATAACATTTCTGAACAGCAAGAGGCATTCAAGTACATTTGCTTGAAATAATCATAATGATTGTGCGTGCTGGTGCATTTGTTGCGCTAAAACCATTAAAGTACTTTGTATTAGTTATGTTGTTGTGTTAGGTTAAATAGCCAAATGTATAAGCTCTGTAATACTATATAACCTTTAGTATTTCCATAAGTGACGCATTTTTATTGCTAACTAGTCCTTTTTGACACAATCCTTTGTGTGAGGGAGAGCTTAACATAATAAGTCGTTAAGTATTTTTGCCTGTTAAGTGAGATTGAAAAGAGCCTTTGCTGTTGAGAGTTAGGATCAGAACAGTGTAAAAAACACTGTTCTAGTTTTGCCTACACTACCCAAGGTGCATCGCTGCCTCTGCTGCTCATTCCTGTAATAGGTTTACAGTTTGCTTTGGATCTCCTGGCACAGGGCAGCCTAACCAGCGATAAGCTGCTTAGCAACCTTTGGCCTACCTCTCGCTAACTCTTATGGCGCACCCACTCTATGCAGTGTTGTTTACATAAATACCGTATCATAAACACATTCTTACGTGAGCAGATAGGGGGGCAGACCCACCGAGGCTGTTGGGGGTGGGAGAGTGTGAGAAGAGTCATGTTACATCGATGAAGTAAGATGGAGTTGTACTTTATTTTGATGGTTTCGATCTTCGATGTAAAAAAGTTTTCAAATGTGCATCACTGCTGTTACTAAATGCATAAGCAGATTTATCTAAATGGATTACCCTATGTTGGAGTCCACTATGTGTTCTGTCATTAGGAGCCCAGCATGTCAGTGCTTTGGCTGCAGGAGGTGCTGCTATGAATGTTTTATAAGCGTTAATGGGATCAGATAAAGAGGAGTGAGATATGAGATTAGGTGATGAGACACACAAACCTGTCAGCTATGCTCTTGTAATATGAATCCCTTACTCTGTGTCATGAAATGATATCTGGTAGAAGTAGGGGTCCGAACATATATTTGTGTTTGCAAAGTGTGCAAAACCCTGCTTTTATTATTTCCCCCCTCTTCGAAGTATGGTTCTCATGGTAGGAGGGATATTCATCTAAGTGTTTAGTGGTACTGCTCTGTTAGGAGTGGGGCAAAATGTACCATAAACAGCAAGTAGGTGCTCAGCAGATAGATGCTGGCTATCAAAAAGCTTCTTTATATACATGTGGATGTCATTTTCTGAGTTTTGACAAGGATTTAATCTTTGCTTTCCCTTGTTCTGTGCCTCATTCTGTGGCTACACAAATATCCGTGGGTATTCATTCATTTGTGCCCCTGCACGTCGTGTACACACTTTTATGGCCTCGTCTCCTCCAATATTCATGTGTCCCTTTAGTCGAGGACAATACACTGAGAGGAAACACCGCTGATGTTGCACCCCCGGCTTAGAAAACCCTGATACCTGAAACCACTTTAAGCTCGGAGCTGACAGACATGGATAAAGAGTGGGGTCGACATGAATGTGAAGGAGATAAAGGACGGGAGAGATGAAAACATGACTAGAGGAGTTAATATCACTTCCAAACAGCAGTTTTTCCCATATTTGTATTATATTTTAGTATAAATGAGATTGTCTGTTAGTGGTTTATCTGATCTGCTCTACATAAAGTTTGAATGACCTCCTTTCATGACCCTGAGTGTGTGTGTGGGGCTTGCACGGTTTTCATCTTAAACACAAAGTGTGATACTGATCTCCAGCGGTTTGTGTTTTCCAGAGGAGGAGCTGAGGAAGCTGCGGGATGAGACCAATGTGGACTCTCTGCGGCAGGAGCTGGAACGAGAGCGGATCAAGAGGATGGACCTCGAGCAGAAAATGAACGAGGTGCTGAAGACCAGGTGAGACAAACAAAGATGGCGATATAGTCACATGGGCGACAGGAGCTGAGCCCGGGGAAGTAATGATTGGGGAGTCACGAGAAATGGTGACACAGCACTTTGCCATACTTTCGATTCAGCACAGTTTACCATAGTTCAAGTTGGATGGCACGTGTGTGTCAGTCCATCAGCTCGGTCTGTGGGGAATTCCTCAAGGAGGTGTGTGTGTGTTTTGACAAGAAGAAAAAAGAGAAAGGAGTCATGCGGACGGTGTGTGTCGCCATGTTGACACTGTGACGCTGTTGCTATGCCGGTGTCAGGAAAAGTTTGAGCCTCTTGGCTCCCAGCGAGCCAACCTTAAACCCAGTGAGCGTGTGTACGGCTCTGCGTGTGGGATCAGATGGTTCTTCTGTGCCTGCCAATGGGAAATTCCACTGGTGCTCTCCAAGTGACATAGACATCATGAGTGCCTGAGCATTAAGGATCCTGTAAGGGATAAACCAACGCACCATGACCAGGGAGTTTCTCCAGTTTACTCTTTGTCAGCAGCATCCAGTTTCTCTGGCTCCTGTCCATGTGTTCCTGAGCAAGGCACCAGAGATTAATGACCAACATAACAAACACTAGACTACAGGGATATCCTGCGGATGGTGTTGTCTGCAAAACACTTCACTGCATCCTTTCCGGCACTCATGTGACAATTAAGCAACTCTGTGCAGATGATGGTCTAAAAATATATTTGTCTTGGAATAAATTCTCATTCTCAATAAGTTTCACAGAGTAACGCTGTGTTTACAAAGAAACAGTTAAACATTTTTAGTATTTCCAACTTGTTTCTCAAAAACTGCCTTATCTTACTATAGAGAGAAACAACAAAGTTTTTATTTTCCAAGCAAGCATTTATTGTCAATTAGCATGACACATCACTTCATTAAAAGATAAAACATCAACAAGCTTGCCTAAGTCAATAAGCTTTGGGAATGGTTTTAATTCAACTGTTGCAGTAAACCTGAAAGAGACACTGTTGTATGCTTTCTTAGTCTCAGTTTATGTGTCAATCTCCTCCGAAAGTCATTGATTCATCCAGTGCAGCAACTCCCCACACAAACTGCTCGAGACGTCCTCCAGTGGGACTGCAGCTCTGACAATAGAGAAGTGAAACCAACACTTGACTAATCTTTCCTCCTCTCTTCGTCTCTCAGGCTGGAAGACTCTCCACCACAGCCTCCCCGGAAACAGCAGTCCCCCTCCAACAATGGAACAGGTACCACCCTGCAGGAGGAGGAGAGGGAGTGTGTGTGACAGAGAGAGAGAGAGTGGGAGTCCCGGGGGACCGACAGGAAATGAGTTAGGAAGGAAGAGTTTTTACGTTTTAAAAGTGTGGGAGTAAGTCATGAGGACTGTTTGTGTGTTTGTGTGCATGAGCAGGGGAGGCAGGGATGTGCCGTAGAGTGCTCAACAGGAAGTGAGTTTTGACAGAGTGTGTCGGAAGTGTTTGCGGGTTATTGCAGGACATATAGTAGTGTGAGGTTTGGGTGCAGGAACAGAATTACACACTAACACGTGATTTCTGTTGTGCAGTTAGTTGTATTTAGAATAATAAGCATTAAAAAGGGCCAATTTTCAGGTTCATATTTGTATTATGTGCCTCTACTGGGACATGTTTCCATGCTTCAATGTTCAAAAAGGTCTTTATTTTTCTCTTACTCCCTGTCCTCTTTTCACCCTCTGTCTGAAACCAGAGCCCAGTCTGCTCTGATTGGTTAGCTGGCCGGCTCTGCTAGAGATGTCCCGCCCCTTAGCCTATCACGTACAATGTGTTGGAGCACTAGCCAATAGAAGCATGAGTGTTACATGGTAATGATACTATGTAACAGAAGTAAACAAAGGAGTCCAATGGAGGTGTTTCAGGCAGGGGGAGGAGTGTGTGGGAGAGAAACTCCCTCTGGATAAAACTTAGGATTTTAGCCTGTGCAGACCATTTACATGCACAAAAACCAGTGTAACACACTACAGGAAAGGGAGAAACAATAAGGCCCCTTAAACAAACTGCATTAATCAAAAACTATTGTACTAACTAGCTACTGATGTCATCCATACATATTTATATTTGCAGTTGTCAGTGAGGGAAGACAGAGCTCATTAATGCAGCATGAGTCAGATGGTATTTCTGAAATGTGTGCGCGGCTAATTTTGGAAAATGGGGTATGATTGTAGAACGCTCCATCTAGAGCAGACAGTCCTGTGCTCCAATGAATGTCAGGGGTGTGTGTGTGTGTGTGTGTGGACGTCAGTGTTTTTTTTTTAGGATTGATTAAGAGTGTGTCTGTGTCATCATTTGGCATAAAAATGTTTCTAATAAATCAGCAGCAAAAAAAAAACCCTGCCATAGCTTTCATTTTGCCATAATTACATGATCCTTTTTTACCCAGTGTGTGCTCTGTGACACAGAGTACACAGCTTCCCATTCCCACAGTTAATCACAGTCGCCTGGAGTAGCGGCACAGTGCAATCACAGTCAATAAATGTATACTTAGCAGTTCCCCCGGAGCAGCTGTGGGTAGTGTGCACTGCTCAGGGCCAAAACACATTTATTGTTGTAGAAAATAATAATACAAAATGTGTGCTCAAGGCAAAACAACAGAAGAGTTTAGAAATTGAATACACTGTTGTTCTCTTCAGCAGATAAACAGCAGAAAGAGGTGTGGAGTTCACGGCTGCAGAAGTGGGTGTACGAGCGCTTCGGGGTCTACATCGAGGACTTCCGCTTCCAGCCGGAGGAGAGCACGGTGGAAGCCGAGGAACCACTAAGTGCTAAAAGGTGGGTGAGAGCTGCAAGAGATCAGGAAGTGTCCGTCCTCAGGCCTGAATCTGAGTCTGTTAGAGTAGATGGGATTGTCAAGTCAGTTAGTAATTAGTTTTGGATGTTTACCAGGCAGAGAAATCAGAACAGGATGTATTGCATTGACTGGAGACCACTGCACATCAGTAAGAACCAACTACCTCAGCACTCCTGCACTTGTCAGCTTTAGGTTTGGTGAAAACGGAGAAAAGGCATTCAGCAGAATCGTGCACCAGTTTGTTAAAGTTGCACAGAATATGGAGATAGTGGACAGGATCACTACATAGGCGCTCAAAGTATGATAGCGGCAGAGATGCCCTGAATTTCCCTTTCTTTTACTTATAAAAGTACGTCTTATGTTTTAGCGCTTTAATGTGTCCTTAATGTTACCTTACTATCTTTGAGTTATCCTACCAATGCACCGCAGCAGACTCTACCTTTTTTGAACTGTTCTCTTGTTGCTCAATGAGGTGTTTTTACATTACAAAGGACTTCTTCAAAATTCTCCTTTTTTGCCTTCTTTGTCTCCTGCTTTCTAAAGGCAAGTGAGTCATGCCAGGCTGATGAAGGCCAAAGTGTTACCACGCACTCTGGCACATAATGATGCTTTTTGGCGTGCGCATGTGTTCAGAGCTTCGTGTTCTGACCTTCACTCTTTGTGTTTTTCCATCCAGGTTAACAGAAAATATGAGGAGACTCAGTGAGTAACACACAATGCAGTGAGGACGACATTCATTTTTGGAGTATGGATATTGTACACAGTTATATATGTTTATGTTTAGAACATTAAAAAAGACACTGACTGTACACTTTTTAAGAAAAAATAACACACTTTAGTACGTTGAAAGTAGTCTTGATAGGCACGAAATGGACACCAACAGGCACAGTGCCACCTTGAATTTCTCCTAAACTACACTATCCTTCCACTTTCCTTTTATAGAGCGAGGAGCCAGACCTGTCACCAACTTCTTGAGGAACCTCTCCGCCTTATCGAATTGGCACTCTGTCTACACCTCTGCTATTGCCTTCATAGTGAGTGTGCTCCATCACATTACTGGGTTTTACTTTGTGCTGCATTGATCAGTGTTCCACTCTCTATGCGTGTCTATAAATTGACCCATGATCATATTTGGTAGTACATGATAGTGAAATATAAAGCATCCCTTTTATGCTTCCCAGTGATGTATTACAGTGGTTGTGCCCCGGACCGCAGAGAGGTCTAATCAGATCTCTATTAATTTCAGTGACTACGCTAAATCATCTTCAACCCATTTATTATGGCCATACAAGCCACGAGGGCAGAGGACACCCTCGTATTTAGAGATGATCTCACTTTAGTGTTAACAGATGACTCTAATAGGGTTCTTCAACAGCGTGAGATAAAGTCAATGTCTTAAATAAGACGAGATAAAGCTTTATTGATCCCCGTAGGGAGATTCAAGAGTCACTGCAGCCACAGCAGTACGAGTGAGTAGGAACGATAAGACTACTGTACACACTAGGAGGAAAATAATATATAAAAAGTATCTATTAAAATAACTGTAAACTAGGTAAAGCTGTTTTAAATAGAGTTTGTAGTTTCTATTTTTGACTTTTTAGTATACAGTTTTATATTGTTTTATTTATTTTAAAGGTTTTATAGGTTTTAACTTATATTATTTAACAGCTTATGAGCAACATTTCCTTTTCAGTTGGACTTTTAATCGTTTAGCCTCTATTATAATCATCATTAGCTTTACATTGTTGTTATTATATTGTGTATACATGTTTCTTTTATAGGTTTCTATATGTCGCTGTATCGATTCATTTCGTCTTTTGTAGTGTTTTATTTTTTAATCTATTTTATAGCTTTTATTATCCTACCTTTTTACTTCCTTGTGTCTTAACTTTTGAAAACACTATTTTATGTTGTTATGCTGCTTCGAAAAAAAGTCTTAACATCTGATCTGAGGTGCATTTCTTCTTGTTGGTTTTAATGTGTGCCCTATTGTAAAGCACTTTGAGCTGCTGTATGAAAAGTGAAATATAAATAAAGCTTTAGGAACATAACGTGGAAATCTGAGATCTTTGTGGTGCGGGTTGTTAAAGTTTAGTAACTTCATTCTCTGGCAATTCAACTGCATTCTGGGCTAAAACAATTAACATCTTTTAATCAATCTGACGTCAACCCTGCAAGGCATGAATTCAAACCATTTTAATGTGAAATGAAGAAGCGGTAACAAAAACAAATATTAAACTAACCATCATACTGTTTTCCCTTTTGCCTGCAGATCTACATGAATGCTGCTTGGCATGGCTGGGCCATTCCCATGTTACTCTTCCTGGCTATCCTGCGCTTGTCCTTAAATTACCTCATCGCCAGGTAGAGACATTTCTCATCACTGGATAGGCAAAGAGAAAAACTGCAATTATGCCTGTTTTGAATAGATGGCCATGGCTGGTTGGACAATGGGTCAGCTGTGAGGAGGCTTTATGTAATGAAAGTCTATGACTATTGCTGAGCTCTTTTAAACGTGTGAGCCAGGTAAAAACATATATCTAGTATAGCAAATGTGTCTCGAGCTGATGTTTAAAACCTGCACACATGCATTACTATTGTACAGCAAAAAAGGTAACTCCTGTTTGTGCCCACTGCCAAATATATTAGTATAAACAAATAAAAGTTAGTAAAAATGTCAAAGAAATAGTTTGAAGTGGGGACTTTAGGTGTTCACTATGAAATGAGGGCAGATCAGTAAACTAGGACACCTGGACGCCTTAAAAAAAGAGATGATGCTGTTAAGTTGTTGGCCTATTTTAATCCAAACTAAACCTCTTATACTTCCTTTTTATTTCCAGAGGTTGGAGGATCCAGTGGAGCATTGTGCCTGAGGTCTTTGAACCCATGGTAAGACCACTTCCTGTTTCTGTATGTCAGCGGATAAACGTGGGCTTGAGTGGAGGTTGATGTGTAATCGTATGAATCGATCTCTTGCAGGAGCCTCCGAAGGAAGACTTGACTGTATCTGAGAAGTTCCAGCTGGTACTTGACGTCGCACAGAAAGCACAGGTATAAAACGGCCTTATCATACTTCCCGAATCACAAATGGTTAAATGGCACCTGTTCATGCAGTGTGTATCTCTCCTCACAGAACCTGTTTGGGAAAATGTCCGATGTTTTGGAGAAGATAAAGAAGTAAGTCACAAAAAAATCAAATGGTGTATGATTATACTTAAACGAAGATCCCTTTTCTTATTTCTCTTCTTCCTTTATTTGTCTCTGTGCTTTTATCCGTCAGCCTCTTCATGTGGGTGCAGCCGGAGAGCACGCGGAAACTTTACATCTGCCTGTGGGTGGCTTTCATCACCTCCTGCGTCCTTCCATACAAACTAATGGGCTTCATGATGGGTGAGACACAGACAGAGTCCTTCAGACTGTATTCATACTGTACATACTGCTTTGGCTCTTTAAAATAATGCAGCTTGTTGAAGTCAATCCAGTGCACACAAACAAAAGCATTCATGCAACACTTGTGTAACTGCCCCCACTTCCTGTGAGGCGCATCTGCAGGCTACTGGCATGCCTATGTGACAATATAAGTTACTGCTTGTCCTTGTAAACAATGCCTTTCCGAAGGGCCAGGGCGTCGTAGCTCGTTGCAAGATGCTTAGAGCAAAAATAACTGTTGACACAATGGTCTGTTCATTCAGCCAGCTCATTATCACTTCTCACACAAGGCCTTAACACTCTCCATATTCTAAATGATGCAACAATAATGTTGGTGACCAAAATGGCAGTTTGTCAGCATCACATTAAAGAGGTACCTTTTACAGGTTGATGGTTCCACTTTGGATGGATTAACCTGAAATGTGTTCTAAACCTTTCCAGAATCCTACAGGCTTCAATGATTTTATAACTTCTCCTCTAGCACCACCATGAGGTACAAAAGCGTAACGACAGTCGCCTGCCCCCCCACGCTACAAACATTCTTACCCCTGCATACCCAGTAACTGACATTTGAAGTTTAAGTCATATTTAGTTTACTGACTGTAAATACATTTAACCAAGACCGTTGTTAGGAAACCATTTAAGACCTGACCTTTACAAATGTGTGATTATAAACTGTTGAAATGTCCTCTCTTCTGTCTGATGCAGGCTTGTATGCCGGTATCAAGTTCTTCATCATAGACTTCCTGTTTAAGAGCTGTCCGAAGCTGCGGGACAAGTACGACACGCCGCACATCGTGTGGAACAGCCTCCCCACAGACCCTCAGCTCAAAGAGAGGACCAACGCCACTGTGTCCCGGCGGGTAAGGGCACTGACACACACACATCACACACACACACACACACATCTGTATCTTTGCTGTCCCTTCTTCTACATTGTATCCTTTTTATTTTTCCAATACTAACTCTGGTAACAACACAGATTAGTCTGGATCCTGTCTGAGCCGAAGTATGTTGAAAGTACATGAGGATTATTACGGTTTATTAGTTTATTAATTGGTAAATGTCCTATACATTTCACTTGCATTCATCTTTTGAAAAATGTAAGTAAGACTTACGCAACTGTAGGTCTGGTTACATTATTTATGTCAAGACTCCACCTACTGAAGTACCAATCTGCCCCCCACCCTCCCCCTTTTTGAGGCGGGGCAAGGACATCAATAAAGTATCAAAATACCCTCACTCCAGTCGTTAGTAATGCACGACATCTGAGCCACTGACATGTGTGTGTGTGTGTCATGTGTAGGATAGAGTTTGTGAGCCTTTGCTGTGGCATCAGTCACAGGTGTGCTCTGTCGTTTCTCTCTCTCAGCTCTCTGGCATTGAGAAGGTAGGGACTCTGGTGTGTCTCCCTTTGGTTCCTCCGCTGCGCCCGGGGGGTGCTGCAAGCTCACCTCAAAGCGCGCCCGTGTGTTTGTGTGTGTATGTGCGTGCGAGATGTGTGACACTCCTCGGGACTGGCCGTCAGTGTTTGTGGACAGAATGGATCAAAATGTCACAATAACTTACACACCTTTTTTTTCATTTACATTTATTTTTTAACATTTATTTAATTCATCCATTTGCAAAGTTATTAAGAAAACAATTTCAGATTGTTGACATTTTCTGATCCATTGACATAGATGCTCTGTGAGAATTAGCAGTGTGTCCTGGATAGCTTCAATGCACATAGCCTAGCCCCTTTTCCAGCATAATTCCCCATTAGCTCATTAAATCCCTCCCTTTCTCCATGACACATAGTAACCTTATTTTTTAAATGTCAATTGCCTCCAAATGTTCTTTTACCTGAAACACTTACTATAGAAAAGGACTGGATAAAAAAGGATTTCTTTGACAATGTAAGGGCTACACCTTGAGTTTATTTATGTTTCTTCCACATACTAACAAATCTGTTTTGCCTATAAACTGTTGCTGCGTATGCTGAGTGAATGATGGCCCACTCTCTGCTTTGCACGTCACACCTGAGCCTGCTGCAAAGAAGTGCACATGCAGAGCAGCACATAATGCAAATACTGAAAGTAAAGCTGTTTTCATTTTGGCCACGTTTTTCAATAGACCTGGGAACATGTAGAGTAAGGTGTGGAGAGTTTAATATTGATCCCTGTCCTTCCTCTTTTCCCTCATCATTCTTCATCCATGCCCTTCCCCCTTCATGGTGGTTTTTCTTTCTCATCTTGTCTGTTATTTTATGTTTGTTTTTCTCCTCTCCTTTCCCGCCTATCCCGCCTCCTCCTCCTCCTCCTCCTCCTCCTCTTCCTCCATCTGTCCACCCAGGTTCAGCCCGTGGTTTCTCGGAGCAGCCTCGCCACTGTCCCTTGCGGGGTGAGCAGGGAGGAGGAGACAGGGCGCTCCCACAGCACCAAGAAGGGAGCCTTCCACGAGATCTTCAGCCTGCCGGAGTCAGAGCGCCCTCTGGCGGGTGAGAGGAGTCACTGCAGCACCAAATAAACCCAGCATGGGCCTGTTTTCATTTGAGCGCAGCATTTATTCTAAATCCTGCATTTAATTTTGCTCAACTCAGGTTTTATTAAAAAAAGGTTAGCAAGTTCAGAATCCATCAGTAGAAGACTTTATTTTTTATTGGGTTTTGTGACTGTTATATTAGAAAGAAGTGCAGCACAAGATAAATAAAAAGGCACAGTAAAAATATAACCTGAGAACTTAAAGGTAAAATGTTGAATTATTTTTTTAATATAAAAAACTGGAAGTTAAAAATATGCACATTTTACTGCAAAATGAAACGTGTCTATTACAATACACACAGTGTTGTATTGGTATTAACAAGACATTAATGCTAACGTGGCTTAGTTAAATACGTGATTCTGATTGGTCAATTCGGACATTTCAGAGGTTAATATGACAGTAGTACAGACAGCTGTTAAGCACTTTAATGACCGTTGCTAGGGAGGATCAAGAGACAGAATGGAAAAGAGGTCAAATGACGGAGCGATGGACGTCAGATAGATGAAGCAGACAGGAAGTAAACACTAACGGGAACACGGTATGGGCTCTGTAGTGTTTAAGGACTTTAGAGTTGGACTGTCCCAGAAAACCTCAATCTGAGCTGCCTTCATTTAAAATTAAGTTGTTGTTGTTGTCGGAGTTCCAGCCGTTGGTGCGTCATGGACCGGAGTTCTATATTCGTAGCGGTAGCAATACCATTATTTTCCATAAAATCATTATAATTAATATTAGGAGTGAAGTCGTTAGTTTGTTTGGTATGTGGCCATGTAATAAGTGTGATAATGTGCAGCAAGGCGATCATTATTGGAAAAAGAACACCCGACACGGGGATCACAGAGCCTGACACGGAGCACATTATCCCTTACACTGTACAGGTTAGAAAGATTAGGCCACGAGATCGACCACTAAGTACTTCAGAATATGCTAAATGAGAACAAAAATAATGTAGTTAAAGGGGGACTTTTATGTGTCAATTAAGTGAGATAAAAACGTAAGTGAAAGTAACTTACAAAAACTGACCGAGATAATAGACAGACATATCTGGCTCGATCCCAAACTTGTACATAAAAGCAGAGCTATATAGTATGTCCAGATATTTTAGAGAATCACCCAAGATCTTTTAAACTCTCCAGGTTTCCCCTTCAGGTTATACACTATCTTTTCATTAGGTGCACACTATGCATTTGTTGGCTGTGATGAGGGCTAAAATGAGTTCAGACATGGAGAGGTAGAGCATGGTTTTAAAATCACGTATCGTAAATCTGTTCTGTGTTTTCAGTGTGTGAGAACGGCTGGAGGTGCTGCCTGATCAACAGAGACAGGAAGATGCCCACAGACTACATCAGGAATGGAATGCTCTACGTCACAGAGAAGTAAGTGGGGAGTTCTTTCATCAGGGTAGCATCTTTTTCATTCAATCAATGACTGCATGGTAGAATAATAAGACGCTCCTGAAGGTATAGCTGCCTGAAAGTTGAGCTACAACAAATCTCTGTCTCTGTCAGCGGATCAAGTACAACAGGTCTCCTCCTGAGAATAGCTCTGCTCTATAATCGCCTCTCCTCATGTCACTTGTTACTGACAGGAATCCCATTCAGTCTGTCTTCCTTGTTTTGTCCTCTTTTCCACTCATAACTAGCAATTTATTATTTCTTTCTCTCCATCAGTTACCTGTGCTTTGAGAGCTCCAGCTCCAGGTCCAGCTCCTCCAAGAAGAACAAAGTAATCAAGCTGGTGGACATCACTGACATACAAAAGGTACCCTAAAACACAATATTTAACATTATCCTTTTTGTTGTACAATTTTAGGAAGTAAATATCATAATAACCATGTTTTCTTTCTGAACTCCTCCAGTACAAAGTGCTGTCAGTCCTACCAGGAAGTGGGATGGGCATCTCTATAGCTACTCCTTCCACTCAGAAGGTACAGTGTGCAGAGACTGCTGCTTTACTGTGAGGGCACAGCTGCCGTGTGTGAATTTAACACTCTTTACACAATAAGCAAGTGTACACAGTGCAGTCCAGATTGAGACACTCCATAGGCAGAAGTTGGATAAAAACTAAACAAGCACATGAGACGAAGAGTACATTTGGTATTTTGTATATCATTTTAGATCCAATGTCATTCGCTTTGAGCTGGGCCAGGCAGCGATTGGTTATGAATGATGTCCATGCTTTTCTGTTCCCTCCAGCCATTGGTGTTTGGTGCCATGATCCACCGAGACGAGGCTTTCGAGGCCATCTTCACCCAGTACATGAAGATCATGACCACCACCAAACCACCGGCCAGCGCAGAGCTCTAGACAGCCGGTATCCCAGCAACAGACCTCCATACTGGGGCTAAAGTCTGGAGCAGAGAGCCTCCTGAGATTCAACTTGATTGCAACACACTTCTTGAAAAACAAACCCACCACACTCCTCCTCCCTTGGTGGATTTCCTGCATCACATTGGAGGGGACATGCGAGTGTGTGTGTGTGTGTGTGTGTAGCTGGGATTAAGTTACATCACACACTTTTTGAGGGTGTTGGATAAAAAAATCCATGGAGGAGCGAGGATCGGTGTGGCTGATCATCTGCAGAGGGCTTGTGTGGGGGGGGGAGCTGGTTCTCCTCTCCCACCTCAATGACTGGCTGACTGGATTCCTGACGTACTTGTTTCCGTGTTTGCATGTGTGAGTGTGTGCGGGCAGAAATGATGGTCTTAAATTGCGTCAAGTGGCTCTATTTTTTCTCGTAAGAGTTACTTCTACTGCGGTAGGAAGATTTCAAGTAGTGCTTGGCACTTGGCTGTCAAACAAATATCCTAAAGCAGATAGAAGATAAACACGAGGTTCTTTTAACTGCCAGACATCTGTAGGAGCAAATATGAACATGTTAGCTTTATAAATCAGCGCATAAACAACTACTGAATATTTAGATAACTGGCTGATCGGTGCCTAGTGGCTTAGCCCGACTAAAGTGTGAGATGTTTTTTTAAAGGTGTATTAGCTGTGAAGTTGTCAGACTGACTGACACAGAGCCTTTCTGTTAGTTTACATTGCTGCTGTCTAATTTTTTTCCCTATTTTTTTTTCTAGACACATTTCAGCAGTGACGTCATGTTTTAGTCCTCTCTGTCGAAGTAACAGACAATGTACGCAGCATCCGCTTCGGTGTTTGTAAGTGTGCGTACGTGAAACGTGTCGTGATTTTTTTTTATTCTTTTCAAAATGCCTTTCTTTTGAAGAAAATGTCTCTTTGTAACAAACAGCCTTTGGGACTGCTGATCCTGGAGCTGCTGATTTGCGTCCAAGACGAGAGCACAACCACTGTTAGACGTTTGAAACACTGACTGCCATTTAAATCTCGATCTAAGCTAATCCGCTTCTCTTTTCAAGGCACAATCTGTACATATATAGAGAGATTTTTGTTTTTCTTCTATTGATGGTATTCTCCTTGCACTTTACTAGAACTTTAACTGGATATTTGTTGCAGACTCGACTTTAAATGCTCATAAATTCAGCTGGAATTCATGGTCAGTGTTGGCAAATAGTCTCGAAACTGCCACTTGTGTTATGTATTTCTCCATTTGTCTGACGACTCGAGCCAGCACATCTCACACCCTGCTGGTCTCAGTTCAGAGTAAATGAAGTCCGAGCAATGTTTTAGTACACAGAAAACCTTCAAAGTGACCATAAAAGAACAAAGAGTGAAATGAAACCTCTGGATTATTTTCCACAAAGTCCTCTAAAACATTGAGTTATTTCAGCCTTTTAATTATAAATCAAACCTTAAATATCCATTATGTCTCCTTCTGATTCGGTGATCTCACTTGCATAAATACACAGGTGGCCAGGCTGCTTCAGGTCCTATAAGCAGTTGTAAAAATGGTGGATTTCTTTGTGTAAATCTATTTTTAAAATCTAAAATAACTTTATTTTTTTTGCTTTTTTTCCCCCACTTGTATGTTATGCCACACATGTAGGGTGCTCTTCCACTTGTTCCAAATCATTTCAATGTCAGCTTTTTTTTTTTTTAATATGGATAAAGGTCGAACAGAAAGTCTCAACGTCACTTTATTTTAAAGACGCCGTTCGCAAGAATAAAGCCGGTCTTTACTCTCGCGGAACGGTTTTGATGTGTAGAAATACGATGCCAAACTACATCAGACACGTCTCTGTGTTTTTGGAGAGGGCTGGAGATATGATGCGGGACTGCAGGTCGTGATTTCTCTTCAGAGTAGCTATTCCACTGTACGCCCAGCAGCACAAGCTTTAGTTTCTTATATGTAAATCTTTCAAAAACACTGTTAAAAGGGAGACCTTGACTTTTATATTTTTGTTTTATTCCGGTCATTTTTACCCACTGGATACTTCTAAATCACCCTTTTTCCTCATAAAATTATTATTTCCTGCACTTACAATGTCAAGGTTTCTCTTAAAAGTCTATACAAGTCCTCTTATCACCATTAGAAGCAAATGAGCTGGATATGAAGTTGCCTTGCAAGCAATGGACCAGTTCATAGAACCACTTTTATTATTTTTTAGTTCAAACTAATTAGAGATGGGAGTATATTCTTTGACATCCATCTGTATGATTTGGCCTTTTATGAAGAGGCCGCCTTTCCCAGACATGGATTTTTCTATTTTTGTTGAGGAATAAATTGGATCCATGAGCAGGGGGATATTAGAGCAGGTGAACGCTGTCTCACTGTGTGATTTGATGGCTCGTTGTAGTCTCTAAAGCTTTTACCTGACGCCTTTTGTAATCTGTAAACTCTGATAGCAGCTGTAGGGGCCACCCCCACAAGGCTGCGATCAGGAAAGCACAGAATGTATCACGTTAAATGTAAAAATATATATTTTTCTTTTGCCAAATCTTTCATTTTCTGTCTGCCATATTCTGCCTAAGCTCTTGTTTACAGAATTTGTTTCTTTTTCGTAACCCAGTTTGAATTCCTTTGACTCCGGAGTTATGAAGACTGGACTGCTGTTCTTGAATAAATGTCTCTGCTCTCATTGGCTCCTCCACCAGTCACATGACTATTTCTGCTCACCTTTTAACCAACAGAAAAACACAAATCATTGCGTCAACAAAAGCAGTATTTTAAAACCTCCAAGTGTGTAATTTGTCGTATCTAGCATCACAGTACTTATTAACAGTGAAGTGGACGTTTTATTCGTTCTTGCTATTAAGTGCGTTGTTCGCTTTATTGTCAGAATGAATGAAATTCAGAAGTCGGATTCTTTAAAATTACAATCGGAGGATGAAACGCTTTTTATGTCACACATGCGCACAGTGAATTTTGACCTCGGAATTTAACCCATCCTGTTACTAGCAGCTATTGTACAGTGCGCGCGGGGAGCAATGTGGGGGTTGTGGGTTTCCGGTGCCTTGCTCAAGGGCACCACGGCAGGGCGACCTGGGACCTCTCCAAGTACCAGTCCACGCCCCTGTTTATTTTAGGTCTGTTCGAGAGCTTGAACCGGTGAGCCTAAGATTCCCAGTCCAAGCCCTTACTGTCTAAGCAACTGCCGGACCAAAACATCAAACAGTTTTACGTCACCATAAAGTCACTGCCGTGCCTCAATTGTATTCGTGCTAATGTCTTAACATTGGTTACAATTTTAGTGGAAGTGGAACAGGCTTCGTTCAGAGCAGAGATGGTCATGGTGGACTGAAACGGCAACCCCAATGTTTCTGACAAACAGTTCGTCCATTGTGAGCGCATGCGCCTTCTGAAGAGTGCAGAGAAATATAATAAAAGTAATACCATTTTTAAATTAAATCAATCGGTGCATATAACTATAAGGAGAAAAGTCATCAGCTTATTTTAAACACGATGCAACGTTTTGGGAAATTGTATAGCTAATGCTAGCAGCCGGTTAGCTTAGCAACTATTGCTAGATGTTTCCAGTCTTAATGCTGGCTGTAGCTTAACATGGAAATGTGTTAGTTGCTTCTTCAGTTGGAATATTCTAGTCAATTTATTTTATTACTTGTTTTTATCCAAGCTAAATAAGGGCAGGTTTAATTGAATTTCAACACATGGGTCAGAACCCTTAGCTACTGTGGTCACTTTAGAAATTGAAACCATCATTATTTAAATTTGAACCAATGAGAGCATAAAAAAATATCTACGTATTCCATAATATTCCCAATTTATTAGCTGTAATCAAACCTGTCTAAAAACACTGTTCAACTTGGGGTGGTTCATGGGAAATGGTGTTTATTAAAGGCCACTAAAAGCAGCACATGTACAACAAAGAACAATATTAATGTGTGGTCGGACCCAAAGCAGATTCTCACCTTAATACTTACGTGATTGTTTTTGAGACATTCAGTTTTTTTAATAAGCTTTTAACCAGTTCATCTTTATGAATGGTCTGCAGCTCTTTCAGTCACCAGTAAACAGAAGATGTGTTGATCAAAATGAGTCTGTATATTAGCTTACAAATAATAGAAAGCTTAGAATGTCTCCGAAATTGTAAATTTCAAATATGATTCGGTGTTTCCCTGCTGTAATTAGAAGTTGTCAAAAACAGTGGCGTTGTCCTCTAAATGTTCCCCTGCGTTGAAGCTGCTGTCTTCGCTGTTGTGTTAATGATATCTCCTTTAACTGTGCTGCTGTAGATAAAGGGTTTTTTAAAAGCATTTTAATCATCAAGACCGAGTACAGCACCAACTGTACCAGAGACACATTGACATCATTTATTTATTTATAGCATTTAAAAATAAATCCTGTCCAGTCCTGTTTTATGGACCGTCATTAAACTCGGTACAGTCAGTCAATGGAGAAACACTGCAGTTATTACAGCGTGTTATTAGTGTCATCTGTGACTTCCTCTTTTTCTCCTTCTTTTTGTCAGAGGAATTTGTATACAAATGATTAAAATGTACAGTGAATAAAACAAAAAACACTGAGTTTTTAAGATACATGTCTATTGTAAAGGATAATGTGATGTACATTTTTTAATTTAAGTAAATTAATTTAAGGTATTTTGCTCTTGTGTTTCTCTTCTTTTGTACAGTTTTGGCCCTTAACTGCAGTACCTCAGCACGGCCACAAGGGGTCATTATGTGACCGTGTGTCAGGCCCAATCAGCTGGGAGGGTATTTACTTCCTGACTTCCACAGGGGGTCAAAAGTCAGGGAAAACAGCTTTTGGATACTTCAGTTCCTCTGTGTAAGAAAAAAAAGGTGGGTGTTAGTTAAACCCAGTCCTTCCTAACCTAACTTAATTATATGTCGATTGGACGGCCAATCAATAAGGAGGAGGATGGAGTTGTGTTGGCGTCCAGTCTTGCACTTTTGATCTCAGGAATCATTTGTTTTGGTAAGTGACCAAGCTGAGAACTTTTGTAGAATCTGATACTTTCAATAGCTTGTGGAGTAAATGTGAAAAATGCAGTTGACAACAGGACCTAGTTTCCGCTTACACTTTCCATAGCGAGCACAGCTCAGCCTTAATGGCACAATTTAAGCTCTTCTTCCAGGTAGTCTCTGACAGGTTCCTTTTTATAGTAGTAGACATGATGTCAATAAAGCGTGTTCCAGCTGTGAAAATGACTCAGTGAGTCCTGTTTGCATGGCGACATGATGCACAGTATTACTCTCTGTGCAGGTAGAAGATGTGACTGCACATGAAATAACGACGTTTATATTGATAAAATGCAGAATTACAGAGAAGAGAAGGCTGGCACTAGTTGTAAGAGAAACACAAATTAGGTGACAGAGTGAAAAAGTATTAGCATTATATTTTTTCGACTGTTTTTATTCTTCAGTTTGATTGAAATTTGTGTGAACAGGTCACAGGTCAGTGTTGGGCAGTGTTTAGATGAATGTAACATTTAGATTATTTACTAATCTTTCTTTTAAGAGAGACATTTTACTTCAAGTGGCCCTATGTAGATGTTTTAGGGTTTTATCTTTCCTGTAGTGTGTTGTGTATAAGTGCATGTAAATGGTCTGCAAAGGCTAAAATTGTTTTTTAAAATGATGTTATATAATGCAGGGTAGCTTTTGTACAGAAAAAGGACAATGTATGCCTAGAAAATGTAGTGGAATTAAAGTAAAAAGTAGCACAATGTGGAAACACTAAAGTGCAAAGCCTAAATGTACTTAGTAACAACGGTTTCTATTGACAGAAATCACATGCTTTAGTTTCAAAAGAGCACAAATCAATCGTGGCTCATACTCAAGAAACGCAGCGTTTCATGCTTCACAGGTTTCCTGCAGAGGACCTGTCAAAGCTTGAACGCACCCTCTTCCTGTTCCTAAGCCACCCCGCTCACTGATCGGTGTTGACTCTTGAAAGTGAATATATTCTCTCTGTAACATGCAGAAAGAAGCACTCACATTTTTGTCTTTGTTCGTAAACGCTCTGTTTCCAGACGGGGCGATTGATGCAGTGTCACAATCCTTCATACAGTTAAAGGCAGTTTGAAGAGCCGCTCTGTCAACGACACCTCACAGCCATTCACCGGCTCCTGTCTCGCCCACTGCTTTGCTTGATGGATTTCATGTATTTTTAGTCAACCCCAAGGAGACATCGCCAAACGTGGCACCATTTACCATGTGTTCACCATGACTAAATGATGACACAGTTCCTCTCCTTGTCCTTGTCAGGTACGTGTGATGTGTGCACATGGTTGAACTTGCCGTATCCTTTAAATCCTTATCCTATTGGCATTGAATCTGTACACATAAACTGTGGCATGAAGTCGCTAAGGTTAAAGAGGTTAAATCAATCTCATTTTCAGGTCCATGTTTGTATTTTGTGCCTCTACTGTGACGTGTTTATATCCTTCAATGTTCAAAAAGGTCTTTATTTTTCTCATAATACATG
The DNA here is from genome assembly GCF_036324505.1 of Eleginops maclovinus. Taxonomy (NCBI): domain Eukaryota; kingdom Metazoa; phylum Chordata; class Actinopteri; order Perciformes; family Eleginopidae; genus Eleginops; species Eleginops maclovinus. Next base: position 11,345,219 of record NC_086365.1, read on the forward strand.
TGCTGCCTTTTTTCAGACATCTCTGTTGTGATTGGTCGACCGCTTAGAGATATATCGCTCCTTAGCGGATTATGTGTTGGAGCACTAGCCAATAGACGCACACGTGTTACATAGTGATGTCACTATGTTACGGAAGTTAACAAAGGAGTCCGATGGAGGCGTTTCAGGCAAGGGGGGAGTGTGTGGGAAGGAACTTTAGAATTTTAGCAATCATTGCGATGGATTCTGTGTGTATGGCATCTGCGATGATACACATTTTAAAAAACGGCTTTTATTTCTACGTCTTTCTTGGTCATCAGAAATTCCTAAACCTCTCCTGAAAAGTAGTTTTCATTCATTTAGCCTAACCCCACCTCTTTGTGGTGAATTATCTACACTCAGGCAATTTATTTTGGACATTAATGGCTACACTTCTTTAACACAACCATAGCCTATTGTCTTTGAACTGTGGAAGACTCAGTGCTATCTGGGGTTATAAATCACAAATACATTAAAGAGTTTCTTCTTTGATTGAAGAGGTGTGTGTTCAAAACAAAATGCTCTTCTACTTACAAAAACATTCAACACAAGTAGGTATTTCCATAGCTCAACACACCTTTAATAACACTTTGCATAGTTCCTGCTGCAAACGGCACCTTAACAAGATACACTTTTTAAGATGCCCTGTTGAAATGCTAATGCTTCATTCATATTATTCTTTGTAGAAGTCTTTCTGCCATGAACTACACTATTCGGGGCGTCCATTGTGGTGCAGCTTTTGTACTGCAGTCTTTCTTCACCGAATAATAAAGAATTTCACCTAAACTCAGAAACTCTAAAGGGGTTTTATACATGCAAAAGTTTGCCAAGTGAAGAGTTGTACAGAGGCATTTCTGATCTGTGTGTTGGAGATTCATAAACATAGAAGTCCTTTCTGTGAGCTCTGCATAGATGCTTTCCTTTGTCGTACTCAGTAAATCCAATAGTTAGGACTAAAGCTGTTAACTTGCTTTCCGTTATAAAAAGGAAAAGTAAACTTAATTGCAGATTAAATGAAGCCTTTAAATTGAGTGTTAACACTCTCTTTGTCATATTGAGGCTCAAGCCAGAAACTATTAGCATGAAATAGCTTTGACTTATTCATTGCATAACAGATCCAGAAATAAATCATCTTAATGCACTTTAATACCTGATGGCATTCTTAAACGGATATGTAAGTGCCTCCATTTTGGACCTGTGACGTGTTTAGTGCTTCATGATGTCAGCTTTAGTTTTATATCAAGGGCTGCCAGTGGGGAAATAAGTAGGCCACTAACCCTCTCTCTGTAAATCAAATCAAAAACCATCTTGGATTTAAGAGTCTTTGGTGTGCCTAACAAACTTGATCTGGATCACAACACGGATCAACGTTTTGTGAGCACGTAGTAGTTCAAAAACAACGCCTGTGTAATTGGATTCGCGGCCAAAACAGCTCAGAGGAATGGCAGCAGCATCTCTTTGTCTTCCTGGATGATATGTATTTTATGCAGATCCGGTGTCAGCTTTACCCTCCCTGTGAACCTCTCGCTTGTTCCACATCGAAGACTACAAAGCTGCGTCGAGAAGTAATGCCCACGCTGAGAGGAAACAGCTATTTCTGTCTGCAGGGCCACATCGTCGTCTAATTCACAAAACACACGGCACACTGTTTTTACTGCAGCTAAATGAGCCTTTTTCTAGCAGTGAAGGGCCTTCTGGAGACCACAAGAGACAAACAAAACAGCCATAGAAAATACTAAAAGCCTCTGGCTGGTGTTAATGGCTGAGCATTGTCCACAGCAACGAGGCATCGGGAATTAGACGCTCAGATTCTCAGATAAAGGGCTGTAGGCATTATTTTTGAAATACTAAGGTCATGAGTTAAAGTGTGCCCCTACACCAATCCCCCTACGTTTCTACGTCAAAATTCATTCTTAGTCATTTCTTTAGGCAATGGTCATCAGGAGTAAACAAATGCAGGCTCTAGCTAGTTTGCATTAGTTGATGCAAAAGCTCAAACGTTGTGACTTAATTTAAAACCCAGCTACGTTAGCTTACACGTTATTGTAGTTAGCTTAAGATATGCCCCTTCCCACTGACTAGGTTACAAGCATTTTGTATTTCCTAGATAGCAAACTAGTTAGCCTGGCATGTTAACATTTGCTGCTTACGTTAGAGCACAGATGAATCTATTCTTTCTACATTTTCTTTTTGTCTTTTGTTTTGGATTAAAAAAAGAGACCACTTATTTTACTTACTTATATTTCTGCTTGTGGTAAAATACACATTTTGAGATTGCACTGGTAACAGGCATCAGCTTATTTGTAAATTAGAGACCTGTATAAAGAAAGTGTTATTGATTTATTTTCCAGTATTAAAATGTAAATGCACTCGAGTTGTTGTATCATGCCCCCCCACACTCGGAAAAAGCTGCAGCTTGTCAGCGTGTGCTACCTAGCTGCTACGTTAGCAGCACCACAGTTAGTTAAAACGTACATCCACAATAACTGGGCTACTTACTGTAGCAGTAAAATTAACACAAAATTACAGACATTATCTTCAATGTATTTCACGTGTGTTCTCTGTTTTAGCCCATTTCCAAACAGCTTACATGAACAGGGTGGGAACTATCATCTACATCCAACTACCAGGGGAAACTCAAGATATTTAGGCTTTACTTTTAGGGATGTTATTCATCTGTTTTCTTAAATCAACATCATTGCAGGGTTATAAACATATATTTCTCCCTTGGGGGGGAATATACCTGCAGGGAAACATTACATTACAGTATGTAAGTCTATGAAAAGCTCTAAGACTACCATCATTTCAAAAAGAAAAAAGACTTGATCCTTCCCCTTTTCTAACTCCCTTCCTCCCTAATAATAGAAACACTAACATTAGCCTGTGAAGATTAAGCACAAGGGGCGACTTTTTATGATAAAACATCTTAACAATGTGAAATAAATATCTTATATGTGACAGTAGAACATGTTATAAGATATTAAAGTATGTCATATAAATTAGTAGAATGATAATAAATGAGAGGCACTTGAGCTGCTCAATGTCCATAAACCATATCTCTGTGATGTATTGAACATAAGTAGTTATGTTAATGAGGCCATTCATTAAGCTAATTCACATTCATTAGCAAATATTTCTATGTCAGCATACTCTTCTCCACATAATGGCCAGTATTAATGGGGGCTCTGCATCTTAACTCATTAAGGAGTTATAGTAGTTTCGAGAAAAATCGTTTTTCTGCTCATTAATAGCTAAATTTATCCAGCGAGGTGTTTCAATGTCTAATCGGATCATCAAATCTGCGGAGCATGTACGGAGGATTCATTATCATATGCAATTGTTACCGCTGAGTTTGTATAAACAGACACATCATGAATAAGCAGCTTACATCTGATTTAACAATCAGAGAGATAAATGTGGCAGAAAATTATCCCTTTATTGGGATTTAGATGTGGGCCACCACCAAGCAGTTAGGTTGTATACCAGTCAGAGTACTTTTTTCATGTCCATTGTACCAGACAAAATTCCCATATCCCTCCAGCACCCCGTCTCCGTCCTCATTGCCTGCAGCACTGGGATGCTAAAAGTCACTCAGGGGTCGGCAGACTTATTCGCATTCATGCGTCGCTTCGTTTGTTGGGAACGGGGAGTTTTAACGTACAGGGGTGCCAGCTTGGTTCACGGGAACATTTGACATTCCGTTGCCAATCAGGTCCAAAACATCCCCTCAGGACTTGCATGCAAGCACACACACACGCTTGCACATAAACACTCACGACCTTCCCCGAGGCCTCCAGCTGTTTGCTGTATAATGAAGACTGTTACAGTGGGGAAGTGGAAGTCTGTGTGCTGTGCTGCTACCGTCAGCCGTATGATAGAATAAAGCATTTGATTTGAACAGTGGTACATCTGCAGTTTATGCTGCAATATTCATTTAATATGTATCTAGGATCGAGTCAAGCTTGTGCTGATGCCTCAGACTAGCATTTGAAAACTTAGTGCAATGATTTGTCTCCATATTTGAGTTCTCGCTGCAACCCCGCCTCTGAATCTGCTTTAATGAGGCCTTCTTTGTTTGCTCTGCTCCAGTGTTACGTTAAACTGTCTTTGGTTTTATCGTCTGGTAAATCTTGTTTTAGACTCATCAGGCTGTGGTATCCTGACATATTATGTAAGTACACTGGATTACATTCCATGGTTTTAATGCTCCACATACGCTTTGTCTAAACTAGATTTTGAATGTCCAATCATTAACTTTCAACGAGTAAATGCTCATGAACAGTAAAAGGCACCAACCACACTCAGCACCAGCAGTCTTACTTGCTTGGGACTAGTAGCTTATGGTTGCTCTTGTTAGCAAATTTGACCTCATTTCTAGAAATTGTAATTGTAGGTAAATGCAGCAATACATTTTTCAGGCTTCAGCATTTGGGGGTTCACAGAGCATGAGCATGATACAGCACAGTCATTCCTTTTGAAATAACTGTACATGGTCAGTTATGGTTGAGGATTTCGATGCAAAGAAATCCGATGGTTCTCAAGAATAGGGAATTACATTTGTAAAAAACACTGGCTGTTCAGTTTGCTTTCAATGGAAGTACATGGTATTGGGTTGCAGTCTTAAAAGCATCAGAGGCATTCTGAAGTTAAACATATTTTAGTGATACATAAACATGACTCAAACATGAGCAGACAACCGTGTCCTGCTGCCATAAATCATACACCATGTGTGTTAATTTGCCGCTTAAAGTAGTCCTTCATTTTTAAAATATAGGCTGGCTTCAAAAGGAAAAGTCACACAGTTGTTGGAAAAGATTACAAAAACATTGTTGGCTACCACATAGTAACACCCCTCTTTGTTATTAAACCTCTCTATTTGCAAATGAATCATCCTCTACACGACGTATCCAAGGCTTTGTTTAACTTTTCGTATCATCAGGCGAGCCTTCAAACACGGTTATTTCAGCATCTGCACCCCTCTGCAAAGGTTCAGAACCACTGACCTCAACAAAGCACAACTCTTCCACTACCAATTTAGCTCACTCTACTCTTTAAACGAGCTCGACCGGATTCAACCTGCTGCACCCCACCGAGGGGGTCACGTAAATATTTCAACAGAGGTTGGCCCGTTGCACAATGAACAATTTTTCCCCCGATCGCTCGAAGCCACATACAAGCAGGTGCTGATGCATGAAGTGAAGACGATTCGATGTACACACACATGAACACACACAAACATGTGGATTTTCTTCTTACTGTATTTATACTACTGCTCTGTAAGTATAGGTACACACACACACACACACACACACACACACACACATGAACACACACAAACATGTGGATTTTCTTACTGTATTTATACTACTGCTCTGTAAGTATAGGTACACACACACACACACACACACACACACACACACATGAACACACAAAATATGTAGATTTTCTTCTTACTGTATTTATACTACTGCTCTGTAAGTATAGGTACACACACACACACATGAACACACAAAATATGTAGATTTTCTTCTTACTGTATTTATACTACTGCTCTGTAAGTATAGGTACACACACACACACACACACACTGTGATTTGATGACTTTGGATGCTAATGAGCTGTTGTGATGTTTACCCGACACGCATGGTGGGTATCGCATGGGGGCAGCCGCCGCCTGATTTTAATGATGTTTATTTGGCACATGTCTGAGGAGTTAACAGGAGTGTGTGTGTGTTTGTGTGACTGGCAGATGTTTAAGATGAGGGAGGGAACGCATCAAGCAGATAAGTCCCGCAGTGTGTCGCGACCCAGTGTTCGACGACTGAAGGAACATGACTGTCACCTTGTATGTCTGCTGTTCACGTTTTTAAATGGCAGGTTGTAATTGTTATTCCCTCGTCTCGCTGACTGTCGACGCATGTTTGCCTCTTTTGAACACAGATACATTTGTTAGGCCATCAGAGGGCAGGCTTCAACTCACATTTATGTTAAGATGAGTGAGCACTGAAAAGAAAAACCAATCAAGAAGATACTTTTTTAGAAATGAAAGTGCTTTATTACTAAGAATGGAAGTGATGTTTGAATGGAAGAGGAAGCAAGGTTGTGAATCTGTCCTACACGGTAATAACCGGTGTGTCCTCGGCATAATAGGGGTCATTTCATTTGTAAAGAGTTTCTCCAATTTGTTTGGCGGAGAGGAATATTGGTATTTTTTAGTTGATGTCAATCATTTTTGAGGCAAACACATACACCTGTGATTGGGACAAAGTGATTCATTAACATTATTTGGTTTTATGGTATATTAGCATTCCCGGCTTCACTGGTCCAATTTGTTTGATTCCAGCAACAGCAAATGCTTTAGAGATTGCAGCATCTGTATTCACATTACATCAAGGGTCATGGTTATCTGACGGGGGAATCTGTGTGTGTGTGTGTGTGTGTGTGTGTGTGTAATACCTTCACCACGTGTCACCAGAAAGCCCACAGAAATACTATGTGACTCCTCAAGAACCTTTAAGCTCATTGTTTTGGTTTCCATTGCTGTTAAATATTTTACCGTTATTCTTTTTATAGATTTTCCCACAGGTGTATCTGTTTTTCTGCTAATTGCTCATTTGATCACATGCCCTTTAGAGACAGAACCCCCAGCTGTTTATGATTCCTTTTATTACCCCCTCACAAAATAATGCAGATTTATCAGTCCATTTATTATCAGTAAAGCGATCAAACCAACTATCGTTTTATTATAGCAAGAGTTCAACCTTTGTTTTTTATATATCTCTCAGGGAAAACAAACACATGTGATTGTGAATCTTTTCAGAGCAGCACACACCTGTTCCCTCTCATGAGCTAATTCAGCATCTTCGTTTCTATTGGCTGGTTTAACTAACAAGTCGATGGCGATAAAAGAACACCTGTGTGAGGGGCTCTGTTTCTACTTGAGACAGAAACAAAGGGCTGCTGCGCTGATGATTATCTTTGCTTTTGTTTCCTAAAATCTTTATTTCTGAGTTTGTTTTTTCTTTAAAGATGATGAAAGCAACAACCTTCTAACAAGGTAACGTCTAGATTTGTTTTGTTGGTCTTTTGTTTGAAGCTGACAGATGAATTTGCTTGTTTAAACAAGTAAATTATGGATTCTTACATTGTTTGGAAGACCATTTTGTTTGTGAAAATGCAGGCAATTTACACACATAAATCCCAGAACTAGAACAAAGAAGAAAAGCTCACTCCCCCTAATTGAGTCCTTTGACTATATTCAGTGTTCGGTTTGGCCGGAGGCAAGACGTACTCTGTGCACAGCGTTTGATGAATCTGATTGATAATAAAGTGCAATATTTTAGGGGTGTCAGCAAATTCAAAACTAACACAAACGACACAAATCCTGTAGATTATTATACCCCTCAGGAGACAATATGGCTTCAGCTGAAATAAGCAAAAAATGGCTCGAGGGGGGACAGAAAACAAACCAAAAAAAAACAGGCCCAGGCTTCTTAAAGTTTCCAACCCGCAGTGTCCATTTTATTTTTCTCTCAGTAATCCAACCAGAGGCTCCTCGCACCCTGCCTCACTTCATCATTCTCCCTCTTCCGTCCTGACACTCAAAGTTATTTCCCAAGCTTTTTGCTGTCTTGATTTTAATTACACAAAGTCCTTTTGAGTGGAAGGGCTGTGCTGCATCACAGAGCTGCGGGTAATCATAATGCGGTTAGTCATTCATGTCACATCCTAAAGGAAGGAAGGAAGGTGGAAGTAATTGAGTCCATAGCAGATACACGGCTCCTTTGCTGAGGCCAGAGGGTAATGAGCGGAAGTGTGTGGATCAGCCTTTCTATCCAAGTGTGTGTCTGTGTTTACCTGTCCATCAATGTGAGGGATATGTGCAGTGTATATAAGGTCTGTGAATCAAATGTATTTTTCATAGCTTGGAAAGACTTTTTTTTAACATTCCATTCTCATATTAAATAAGTCACTATTCACAGAAATAGGTCTAATTTTTCAAAGGCCTATCCTGAGCCTCAATAGTATTTATTAATACCATAGGTGCTTTAATCACTGGATCATACAGAATGCCTGTCTTGCTGTGCATTGCTACAATCAACAGCTGTTAGCAACTGTGCTACAGTTAACTTTACTTATGAACTGGCAGTCCAATAGCCAGGATTGGTATCGGCTCTGCACTGTTTCTGAAAAACGATTGAAATGATGAATGTCGCTTTTGCAAGGGACGTTTTACAAGCGATGCGCAGAGTAGTTTACGTATATAGCGTTATTGTCAAAAGTGACGTTGTATTTTACGACAACACTTAAGTTATTGTGGTGGGTTGGGTCAAACAAGCACCAGAGTTTCAACAAGGAGACCCACGTTTATAGCGTGAGGAATCCAAGAGCCAGAGTCGGCGCCAGAGCAGATCTACTGGAGGGGCATTGGGTCATGTTTTACAGACTCTTTAGCAACTTCGACCTCAGCGTCAATTATAGTCGATTGTGGCAGATCGAGAATATGCTTCACAGCTGGTAGGAGGGGCATCAATGACCGCTAGGGGGGGGCACGGCCCTCGAATGCCCCCCCCTTAGCGCCGGCACTGCTTGCCAAGAGCTGAGCTGAATCTTGCGCTAAATGGGAAATTAATTTAGAAAATGAATATCATTCTGTATTTGAGAACAGTGATTTAGACTATAAACTCATTAGGAAAATGTTCACTATGGTAAAAGACCAAGCGAGGAGTAGGGTCATTTTCTCATACACTTCTACACGTTCATACTTTTTTTGGGAACCAATGTAGTTGCCCCCTGCTGGCCATTAGAAATACTGCAGGTTTCATGATCTGCTACAACCACGTCCACTTCTTTTATACATTCTATGATCTCGACTTCAAAGTTAACGTGGAAATACAGTTTTCTTGCTTTACTTTCTGAAGTATTCTGTCTTTTTTAACCTCTGTTCAATCAAGCTTTCCAACCAAAGAAAAACACAGTATTTTTTAACTTACTCTCGAATCTTCATCCCCATCAACTCTGAGGTTCTTTTCTTAAAGGTGCCTCTAGAAGTTTGCTATAATAACATATTGGCTTCCAGGGCCGGCCCGAGGCATAAGCGACTAAGCGGCTTCTTGGGGGCCCTCTGGGCCACCAGAGGCCCCAATGGAGTGGTGTTGTTGCAGGTTTTTTTAAATTTTAAAATCAAATTCTGCTTAGGGCCCCCTAAAGGCTCGGGCCGGCACTGTTGGCTTCACTTTGACTCTAAATTGAGCTAAGCGAAAGTGAGTTTCCATGGACATGCTTCCTCTGAGTTACATAATTACATGGCATATCACAAGGACATGACATTTTGATGTCTGTGCATGTCTTTGTAAGTGATGTGCTAATGAACAGCCCTGAATGTGTATCAGTCAGTTCACCCTGCACTCAGTCTGCAGCCTGACTCTAATTACTAACTAAGTCCTTTTGGATAAGACTCTTTCATCTTTCACACAATAAACAACTTTTCTAGTCTTGCTTTCCACTTCCAAAGAAGGCTGAACTGAACCAAATTACCTCGGAACGGACCTGGGTTATACAGTATATACCAATGTGAGGCCAAATACCTTTTTATTTATGCCCCAATATGTCCCAAACCAGCATAAAAGAGGAACTACAGGCACGCTTTAGAAAAAGACATCGCCAGTCACTTGTAGTGAGACATCAGGATTCAGAGTTTGTCTTTTGTATGACTCTTTGGGAATGAAATGCAAATGATACTTGATGTGTTTGTCCCTAGACTCCATATTTTATTCCAGGTGAGCCTGTGTGCCTTACCTTATTGCTCATTCTTTCCGTCCATATTTCACCTCCTTCTTTGTGAAGCACTTTGTATCTTTCATTTTAAAAGTGCCTGTAATGTCTCAAACTATGGTGGTAATGATTTATTGGCGTTAGAACTGCTACACCCAGCACCTTTTTAAACCCGGGGTTCTCGCTCTTTTGTGTCTCTTTCAAAGCCTGAGTCAGGAGTAGGTTGCCCACTGTGGTAAGCTGTTTTCACATCTCTCAGCAGCGCTGTAATACACACTGTACTGATGCTGGTGATAAATGATCTAATCCAGAGAAGACCAACATTTCACTCCTCCCTCTGGGCTGCAGATGAGACAATCCACTCCTCATAATTATGTCTGTGTTGTGATTTAGTGAAGAGCTGGCTGCTCACTTAGGACTGCTTACCTTTATCATTAAGGCTACATTAAATAGTCAGCATTTGTCTGTTGCAATGCAAACATGCATATTAGGAAGACTCTGTCAGCGTTTGTGTTTTAAAACCATTTGTCTTTATCTTCCAGGGCTTTATCACCTGTTTTCTTTAGCCTCCTGTTAAAACTAAATCCAAATTTCTCCCCGACGAGTGTACAGAGCTAATGCAGGACTGTACATTTCTGTATAAAGGAAGTTATTATGGTTTTATTTTCCTTGTCTTACATTTTGAACTTCTTTTTAATTCAAAAGTCAGTGCAGAAAAGGTGAAAGTTGCATTTATGTAGCTCTTTTCACCACTTGGTGGCAGTCTTAGAACACAGCAGGTCTGGTTCAGTTGAAGAAGTCCATTATGTTCCCAAAAGTGCATGGATGTACAATTCTTACAATTGGCTGTTGCAGGAATCTAGGAAATATGTCAAATGGGTAAAAATATGAGTAAAAGGATTATGCCCCTCTTTGCATGCTGCGACTCCTAGGTTTATTCTTATATTCTTACTAAAATATCTCCAGTTCTTTTGGTGCAGCACAAGTGATTTAAAATGAACATGAACCTTAATATTTACCTGACGTTGTCAAACTGTATTAAAGTCTTTCCTCTATCCAAAATGGCAATATCTTCTAAAATGCTAATAATTTACTGACTGAAAGTAGTTGAAATCTAACTTGACGTGTTGCATAGTATTTAAAAGGGTCAGTTGAAGTCCTAAAAGAATGAAACGATGCATAAAAGGTGCTGAATGCAGTTTGCATGAATAGTGTATTTCCATTCAAATCTGTGAGAAGGCTAAGAGGTTAATGTGGTTTTCGATCCTCCAAAGCTCAGTGTCACTGACAGATGAGCACAAACAATAATGAAATGAAATATAACGTCTTAGAGAAGGTAAACTCTAAAAAAAAAAGGACCAATAGTTTTTAAAAAATGAGAACAGAACAAAAGATGAGCGCACAGTAAATGCTCAAAACTATCCAATCTACATGGTTGTCTCACATTTTCTCTCAAGTGAGACAACTAAGTGATAAGATAGCCAATGGAGTGGGTATGGGAGTTTCCTTAAGAGGATTCTACCATCAGCATGTGTCCATCTCGGCCTCAAACACCAGGTCGCCATATTGCGGTCAGTTTGGCTTCCTACCAGGTTACCATAGCGACATGAAATGGAGGTATACGAGCGAGTGAAGCAGCAAGTGTTGAAGATGAAGATGAAAGGAGGTAGAAGGCTGTAATCAGATTGTCTCCTTCGGTCACGCCTCGGATCCATCTTCTCCCCTCCGCCGGCCCAGTCCCCGCACACCCGAACCCACCACCACATAAATCACAATCGGCCACAAGTCACCTCTCATTGCTGCACCCAACTGCAGATCCCGCAGGAGGGGGGAAGAGAAGGAGAGGTTGCCTTCACTCTTGGCCGGACTCGGGCTTGTCGGGTTGGGGGGAATGTTTAGCGATCCGAGCCCCTGCTCCACCCCATTTCCACAGTCAACTTCGAGAAGCTCCATGGCTTCTTTACTGATACAGTTTCTTACAGCGTGGTCAAATGAAGATGGATCAGGGGTTAACGGTGTAATGATTCTGTTTTACAGGCAGCTAGCTGGCAGAAAATCCTGCAGCTGAGAGACGGCTGTTTCTCTGTCTCCCTCTACTCTGCCCACTCCTTTTATATCCCTTCATTTCTGAAGCAGAAGTCTGAAGTTTCGTTGACGTCAACCGTCCACCCACCATTTTTCCTTCTTTACCCTTCAATCTCAGTCGTTGTCACTGAACCCGCAGGGTATAAAACTAAAGAAAAACTGAAATCAAAGTTTCAGTGTTCGACGCAGAACCACCAAAGAGCCTCATAATTAGAAAACGGCTCATAATTACAGTGGTCACAGGCTGTTAGCTCGCTCGCTCAGCTGCCCTGCGTGGGATGGCGGCTTCCTGCGATGTGTGTTTATATGTGTGTGTGTTTGTGTGTCAGCTTCCCTCAGAGAGGTCAGGTTGAAGTTTAGAGGGATAGCAGATGCGCCACCCCATACTGTCTATACACCAGCTGGGTGCTCTGTCAAAACACAATCGCTGCAGTCACAATCAAGGAAACCAGAACATGTGAACTTCATTGCAAAAAAACTGTGATGATTATACTTTGTATTCTTCTGTTTGGAAATATGAAAAGACCTTGGCCTTTATCCACTCTTTTTTGAGAGTATATTTTTTGCTATATTATCTAAAGGCCATCTTAATGTCTTGTTGCCAGGTAACATTGTTTCATTGTCATTGTCTTAATAAATGTTTTGCGTGGGAGCTTCTCACATTCTTCTGGGACTAAAGGAAGACAATTAGCACTATTAAACTAAACAGTTCAGATGGATTTATTAAATCTTATACTAACCTTCATTAATAAGGTGAAAATTAATACATTTTCAACAACAAAATCAAACGTTATGCTAAGCTATGTAAGAACCGTGGGCTGTGGCTTCATATTAAATATTCATTTGTATCAAAGCTAAATCTAGGCAAAAAAAGCAATGAGATTTAACACTGAATTTCCTTAATAACCTTTTAAAAGTCACCTGAAAGTAGTAGCAGTCCTTTATTATCCCTTAAACACGGTACAGTACGAGCACTTCATAATCCAAATAAAATGGACTAAACTCATTTCATCAGATCATCCTTGTCATTAAGCAAGCCACTGATCTAGACTCCTGGTTGGCCTTTTCAAAAGCTTGGGAAAAAAATGTCTGGGTCGCTGTGATGCGAGGTGTTTACTCGGGTCACTTGCCAGGCGGATGCAGCCGAGGCCCCCTCTCCATCTCCACGGCTTAACCCAGAAACGCAGATTTCACTGTGTGCCATTTGGCCTCCATCGCCTCCCATGATACCAGAGTATGTTGGTGACAATGACCACAGGAGTGGAAAGTGGACATCTGGTGCACCTGTCCAACACCGCACACACTCTGCAGATGCCTTTTTCAGAGAGTGTACGTTCAGGTTGTGTGATGATTTGGCGGTCATGCGTGGTGACACACAGGATCACGGAGACTCGAGTACTGGCCCACAAACCAACTGGCTGACCATATGGATGGAGACTACATCCTGCACTCTCCTCTGCACTCCTTCTCTCTTCGCCCCCCTGAATTCTTTCCTCTCCTCTACCCCCCCCCCCCCCCCCACCTGCTCAAGTATCCCTCCTCACCATAGCACTCCTGCTGACTTGCTCATTCCTTTTAATGAATCATTGGGATCACCTGCACCGGAGTGGAAATTCCACCCTCGTCATCCCCCATGTGTCACACTGGGTTTTATTTCGTGCTCCTGCTGGAGATTCGTAGGGACAGGCAGGCCTATGATGCATGGAAACTATAAGATGAGATGAGATTTTAATCATCCCCTTACTGAAAAAGTGGCTGTTGCATTAACACGTAGTAATAGGGGTTAAAAGTGTTCAAACATCTCTAAAAACTGCCATGTGCTATGAGGCTGTACGGAGAGTAACGTCGCTACCATGCTAGCTGCTTTTTAATTAGCTTCTCTAAAAAAGTGTATCTAACTGATGGTTTTCTATTAGTCCTCTTTTGAAAGAAATGTGTTTGTTGCTCTTACTATCCATCATTAGTTTAGCAAAGTGAAACGACAATTGATAGCACTCAAAATGCTAACATTATGAAACGTTCCTGTCGTAGGTGGTTTGTGTAATTTAAACATATTTCTGTCATATATAATATCCAACCCGGACCACTCTTGATTCCCCCTATTTGGCCAACCGGGAGTGGTGTTCAATGAAACTAAATGCTCACAAGCTAGCCGCTAACATTGTTTGCTGTTTGGCTAGTGCTGAGTGGGGAGTTTGCAGTGTGCTGAGTACTTTTGTTGGAGTTTTGTCTGTGTTGTTTTTTAGAATGTGTGTCAGGATGGATCCCTCATCTTTTTTATCTGCAAACTAAATCTACCTACAGGTACAAATAAATTGGAAAGAGCTGGAAGACTCTAAAACGCCCCTTTGAGCTAAAGGGTACATGAAGACTCTCGGCTAACAAAAAGATTTGACCAATTTTTTATATACAGATATTGATCAGAGCCGCTTAATTTAGTGAATTTCACAATAACAAAAGGATAATCAATGTGTTCTTTACATACTATTATAACTGCTAGCATCCATTACTTCATTAAACACAGGGTCAACCTCATCCCATCGAGCTTTCTTAGGACCCCGGTTTGTTTCTAAACCCAAGGCAATTTGCACATAAATGAACAAACTACAAAAACCTCTCCAAGTGTTTTTCTATGGTTTGGATAGAAAATCAAACTTGTATGAATAATCTCACCATTTTCTACATGGCCATCTGCCTGTACCCGAACTCCCCTGGCATTTTAGCTGTAAATCCGCAACACCTCTCCCAGTGATTCCTCTGCCCTCCTTATGACAACAGTAACAATTAGTGTGAGTCCCATAGCAGTGCTGGTTTCATACTTTTCTATCCCGTCACCCTTAGCCTATTCCCTGGCTACACACAGGCGGCTTTGGCACAATGCTATTATCCGGGCCAGCCCATAGGAAATAGACTGAGCAGAGAGCTTATTGATTGTCTCTGTGTGAGAGGTGGTTGATTTTCTCTCTCACCTGTATCACCTCTCTCTACCTCTTTTCATGTCTGTTGCTTTCTCCCCTGTTGCATTACAACCCAAGGCTGCATCTGGGGGAAGAAAAGTGAACCACACAATCTTACAGAAACACCATACTTTGTGTTCATCTTTTCATTTTCCCGTCTGTATTTCTGCCGGCCCCAGACGCTGAATGTCAAAGCACGGACACTTACACGCAACCATGGAAATTCCCCATAGAGTGAAACTTTAGAGAGTGTATAATGATGACATCAAACAGGCACTATACATCTCATTGTTGTCATTATTCCCCGTTATTGAATGATTGTGTGTGTGTGCATAGCAAGAGGGGGAAGACAGAGTACGATAACCTCTCCACACACCGTGTAGTACTCCCCCTGTTTCTTTTCAACCTGGGGAGAAGCTTTTTGGCATGGAGACTCAATATATTATCTGCCCTTTCATACCTAATTCTGTTCCAGTGGCCACTAACGCACCACTGTTTGATTTACAAGATCCCATTTAATATTCATGCATGCCTGGGAGACATCAGCCCAGGAGACAGCTGGAGAGTTATTGGGTGTGTGCTCTGCGAGGTTTGTGTCTATTTGCGATCGAAAGGCGAAGCTGCGACTTGTTTCATCTCACTGTGAAAGGGCCACCTTTCGCATCTCAATTGTCTCACTTTCTCATTGTCTTTCATTGTTTGCCTTCATCTTCAGGCTCCTTCTCTTTTACCCCCCTCCACTTCCCAGTTCTTGAAGCCTCTCTGAGTCGCAAATACAGACGGTGTCCTTCCACATCTCCTGCAGGCGTTGTGCCATATGCCCTGACTTTTAATAACCCCAGCCGCTCCTTCTGGGAGAACGGAGGAAGAGATTAGAAACCAAAGAACATCCAATATTTCTGAATGTCATCAGCACTAAATAGCCAAGTCCTTTAAGCGCCCCGAAAGGAATGTATGTCAACCTCAGCTCCTGCTGCTGTGAATGCATGATGTAAAGGAGGTAGTGTGCTCGAAGGGGAGAAATTACATCTCCCCAATTGTGTGTTTCTCTTTCTGCTTGTGGACTTCTCTGCATGTTGGCGCATGTGTGTGTGAAACAAGCCTTATGTGTGTATTTCTCCTTCATATGTATGTGCCCCGGAGGTGAAGTGTTAGATTGGCTGGTGGTTTGCGGCCAGATTCTTCGCCTCCTGTTTGCACTGGCATCAGGCGTAACCTTTTCCGTAACGGATCCTTATCCACCCACGAATATACATACACACACACACACACACACACACACACACACACACACACACACACACACACACACACACACACACACACACACACACACACACACACACACACACACACACACACACACACACACACACACACACACGGGACTTGGAGGAGAAGCCAACTGTCAGCAACAAGAAATCATCAGCACCATCATCTGCACTCTCCCCTGGCCTCGTGTGTGTGTGTGTATTCATATCTAGATCTTGGTGTGTGTCAGTGTAAATGCTGTCTAGCAGCGTAGAGGGGCTGAGGTGAGTGATTGCCTTGTTTCTGTGGGCGGCAAGCTGTGGCGGTTTGCTCTCACTGTAAATTTAGAAGAATTCTTAATGGAACTGTCAGATCTCAAAATGTTGAGCCCTATTTTATTTCTTTCCAATGATAAAAGAGATGCCTCAGTCGTCGGCATACAACGTTATTCTCGGTGTCACGAGAGGAAAGACTTGTGTTGGGAGACGACCATTAAAATAATGTGTGGAAAAGAAGCAATGACTTCAAAATGGAAGCACGTCGTGATGAGACGAAGCTGATTTTAAACCGCAGCAGTAAGACTATTAGCGGTTGATGCATCACAGAGATCAATGCTTTGCCTGCAATTCCCATAAATTCCATATTTCATCATGTTCTTGATCTGGCAGTATGAATGTGTGCAAAGGAAATGCACTGATACACAGAATGAGTTAAGGATAACCTTGTGCTTCTCATCAATGTGATCCTTTTCCCAACACATGAGAGATGTTATCAGTCTCCCTCTTTCGCTGCTCTCTATCTGATCAACTTTTTGTTTTGTCACACGTCCTGATAATCCTATTTTCTGCCCAGGCAGCAAGATATCAAAACTTTTCCCCCAACAAATGAGTAGAACAAAGAAGACAAGCTGCATGAAGAACCATTTCTGATTGATAAAAGGGTTAACCAGAGCTGTGCCTTGGATCTAATCCTGATCGCATCACTTGTATTGTATATGATCAGGCTATATTGGGAATTATCTTCCCATCAGTAATCCTGTTTGTATCACAAAGTAGATGAACAAATGTTAAAGTGAAGATTGGTAGCTTTGAATGCAAGACGACATACCAAACTGTCACTTTGTTCCATTAGCTTCGGAAGGCTATCGTCACTAACAAATGGTTGGCACTGCAGATGGATTTGCTGGATCGCTGTTATTTAAATGAAAATCTGTATTCAATTTGCCTCATGTTATTATTCACGATCAACAATCTCAAATGACATCAGGAAATAAAAACATACACACACTTTGTATGTAGGCCTTAACAACCAAGAACGATGAAACTTTACATTAGAAATAATCCATACAAGTTCATTTGAATTAGAAATGATGGGCAAATCCGTGCTGCAATACCTGATGAAACCCATATTTTAAGAAAAATAATACATTTGTATTGCGGTGATGGTGCCTGAGTGTGAAGGTCAAAGCACATGATACTCATAATTGCCTTAAATCCATCCATTGACTCCTCAGGCCTTGTGTGGAAGCATCTGCATTCATTGTTTCTCCTCTCATTTATTACACTTTTTCCTTTTAATTTGAAGCCCATCAGTATGTAGCAACAGAAGCTGCAGGGTATAATATCCCACTTAAGTCGCTCTGGGTGAGTCAGCTGAATTACCAAACAGGTGGCTGCATTTTTTCCCCCTCTCCCAGGTTTGTAAATAAGCCACAGATCCCACTCATGTGAGCCAAAGACGATACATTTGAGCAGGGGGATGATGAAGGAAGGAAGGACTGGAGACATGACAGGCGATAAAAACAGGGCAGCAGATTCGATTTTGATAGTCTGCATGGAGCACGAAGGCGACAGCCAAAGATGGATATTTGATTGGCTAATGCGACGAGGCGGGTAGCAACAGAGGGCATCCCGTTCTGGCCCTGCTCTCTTTCTCTCTGCCTCGCCTTTTCTCTCAGCCTTGACGGAACAAGACCACCCATTGGGGACGTTTCTGATCAATGCAGTCATTATCCTTGCTGCACACACACACAGACGTAGGGGACAAATGAGGGAGAGATGTGCTATGACTAGGTCAGAGCGGCAGCAAATGTAAATGTGTCCGGTGAAATATGCTAGCGAATGTCGCACCATTAGCCAGGCTGCAGAGCGAGCCGACTCTCTGGCCTCAGGTACAATAACAAGACATTTAGGTGTGTGCCTGGTTTTCTCTTTGCTTGCTATATTTCCCCCTTTTACTATATCTTCAGCTTCAGCACTCACTTCCTGTTTGCACCTGTATCCAGGCATTGACGGGTTTATGCTTCCCACGTTCACCATATGTGATTTCAATCTGTATCTGTGAGTGTCCGCCCATCTGTGGGCATATGGAGGGTGCTGAGGCTCAGTCCCAGAGGAACAGCAGCGTTCGGAGAGAAACAGTGTAATGATTCCTGTCTGTTAGCTCTGCAACACCTGTACGCATACCCGTGTTTGCAGACCAGACATTTCTGTTTGCCGTTTCTTAATAGCTCCCCCCCCAGCGGCAATACTCCATGGCTTGTGTGTCGCACAACAGACAGGGAGCAAGAAGAAAAAAATAAAAGATGTTGTTGAAGTGGAGGAGGAAACAAATGGAGAAGATGAAGAAAAGGGGGGCTGGAGGTGCAGGGAAGAACCTGATGGGGGCACTGGAGGACCTGCTATCAGACCTCAGCTGAAGGCAGGAAAGGACTCGAGGACATGGCTCCTTCTCGCCTACTTAAAATATCTGTTTGTGAGAGCACTATGGAATGAGTGTGAAATGCAGATTAATATTTGTTTCCTTACAACCTGCATGGCAGCAGTTTATGCTGTCAGTTTTATGAACACCTACTGAGGAACACTTGGGTGGAGTGAGGGGTCTGAACGCAGCTCAGAGAGCTAAAGCCCGTTGATGGCTCCTTTTTTGAAATGCACAATTTTGCTGTCAGAAGCAATGGCCACTTGTATGAATAAGATGTTGATGCTCTTTTAATGCAAGTGGGGTCTGTTTGCCACTGTGTAGGTTATATCATGTCTGCAACATAAGCAAAGGATCTGTTTACCAGGCAAAGTGTACATACTGTATAATAAAGTGATTGCATAAACTGAAGTTGTTGTACTTCAAGAAACAAGCAGAAATCGGTCCAGGATAATTATGTTCTAGTGTGTTCCCATCACAAGTTTATAACCTTTTCTTAGCCGGATGGATGGTTGCAGTGACCGTCATTGTGACAGGTCACCCTCGAAGCCAATATACTGCCGTTAGGGGATGAAGCTTCTGCGAAATTGCAACTGTAGCTCTAGGAACACAGCTTGAGACACATCACCCTGTCATTCCTCTCGTGGGACTGAGGACTTAAGTTGTCAGTGCGCCTCAAACAAAGCGATTGTTGAATGGTCAAAATAAAAAGCAGGATTTGAAAGCCTTTTTCAACCTCTTGTTTTCTTTCAGTCTTCACACTGCACTTTTCCCGCGTACAATCAAGTAAAACAGCATGAACGCCTTTTAAGGAGTAACTGTCTCGAAGTGGGCCTCTTTATCCCCATCCTAATGACAGCTTTCAGAACGTTTTAGCCTTACCTTTGAGTGTAGACTTTCTGTCCAGCTTTAAACACTTTTGCCAGGTTTTGACATGTTAGAAGCAACAACACCATTTCAGCCTCTCTTCTAAAACCTGTGACTTTCTCCAGAAACCTACATGACTTTTAGATGTCTCATATTTTAAGAGAGGAATACCAGAACATAAAATAATGACCAGGTAACAAGGAAACTGGTCGACCACTGCATTACTCTCTGTCAACATTTTCTTTGGCAAATATTGCCTTCATTGGAATGAAGTCCTAATTTTTGGGGGATTCCAACCCTCCCATTTTTTTTGTGTTACCGGACATCTCCAACTCAGCTGCTACCTCGAAGTGCCCTAAGAGATGATTCCCTTTCCTCCCAAAGAAAGTAAATGGAGGCAAGCCATTGAATGACCACACTGAAGATAACGCACTATCATTTGAATATAATAAATGGACTTCAGTGACTTGTTGGTGGATGCTGGATCTCACAACCATATGATATCTTTACACTGCCAGAGATAAACATGAATTGAATAATTTGAATGATCACACAACAGAATGCCTTTTCTTCTTCCATCAGTCCTCTCTCTTCCTTCTCCATGTCTCCCAGACTTGGATAGCAATGGCTGGTCGCTCAGTAAAGTAGGACGCCCTATGGTCCTGTCACTGCGGGTAAATCACAAGGCCTCGTATCCATTCTTACCCATGGCACATCTTTGCACCAACATATTGGCCTGTTTTTCTCACCGACGGCACTGAGATAAGATGTCTACCCCCAGGGAGAAGGCTGCACACACACACAGACATTCACACTCATCCCCCAATGTCAGTTGAACGCCTCTTAGAAGGTGACAGTTTTTGTTTGTCCATGTCCTGCTGCTTTCACCCCGGGAGGAGGGCTGACACTGGAGCAACGCGCCTCAATCATCCACAGTCATAAACAGAAGACAAGTCGGTGGCATGAGGAAGAAGGAGAGGCAGGGAGGAAGGAGGAGAGGCGGAAGAAAATGACTTAAACAAAATACCCCTCGGGGAGTTTGAGACTCGGGTCGTAAGGGTGATTGGAGACTGGAGAGAGGAGGTATCAGTTAGAATTTTCTGGAGGGCAAACTGCCTTACAGCGGCAGTGGTTTCAGTCACACTGGCTGAGGTGCATTAATATTGGATTGTGCTGCACCTTGCCTTGACACAGACTAAGAGACAGAGGAGAGGATTTTTATCCTGTGCTGCAGGAAGGTGATATAGACATTGTGCCATGTTAAATCTAAGGCCAGAGGTCGGATGGAAGCTATTAAAAAGAAGCTAATTCAGGTTATCTTCCAGTTTACTTAAAGCCCCTGAACACTCCTGAGTATACTCTCACTTCAACACTTAATATTCTTACGAAATGATCAACAATCAAGGTTGAAGTTATTATTTAGTAAGAGTTTGACAGTGAAAGCTCTGCTAATATGCTTCCTCTGTGTGAGTCTACTTTGATCAGATCTGATTGACTGTGCTGGCAATATAAATCAACAGCCTCACAACTGTCACCACAATTTAAATCGGATATAACTGACTGAAACTACAGGCATTTCCAGTCCAACTATTGTCAGTGATTAACCCTGCTATTCACGAGGAGAAGCTTTTTCACATAATTGTGTGAATGTCACACATTGATTTTTTTTTTACCTTTTCAGATAGCCTTTCCTTTTGTATAGTTTTGAGTGTCATTGGTGAGCTTGTTTCATAACACCTGCAAGCTTATTCTGAAGAATTTCAGTATTTCATTGTCAATGTTTAGTTGCTTTTGTAAACTAAAGTTTTCTGAACACTCATGTTTACGGAATGACTTGCTAACCACAGGAATTCAAGCATTTAAGCAGGAGTCCACAGAAAAGCTTTTAGCTCAAAGAGGCTGTAAACTGGCACAGCAGTGATTTGAGCTAAATACTAATGTCAGTACCGAATGACGACATGCTCGCCATTGTCTTTGTCTGTGTTGTTATATAAAGGTTTTGTCAATGTGTTTCAGATCTTTGAGCTCTCTTTTTACTTGGGTCACTTTTTGAGCCATAACCCTAACCCTTACATCGACTTCCTGACATTGAGACTAACCATATCCTCTGCTTGCCTAATCTTTTTCCAAATTTGGGACATTAGTCTTCTACCCAATTGCACAAGCCACCCCCAATTGGTCTTTAGTCTGAAATGTGTCCCAGAAGGTAGCCTTAGTCAGCAACACACACACACATACAGCCATCTTACGCTCATTACTAATAACTTGTTTGCTCCCACTGACCAACTTGTATGCAGTCGGTTAGGCTGTTGCCGAAGCATGCCTCGTATTCCCGCACAAGAAGAAGCGACTTCAGATGCATTCTGGCTAATGGAGTCATTAAGGGGAGAATGGTGTCTGTGGATGGTACTTCTGAGCTACCATGCTGAGGCATGCTGGAGAGGACTAGACAGCAAGTAACATTACAGGGTGTAATTACTTCAAGCACCATTAGGAACACAATAACATCTGTGCTTAGCAGAAAACAAAGTCCAGCACGTTAGCTGAATGCGTTTGTGCATGCGCAACTGACTTTAAGTGTGTCTGCACAAACAGGGAATCTGTTGCTGGAGCAATCTACTCATTACTTGTTAATCACTTGAATAAGAGGACTTGTTTGCTAACAAAGCGGCAGCTGAGGTAATGACTTGTCACTGCAAAGTACTCTGCACATGCCTGCTGGCAGAGGCCACTGTGCATTCAGCAGGTACAACTCCAGCTGCACTTTAAAAGTTCGAGTTTAGCAGTAGTTGTCTAGCCTTAGTTGAGTTACTTTAATTTAGTTAATGCTTACTGTTGGGAGTTCACCTAATTTAAATAAGATAATGTCTGCCTCTTTACTGTTGATTGTATCAAACTGAAAATAATGTTGGTTTAAGTTTTAAGATATCCCCTCTGAAAGCTGTGATGCCACTTCTGACTCCCTTATCCACTAACTGTGCAGTGTAATATTTGGCTCTGCTGGGGCTGAGGGAAAAACCTGACATGTCACTTTGAGAATCCCATATTGTTTCATTTAGTTTTGCACCAGAAAGATAATCTAGCATAATACATTTTCCGCTTGGTTTTGTTATTGTTTTTAGTCATTTCCGCCTCAAGACACTTGTTGTCAACAAGGTTTGACTGAATTTTTGAGTGACTACGAATTAATAATTATTGCTAAAAAGGTATTTTCCACGTGATCACACCCTTGAGTTTTAAGCATTCCTTCAAGCATTTCTACATGTTATTCGTCTCTCGGGAAAAGACAGTTGGTTTTTGTGTTGAATAACAATATACAGTACATCTGTATTTCCAGTTTAACATGACTAACTCATGTCATGGTAGAGAATGATCCAACCAATGAGAGTAGGGCAGTCCTACATCATAGAGAATGTATGCTATTTCTTCTGTTTAAAGGTAGTTCTAATAAAAATATTGATGATATTCGATATATATGTCAGACACTAATGCGTAGATTATTGTAGCAGGTAATGCAAATGTATGCTGATTTTACAGGAAGTGGGAATATATGCGCAACTGTGAACGCCAACCCAACCTCTATTTTCGTTATATTTCTGAAGATTACACACCACTCTTTTTTTGGCTGTGAGCAGAATTCCCTTCAAGCATTGCATTGTGGGGGAGTAATGTACATCGGCAGCACACATACTTAGTTTGCATGCATAGTTTAGTCCACTTATTCGTGCTTTTCCGTAGGGCACACACTGTATGTAAAAGATCAATAGAGTTGCATCAGTCCTGCAGACGCACAGAAATGTTTATGTCTAATCAGAATTGAAAGTCTTTCTCATTGATTACTTATCTGCTACAGGGACCAAACTTCTTTCCAATTAACATGTTTGAGTGATCCTCTACTGTATATATTGATTATGTTATTAGAGCCCCTGTTCGCTTGCAGCTTGGATTTTTTTTTAAACATTTCCACCATGAATACATAATGACATATTGACATGTTTTATCATTTGCATGTGACTCCAAAGCTGTGTTGTTACACTATAAATAATGACGGCCTGTCAGAGTGAGGAAATGATGATAATGATTGGAAAAGTCATTAGTGGTTAGTTTGTAATTGCATGGTCCTAACAGTGTATTGATTAAGCGCTTTAATGCTAATTGTCATGAGCCAACTTTAACAAATATCTATGTCAAATCACATTATTTTAAACTGTAACTTAGAGCACAGGACAATAAATGTCAAGCAACATTTTAAGTATATTTCTACCCCTTTTGATCATTGATTGTGTAGGGTAAAACTTTGACAGGTTAAAAATACACCAATAAAACCTCTTTTTTCCATGCTTTATATCAGATTAAACATTCTAATATTAGATGTATAATCTTGTTGTCACTTGTCCACCCTTAACATGCTGATGTGTCCCTGTTGATCTCTTGAAATGGGGCAATATAATACTAATAATATGCTTTTATGTATAAATAATGCAGCATGAAAAGACAGAATTACAGTATAGCACCACAGGCAAACACTTTTCAGCCCCAGTGCACATTAGAATACATTTCTTCTGCTCTGAAATTAATCCATTGTGAAGTAATCACACACTTCTACAGCATTAATATGATTTACGACATTAGGGAGATGCTGTGTGTATCTTTGATAATTGTTGTATTAATGCTGATTCGAGTTGTCTTTTACTTAAGATAACCATAATAGGGAAAATGTGTAACTTTAAAGAGCCTTCACAGGCTGCTGCTTAAACACAGAATAGTCAAAATTTGATAGAAGTGCTTATTTAATACCCAAGGGAGAAAAACGGGGATTTTAAGCCTTTGCCGACTATTAACATGCACACAACCACAGTACAGGAAAGAGAAAACCCCAAAAGCATAATAGGGCCTCTTTGCAATCACACGAGTGGAAGCGTCAATGAAACATGTATGATCAGTAGAAAAGCAAGTAGCAACCCCCCCCAACTGTGTCAAATGCAGTGTATCACCACACTCTACCTCACAAATGGATATCATAATAATATATTGATTAAAAAACATTGCATGGTTCCAGCTTTGAGGCCTGACCTCCAGTGTGTGCGAGTGCATTAGTGAGTAGAAATGTGTGAGTGAAGGTGTGTGTGAGGGCGAGGGACGCAGAGTGAGAGATAAGAGCTGCTAGTTGCTCCTGACTGAGAAGATGGACTGTTATGGCCTCATTGATCTAAATCTCTCACAGGGAGCCTGTTCCAATCAATACAGAGAGAAGTAGGCAACAGCACTGCTGCTGTTTTGACCACCGCCCCTGCAATATCTGCTCTCCATGTCCCTCTCAGTCTCTCACTAACATTGTTTTCATACCACCCACCTACAATTACCCCTAGACTCTCAAAAAGCCAATTGTTCTACTTTTTTGGCTCCTGTTAGCCGGCCTGCTGTGAGAAACACAGCTATTTCGCTCGCCGTGATTATTGGTGTCACATAACTGCGGCTGGTGTAATGCTACCTGCAATCGCAGCACCTTTACTTGACCTCACCATGTCCACATCAGTGCAAAACAATTAGTGTGGTGAGAAACAAGATAAAGTTCAGCGGAAAACTTGTTGGTAAGGTACAAAAATAAGTCATACTTAATTCCTGATGAGAAACTGGTCAAAAAGGTTAAATCAGGTCAATAATAACGGTAATGGTGCTGAAGTAGGACAAAACACACATACTGCCACTGTCACCTCAACGTGTGTGTGTGTGTGTGTGTGTGTGTGTGTGTGTGTGTGTGTGTGTGTGTGTGTGTGTGTGTGTGTGTGTGTGTGTGTGTGTGTGTGTGTGTGTGTGTGTGTGTGTGTGTGTGTGTGTGTGTGTGTGTGTGTGTGTGTGTGTGTGTGTGTGTGTGTGTGTGTGTGTGTGTGTGTGTGTGTGTGTGTGTGTGTGTGTGTGTGTGTGTGTGTGTGTGTGTGTGTGTGTGTGTGTGTGTGTGTGTGTGTGTGTGTGTGTGTGTGTGTGTGTGTGTGTGTGTGTGTGTGTGTGTGTGTGGCGGCAGAGGGTGTTTGCCGCTGTTTTGTCTCACCTTGCGTTACAGGTAGGGTGTGGGAATGAGATAGTGGCTCTCAGGGGGGCAGCCGACAAGCAGATGGAGAATAAATCAATAAGGAAGTAGCAAAGAAAGAAAATGAGGGGGAAGACAGAGGGAGGGAAAACAATTTGGTTGCCACCGCGGCCAAGAGAGCTCGGTAAATCCCTGTTGTGTTTGCGGTCATACTAGACCCCATAGCAGAGTAATGTACCTCCATTTTAAGGACAAACGGTCGCTTTATTACAGATAACTCAACACCTGTTAAAGCAGCAGGTCAGCACAGTCACACTTTGAAAGCCACAAGTGGCAAGATATAACTTTTAAATCTCTGTGGATTAGAGAAATTTAAGTGACAAGGACAACCTTAATTTAATTCTTTGTCCTTTGGAAAGTATCACTCAGAAATTAAAGTCACACTCTTCACAGTTTATGGGACCACACAATACCTCTTTTGGGCTTTAATGTTGTCCTGGCTCTGACTTTCTTCTCTGTACTGACGCAACTGAGAGGTTTCCAGCGACTCAGGTCATAAAATAGCGAGAACAACGATTAACCTTACTGTCAGAACTTTCGTAAAAGCAGGGTTTATTATGCTTAGATTACTTAAATTATTATCTTGTCAATTTGCTTTGTCAGGCCGAGCATTGTTAACATTGCATTGAACCTTGGGGCATGTGGTTTTAAAGAAACGTTGGTCAGGGAAGGACTAACCTGAATCATGCTTTAAAAAATTTGACCGATACAACAGCTAGCTACATACAGTACATACGGTTTGTTGGCCTCTGCTCCATTAATTTAGATGGATTCAAAAAGAAATCTAGCCCTTGTGAGACGTTCAATTGATGTTAAATTAATGTAGCCCTTTACCGTATAATCCTTTCAATAACTTGGGTAACAGGGATGCTAATTTCAATGTCAATTAAATGTCTTCAATTGACTTTCGAGACCTATGTAACGGGTATAGACCTATTTCAGATGAGCTCGTTAAACTTTGTTAGAGTTCCAGTGGAACAAAATTGCTCATAGTTACCAGAGGCTATACAAAAAATGGCGTGGGCCCGATACACATCCATATAGATTTTTGATTACTTGTGAAAGTATGCTGGGTGGGTTATGTGAAGTCATCTGTAGGAATAACCTGCATTGTCTGTAACTTCCAGATTTGTGGGGTTTTGTGGTACTCCAGTAAGACTGCCTTATTAAAGTTACCAAATTCCGATTACTTTCCAACACTTTGAAATTGCCTTTTTTTCGGTTTCAAAAACTAAACAAGAAACCAGACTGTGTGCAGAATGAGCACAGCGTGAACTACAACACCATCTCAGCGGAGACCTTTGAAGTCTGCTGTTCTTTAACGAAACATCTCGCTCACATCAGAGCACCCTATTAAATTCCACTCATACAGGGAGACAGAGAAAGAGCGAAAGAGTGAGATTGAGAAAGCCAGGGCAAGTGAGCGCTGACCGACCTTTGTGTGAATGCGTGGGAGAAGCGTGTAAGAGAGAAAAAGAGGGAAGGACACGTCACTGGCGTCAAGCACACCATAGAGATCAAGCACAGGACAAGAAAAGAAACACATTTCAAAAACTTTATTGAGCATTATCTCATCAAATAAACTCACTTATCCAATTTAGTTGCTGCTAATATATGCAGAGATAGAGAGCAGTATATCTTAAGTTAAAACATCTCTATGTATTTGATAGGTATTGATTTAGCATAACCAAGAAGTAGCTTAATGTCTGGGAATCAGCACTACTGTTAGCGGGCTAAGCTAACTAGCGCTAACCTTTCAAGTTTAATTCCATGCGGCTAAATTAGTTTTCCAAGCCTGCTAGATTATTATTGCTTCAATAACATTAACGTTTCTTTGCTTGGACAGAAGTTAGTAGAAATTCAAGCTTCATTTCATCTTTGTTTGCATTGTCAGTCACAAATTGCTAAATGATTTAGCTTTGATGACCTGTCATAGCTGAAAGCAGGCTTCATTTTCTTGGTTTCTGTGTGTCTGAATGTACATTTGTGACCATATGTGTATTTGTGTGAGTGTTCAGAGGATTTAAAGGATCCCACTCCTTGAAATAACATCATAAACTAACAAGTGGGCACTGGAGGTGAAACATTACAGACATTCAGAGTCAGCATTAACAGAGTTATAGGATTCGAAATGTGGAGCAGGCTTTTATGGTGTTTAAAGCTGCAGTGTGTGTGTGTGTGTGTGTGTGTGTGTGTGTGTGTGTGTGTGTGTGTGTGTGTGTGTGTGTGTGTGTGTGTGTGTGTGTGTGTGACACATTGACATTGAATATCTCCAATAACATAAAAGACAGACGGAAAGTGTGTGTGTGTGTTTGTGTGTGTGTGTGTGTGTGTGTGTGTGTGTGTGTGTGTGTGTGTGTGTGTACTTTAGGTGCTTGTGTTAGCATCAATGTCTTGGCTGCAGTGAGAGAGCATCTGCAAAATGGCACTCATGAGGCTAATTGTGATAGAGCTAACTCATCACATTGGCACCTTCACAAATACATTAAGACACACACACACACACACACACACACACACACACACACACACACACACACACACACACACACACACACACACACACACACACACACACACACACACACACACATACACACACACACACACACACACAGCCTAATGTATTTTTTATTATCTATGTTGTTTAATACATTTTTATAAATGTGATAGTAGGCTAGCGTTCTCTGATGGTCTTGCTTCACAGAAGGGAGCTAATAAGGTTAATTTAGCAGCCATACAAAACATAATCTTTAAAGTTATGAAGAATTCAGAGCCTGGCTAATCCCACATGATGATTAAACTTTCAGTGGTTTTTGGCCATGGAGAAGCAGCAGCGTTCAGAGCCACAGGTGCACCACAGCAGTGCTGAGACACACCAAATCACTTAGCAACCACTTTGCCTTATTACCCAGAATCCACCAGGGTCCTGTTAGTGTATTAGCAGGGTATTCAGCTCTTTTCATTAGTGCCCCTGGCTCATATCTGCTCTCACCTGGGTCACAGATGAAATGGTATTTCCTTCCCAAAAAGGGAAGATCGGATTGCATGTGGCGTTTTATGTCTATCCAGTTTGGCTGCTTGCTTTCCAGGCCTTTCTTCCTCTTCCCCCAAATACAGCATCATCTCCTTGGCTACGTCTCTTTGCTACACAGGGATAAATCCTGTTTGTGTTCTCCTTCATGGCAGTATAAAACCCTCCCGCCGATTGTGATGGCTGAGTCCAGATCAGTCCTGTTCAGCTTTATTTCATCTGGCGCCTTGAGATCCTCTGAGCTTCAAAATCTGCCTTTTTCTAAAAAGTACAGATAAAAAAAACTGAAATGGAGGTATGAAATTTGGCAGCACTGGCACTAGCAGCTGTGTCAGTTTTGGGGTTAAAGCTGCATGATGCAATTTTGCACATTAAAGCCCCAAGTGCAGTGAGGAGATCTGAGTGCTGGATCTCGTTAGTAACAACAAAGAATGCAAAATAACTTTTTTTGGACAATCTACTTTTCCCCTCTTAATGGTTGGGGATGGCAGCCACACCTTTGAGGGCATTGAGAGGACTTCCAGCTACTTTTATTGAAGTTACTACACTAAGGAAGGATAGGATGCCATAGTTTGTTGTTTACACTTTTGTGGTGCATTTATATTCCAGGAAAACATTGCCAAGTGCAACTCAGCTATTTGTCCAATCCAGCTATCAGTCCACTGAAAAGTGTGTGTTGGGTTCCAAGGCCCACAGTGTGCAAGGATCTTCTAACAAAAACTGCTGGTCCTCGATACCCCGGGCAAACAGCCTGATCAACTGGGACTGGACACTGCAGAGGGGGAAAAAAAAAGAGTGTACACACATGCATCATTTAGCCTGAATAACAAACCATCAACTTAATGACTGTGCTCATTTCAATGAGGCTTTACTGTCCATGTGGCAGATGTAAAAGCAATTAAATGGTACCCCTGTGTGCAGACTTGACAAGCCAACTTGAAAGTTAGAAAATCGTTGTGCTGTGTTAAGTATAACTACCTTTAAAGAGCCACCTAAAGCAGATGTTACAATACAGATGAGGCTGACAAAGTATAATGACACAATAATAACACGTCATGATGACGCATACAAGGTAAAAGTTTACAAGCAGAAAAATAAGCTGTAAACAGGCAAGATGGCTATATATGGTACAGTCAATTGTATTATATATAATTAGGGGTTTTGTCTGAGAAATGACACGTATTTTTACTGGAACACCTGTTTACTCGCAGGCTTCACTGGTAGTTAGTATGTGGAACAGTGCAGTATATCACAATTTTAAACTCAACATGGAGGGTTGTTCTTCCAGAATACCCTTCCAACATAAAAAATAAATACCAAAAGCTCAATAAAATAACCCTACAATCAAGAAAGCACTTTGTTTTGCTATTATTGCCACTTGAGTTTAAAGATTTGTATTTCTGACTTTCAAAGCAAAATTCTTTCTTTCCCTCCGTTTCGCCTGGGCTGTTACCATTAATTATCCGTGTAGCACTCTGGCTGGCTCACTCCAAGAACGATTAGCCGAGAGGAAGAGGCAATAAAGGATGGACTTCTGCTTTAATTAAAGGGGAGTAGCCTTTTAAAATGGGGAGGGCCGTTAAATTAGCAACATTACAACGCCATGCATCATTGGCAAAGTACAATGGAGCATGAAATAAATGATGCCTCCAGCCGTGCCACACTGGCTGTGTAGAGATCTGATGGGGAAGGCTGAAGTGTGGACAGAGCCAGAATAATAAGGGAGGCTAATTCCTCCGAGTTGCCAAGATTGTCCAGCAGGGAACAGTGAAATAGCCTCCTGACAACAGACTGTTGGACACTCGCAGCGCTAATGGCACTGCTGCTCTAATTTCTGTCTGGCCAAGTAGAAGAACTTCTTAATCACCATCTATTGAGATGCCTTAAATTTCCTTAATTTTGAAAAGACATATTGTTGAATGTTGTTGGAGAACTATGTCAGAACCGTGTTCTGAAAGTTTGGAAAATATGTTTATTTGCTTGATTGCAAAAAATCATCAATAGCACTCTTAGCTTAGCATAAAGACTAGATTTCTTAACTAGCTAATTAGCATCTGTTTTTTTTTATCCACACCAATTTGTCATTTAATGGAGTTATGTTATTAATTGGTCTGGAAAAGTAACTTCTTGAAGTCCCGTTTCGTTTTAATTTATTCAACAGTTGTCTAATTTTAATTATTTGTATCTTTGTGCGATTGCACCTCAGTTATCTGGAAAAATGTGCTGAAGTGCTTCAAATAAGTACCACAGGTATTTTGGAGTTGAACTGTACATTGTACACAAGGTGATTCTGTGATTAATTACCTGACACGGATGGCAGCGTGAGGTAGTATCTCCCCGTCGCAGTTCCAGCTGCTGCGGGAGGTGTTGTAGTTGTAGCTTGTTTGAGCAGAGCATATGGGCCTGAAGCCTGTCTTCTGTGGAGTCTCAGTCAGGTCTTCTAGTGAAAGCATCTCATTTTGCCGAGGCTGGAAACAAAACTTCCTCACCCGGTGGACCTCCACAAAAGAGTGGTCAAACTAGGGAAGGAAGCAGATGAGGGAGAGATGAATGGATGAGGGAACAGATGTACCTATAGATCGTTCAAAGGTCAATGATCTCCGGACGCACTTGAAGAGTTTAATCTCAAACTGCAGCAAGCTGAGAGGGAACACAAGAGTACATCTTGCTTTTTGCCTGACCAAATTATATTTTGTGTCAAATTGGTCTGGTTTTTGAGAAGTCAAAGTATTTAGAATGTTCTTTATTTCACTTTAACACTCTTACATGCATCCTTAATCGGAGGCTCACAGGGGAATATCAACCATCATACAGAGCTCAATAACAGACAGTGATAAAGACACTTCAGGCAGCTTTTTCCAAAAGGTGGACTTGATGGATTAAGGTCAAACTCAGAATTGAATTTATTATATAATAAACATACTGCTTGTTATGAAATTCTTGGAGCAAAGAACCGGAGCAGACAGGAGAGCTTGAACTGATGTCAGAGATGAAAGATTTATTAAGTCACAGCCAGAGAATTGACATAGATATATGCTGAGGAACTGTAGTGACACAGCCCAACCAATGGCTATTCTTGGCATGTACATCTTACCTTACCTGACCTTTACCCTTTTGTTTACTGGCTCCTAGTGTGCGAGGTTAAAAGTTAATATCATCTTCATTGTCTTTTCACAGACTCCTGCTGCTTTTATAATGAAAAGCAAAAGGGCATCGAGGTTTATCTTTCTTTCTCTCCATTCCCGATAAAAGAAAATGGCCGACAGGAGATCAAATGCAAAATGTTCAGAGGGACAGAAGAGGTCAGATGAAATGGAGATGCGTAAAAACTAAAGGGAAGTGAGGATAAGAAGAAAGAGAGATGAAAAGAAATTATTTTGTCAAAATCCCCTTTCATCTCACTCAGTGTCGCAGAAAGGTTCAGCTCTGTCCAGCGCACTTTCTTCTACTTTACGGGGTGCCACTTTCCCTCTATTCCCTTCTCTTTTCTTCTCCTCCTTTTCCTTCCTTATCCCTTCATTCCTGCTCTTTCTCACCCTCTCATCCCGAAAGCGGAGTGACAGCCATTTATTTCACATCAGACCCACTTTATGACTGCAACCGCTTTGCATTCATGCTGGACGGTCTGCCTAAAAGGCTTTCTGACAAGGCCATGAATACGCTTAGTCGCTTCTCACTCCTTGTTTCTCTCCGCTTGGCTGGACAGTGATGCTGATATTAAGTGAACTCTGATGCAAAGTCCCCCTCTCTGTTCTCATACGACTACTTGTCTACCTTTCTGTATCGCAAGTGAAGCAGCACAGAAGGTTGCAAACTACAAACCCACTACATCATGCCCTTTCTTGACCAATACCACTGAGATTTGTGGTCATTTATGAGATATCATTTGGTTTTCACCATAAGAAAAGTCTGACATACTGTATGACAAAAAGTGAAACGGGGTAAAGAGCCACTTAAGGGGACACTTCGCTAGGTTTACCCCAAACAAGCCAATCTCTTTGATCAGCATTGTGGGGTATTAGCCGAGGTGGGATTGACATGTGACATGAAAATATATGTATTTACATAAAGTTAGAAATATTTCACCTGTAAACACATACATAAGTACCTCGAAACTAGCCAAAAATCTGACAGAGAAAGTGCTGCTTTGACATCTTGTTAGTTGTAACTTGCTAACACAATGCTCGCTAATGAACAAGCTAACGAACATTTGACCACCAATCTTCTAAAAGGGAATAACCATGGACTTAGCTAGCAGCGCTACAATGCTAACATGCGCATGATATAACTGCGAACATGCTCACGTATTTCTGAGGAAATGTTTGTAATGCTCACCTCAGATTAGCATATTAGCATGCTAATCTGAGGTGAGCAGCATTAACACACACACACACACACACACACACACACACACACACACACACACACACACACACCAGCAGCAGCTGAAAAATCACTTAAAACTGTGTCCGACAGTAGGTTTCAGTAATAGTATAATCTTGTCTAACTCACACAGTAAAAAGAGCCATTACATTGCAATACACCACAGATACAGCTTGCTCCCTGTGTCACACCCACACAGGCCCTCAGCTGTACAAGAGGAATTGCTAACAATGACCCAGATAATAAATCAATTACCTCAGCATTGAGGGCAAGCAGTTTGTCTTCAATTATGCACAAATTAAAATATAAACAGGGTAAATTAAGTTGAGAAAAATAGAGATTCCCAGTATTGGATTTTAATATATTGCGAACATTCTCGGTCATAAAATCATTTTTAGGGCTCTCCGAATTAGCATCACCAGGGAGTGTTGTTAATTCCATTTTGCCCACATAATTTCATTCAGTCATCTGGATGTAATATATTTTAATGGGATCGTGATATTCCAGGGGCACGCTTCATGTCACAGAGAGCAGCGAAATCATTCCTTAGGATGCAACATTTCACTGGAGAAGCAGACTTTCCTTTATTTTCGTAATTTTTCTTGGTATTAAACCATTGGCCTTTTCTGCTAAAGGAACATTAAGACGCTGCAAATACATAACATCTTGTGCAAGAGTAATATGAATCCTTGTAATCTGCAAATTGGAAGCACAATTCAGGATGTTGATGTAAACTCAGCCTAAGATGTAACTGTTAAATCAAAACAGTTTTCGAAGTGAACAGTAAAACAGCTCCTGCAGGTGAAATTACTCACAAGACCCTTCTAAATGGGATAAACTTCCTAAGGCCTTTCCTGAGGTAATAATTACTAATCAACAGACTTCCCCTGGCAATACTTGTGCTATCCTAAGAGGGCGTTAGTCTGGTATCAGCCTGTTCTTCCCTACAGCACATCCCTGATGCAGCGATTACCGGTGCCTCCTCGGACCAGGGTGGAGGTTATTTATGATACGTGGGAAGGCACTCGGGCTAAAGTGAACCACAGTTGGGAAATTGAGCCGAGTCAGCAAAAGGAGGTGCTAGCACAGCAAGTGGGCAAACTCCTGCCTTCTGCTCGCTCGTTTACAGACTTAACTCACTCTCAATTCATCTGTGCACGGACCGAGGAATTCTGCACCAGAGTGATTGACGGGAAGAATAAAAGACTTTTAAAGTTTTGCTGCATTTCAGAGACCGTACTCTTTGAAGGACATGTTTTCTTATCCCTGCAGACACTTACGTTAGAGGTATGAAATCATGAATTAAATACTGCTTTAGAAAGTGCCCTGCAGTTAAAATTACACAGCTTCACTCGTACCTGGTCTTCTTTGTTGGTGTGTCGAATGAGATGCGTGAGGAAGTCCAGACGGGAGCACTTCCTGACCAGGATGAGGTCTGTGGTGCCGTCAGCGAGGTGGGCGGAGGGCGACAGACCCTTTGGACTGCGGGGGCACGCGCAGCTCATACTGGCAGCATTTATTGCGATGAACTTTCCACGGATAGTCCTCCAACAACCATCTGAAACAGAGGAGTCAAGAGTTGGAGCTGGAACACGCATACAGTTTATTTAGCTGTTTATGCTTCTGTTTGACTAACTAAACAAGTTTCTGTATTTAATATTTTGAAATGCAGAAAAACTTAGTAGATTAAACATTTTAAATGTATAAGGGGCTCTAAGTTCAAGCAGAGAAAATGTTGTGTTTGAAATTAAAAATAAGTGGAACTGCAAATCCCCCCGAATCTCATTTTACAGGTTGTGTTTTTTACAACTTCAAGACCTTTCTGGCAATGTTAAATCACCTCCATCTGATATTGAAACTTTTAAATGAACAGAATTCATTTATTGCAAAGCAGTTTCGCAGCGTTTGCAAACATGCCACATCAGATTTGGCTTGCAGTATTGTCAGCTTTCAGCTACTTACGCCTACAAGTTAGATACAAAATAATCTAAACCTTTGGATTCATTTCAACCTCCAATTAGTATTTTCCAGACGTGCTGATGTTAGACTGAAACAAATAATCTGTGCACCATCAGGTATTCAGTTTAGAAATTACACTGAGTATTTTGCCATGCTTTACGAGTCCTTAAGGTTAAGTTCCCAGCATGTTACACATCAGCACTGATGCTTATCAGAGTCCATTAGGATCCAGATGTCTTGGCCGGAATTCTCCGAGCAGTTCTACCCTAATGATGGAGCCAATATAAGAACTGATGCTGAAGGTAATGAATGTTATTGCCCTTGTAGGAGAACTGAATGTCTTATGTTTCCAAACGCAATTAATTTTAGCCAAGGAAGGCTTCACAATATCTGAAGAGGAAGTGGTATGGATAGCAGAGTGACTGGATTAACCTCAAGTTTGCTTGTTACGATTAAATACACACGTGGCCTCCGAGTCTTTAAAAGACAGACGTGTTGGTTTCACTTGACAAATCACAGCTCTGTTCCTCTGAGATTAGCGACTGTTTGCCATGATGGCGTATCAAAGGAACAGCATCACCCACGGGGGCTGCCAGTGCCTGTCACTGGAGTAAGCTACAAAAAAAGTGATCACAGTCGTCCAAACCTCAGAGGGAAAATTATTTGATCTGGGGAAAGCAAAACGATTCATTACCTTTCTCCCTCATTTCGCAAAGCAAATTTACAGAGGTGATAACACAAACCCACGATAACAAGCCCGCTGAGGCTACATAAAAACAACAATATTCTAATTGGGAAGCTGTGATTAAAGCTGGGGAAAAAAACCCCAACTGTGGACTGTAGGCACTGCATAAGAAGATTTTTTTCCAAATTAGTATTTGCTTTCAGAGTAGAGGCTGGCTCATTTGCAGAGAGTGAGTGTGCTGTGCCTCATTGATTAAGCAGTTGTCTGAGATTCCCTCGCCAGTAAAAAGATGAGAAAATGTTTTTTAAAATTGCAAAACAAACAGCTGAACTGGCGTGAGAGCTGGCAAATCTACATTTCTTCCTGATTTGTAAAAGACTGTCACACCTCACAAACAAACAGGTCGTGTTCGCTTTTATATTTACACAGGAAAAACACACACTTCATAGGAAGACTCAAATAGCCAAGAAACAAAATGGCAAATTTAGTATCATGACACCAATTAGAGAGGAAACACACACACACACACACACACACACACACACACACACACACACACACACACACACACACACACACACACACACACACACACACACACACACACACACACACACACACACACACACACACACACACACACACACACACACACACGAGTCAGTATTTATTCTGCCTCCAGAGGTTTTCTCAGCACTGTCAGAGGGAGAATCATAGATAATTAAATGTGTGAGTTTGTTTGGGGACAGACGAGGGAACAGGAGGTGACGTCCCACTCGAGGCTGAGTGGACAGACACCAGATTACATGTTCTTCCTTTCGGAGAACATGTAATCTCATCAAGTAGAGGCAAGGGTGGATGCTGGAGATTTGGAAATCGATAGGCGGGAACAAAAACAAAAAAGTGTCTGTCGCTGGGGCACAGCGGAGAGATGTGCAGTGTCACTAAAATCAGTTTATATTTTCGCATCAATAACTCATCAAAATTCTCATCAAGAATCTCATCAAGAATTCTGCCGTGCCGCAGGAGAAAAACAACCCCAACTAAAAAAGAAAAAATGGAGATTTTTGAGAAGATGATTATTTACAGTCCATCTCAGGTACAGAAAGTAAGTGTAGGGAGAAGAAAGACAGCATGGGTACATCTGATTTAGTTTTCGCTCTCTTTTCACACATTTCAGAAGTTTCGAAATAGTTACAAAATAGACAAACAAGCAGATAATGAGGCAGAGAAAAGAGAGTTTTCCCTATGATTACTTTGACATTTTTGCGAGTGATAACCCCAAAGTCGTACCTTTATCCGTCTTTTCCTTCTCCTCTGACATCTCCCACTGCGTGTCCTTTGATGAGGGTTTACTCTGACAGACGCTGCACCTAAAATATCAGCGAAACCTTGTTCTATCATGATCAAACCATCAGTGTTTGCAGTGACATTCAAGGTTTTAACGAGCTAAGAAGACTCATTAGGAGGGAATAAATTCAGTCCACCTTAAAAGAGCCCACCTTATGTTACGCCATTTATATTTAAGTCACTTTTGTAGAAAATCCTCAAAGAAGTCTACTGCCAGAAACGCCTTTTTGTAGCATAATTATATCTCTTTTATGGTAAAATAGATGCCAGGGTCTTACACAGAGTCTTAAAGACGGTTTTGGACTACATAACAAATGCAAACATGACCTTTTTCTGAAAATACTAAATGTGCTTTCAGTCCATAACACCAGCAAGTCTTCCTGACAATATAAAGTCTCCTATTTAAGCTCTGGCAGGTGAACCGCTGCTATTGAAGCGCATCAAATAAGTAAGCACATTGAATAGCTATAGAACCGGATATCTGTGGTGCTGTGTTTACCCAGATCGACACTGCAGCTTGTCCCTGGGATCCCCCATGTTGTTCTCAGCGGGGAGGAAAGACACGGAGCCTTCATAGTAGTTGTGACTAAGAAAGGTTTTCACCCCTGGAACAAAACAACAAACTGTGGGTCACAAACGCATCAATTGAGTACAATTTGCTCCTTTGCTATCAATAAATGAGCCTGTACATGCACAGGCAAACGGATTCAAAACATTTATAGATCTTTGTAAAAAGGTTTATTTTTCAACCAGCAGTTTTTATGCACACGTTAAGAACTTGTTATACACACTCATCTGTGCCGTTGGACCCAGTTTAGATTACCTGTTTCATAACTTGAATCATAAACTTGCTGCCTATGTTTAAAGCCCCTTCCAGTACAATGTGTAGTGTTTAAGTGCGGCTGCAGCGGGAGGATGAATCTTGGCGATGTAAGTGAGTCCCAATACGGAGCAAAACAAACACTTGCACTGAATCCACAAAGGCAGAGGCTGTGTGTTAGATTTATATCTTTAATCCTCCAAAGTCTGGACCTGGAGCAGGACCAGCAAGCTCAGGGATAAACTCCAAGTAACCCCACATGTGCGAGGTCACTGAGGCAGAGGTTTAAAAAAAGGTGTGTGGATAGCCTAGCTTGTAGATTGACCCAGGGTTAGAAAATGACGGCCCTCATACCCGACAGGTCATATCTAGCAGGACCCATCCATCTCTTCCTCTCGCTGTCTGTCAGTACATCACCATAGAAACCGTATCCAAGCAACGAGACAGAGTATCTGAGAAAGCTGTCATTGTGGTGAACTGAGCACACGTCCATGGGCTGGGAATCACCTGTGAAGAGATATCGAGTAAAGTGGATGGAAAAAGACAATTCGCTCAACGGTTGTTTGTAGCTTCCTACACAACACCGATAACATTTCAGGGAAAATTGACACAGCGTGCCAGCCTGACACATAGCGTGCTGTAAGTCCTGTAAGTGTTTTCCAAATACCGGTATTCACTCACCCACAATGATGTGTAAAGCAGAAGTAACTGGATCGTTGGTTCCCACTGTGGCAAAGCAGATACAATCAGTGGACCCTGTTGGATAGGAGACACAGAGGTCAATGATCAGCCATTATAGCCCGGGTATTGACAAGTTAAATACACTGCAACATAAAAAATGACTACAGTGGCACGGAAACTATTTTCAGTGATATAAAAAGATATAGCAAACCTCCAATATTTAAAAAAGCTGTGTGTAGAGGGCCTTTTTTTTTTAGCATCAATGGGATAAAATGCTGCATTTTCACTGCATGGTGCGGCAAAGCTCTACTAAAACCCTCCCTTTTGGTTTTTCATGAAAAATTATATATTTTTTCCACTGTAGCCATGGCAAGGCAAGTTTATTTATACAGCACCTTTCAACACAAGGCAACTCAAAGTGCTTTACAAAAATGAAAGATATTAAGAGCATCTAGAAATAGTGCAGCAGAAACACGTTATAAAATGGCATTCAAAAACAGTCATTCAAAAGCAAAGATGATAAAATAAACACAACAGGTTTAAAATACATGAATAAGAGTTACTGTCCAATGTTAGATAAGAAGTTAAATTAAAAGCAGCGGCAAAAATAAATGTTTTCAGTCTGGATTTAAAAGTAGTAAGAGTAGCAGCGGACCTGCAGGGTTCTGGGAGTTTGTTCCAGATGTTTGCAGCATAATAACTGAAGTTCTGGATGGTTCATAATGTAGCAGGAGATCAGAAATATATTTTGGGCCTAAACCATACAATGCTTTATAAACCAGCAGCAGAACTTTGAAATCAATTCTCTGACAGACAGGAAGCCAGTGTAAAGACTGGAGTGATGTGATCCACTCTCTTAGTGTTAGTGAGGACTCGATCTGCAGCGTTCTGAATCAGCTGCAGCTTTCTAATAGATTTCTTAGTGAGACCTGTAAAGACACCATTACTAGTCATCCAAAAAAGCTTTGAAAGGGAGGTGTATAAACTTGATAGCAATCTCTAACCCTAACTTTTACTACTACTACAAGCTACAACTTAGCTTCTTAATGCTAAGAAGGCCTTTTCAGTGGTAGAAGTGTCTAAAGTTAGCGTCATTGTGGTAGACCACCTCCTGCCTAAGCCCTTATTTCTGCAGGCCGTATGTAAAATGCTCACAATGATTATGCTAACATGCAGGTATAATTTCATGTTAGCCATCATAGTATAGCTTGCTAGCTGGCTAACATTTGCTAATGAGCACTGAACACAAAGTACTTCTTTTTACCAGTTAAGTATGACTTCCCTTTTTTTACTGAGTGACCTTTTCTTATTTCTTTATGTTCATGCAGGAGCACAGGCCAGGCCAAATGTGTTAACCGTCATGCCATTATTTAAAATACTGTTGTTCCGCCATTTCGGCACACAGGAAGTAAATCACATGCTTGCTTTTATTTTATTAGTTTGGTTGAATTACCCATTGAAAGCAGACCTTACAAAGGGCAGTTTTATGTGATGCTTTCTTCAGTTATGTAACTCCATTGGCATATACATCACATCACATGTACACGTCAATCATTAAGGTTTTGGTCCTTGGTACATGTCTTTTGAAGCCACATCGAAGTGTGAGTAATTCAGTTGAATGATTTTATTAGGCGGTACGTTTTTGGTCGTAAAAGTGAGCTAATAGGATAGCTCCGGGTCCGGGGTTATCAGCAGCTCTCCTCAGCCAACAAATGAGGGATAAGAGAAACCCTCTGCCTTGAGAGAATGTTTGATATTACATTTTTCAACTTGAGAGGTAATAAGGCTCTATCTCTCTTTCTGCGCCACACAGCGTCATTTCAGACCTATCTGCCCCACTTTGATCATCTTCAAGTGGTGAAATGGACCCACTGCCACTGATAAAAGACAGAGAGAGTGAGGCAGAGAGGAGAGGACAGAGTGAAATCTTACTAGTGATGTTTTGAGCTGGCTCGCAGAAGCGTGACAGGGGAGATCAGGCTCGTCATTCAGCAGTGGACACACCGATGAGTATGAAGATGAGAACTTCCTCGGCCTTGCTTCACTTTCTGTTAATATCCCTTATCTGGTCTTTGCTTCCGTTTTGAGAGCTTTATAATCACATCTGAACCCTTTTCAATCCCTCCCAACAGCCCTGCACTGCCTGCTATTTTGCTAAGAGTGAAAAAACAGTGACATATGTTATGTGCCTCTTCTAAAGCTACTCAGTAAAAGCCAACTGACTTTGAATGGGTTTAAGTGGCGCACGCAAATGTTCAATGATGTTTGGTGCTAAGATGTTCAATGTTACATTTCCTTTAAGTTACTCAACCGCATTAGCCTGTTGGCATATTTGGAGGAGAAACTTGTCACAGAGCATATCCCCAGCGGAGAAGCTCCACTTTTTATCTGCATCTTCCCGCAAAACTGTCGTGCCAGTAAGATCATGTCGGCAGTGAAATCATCTTTATCTCAAGAACAACAATGGAGTCGAGATGCTTTTAGTGCGGCCCCGAAAAAGACGTTTATGTTGTCTGAATTCTCAGTACATACATTTATTTATAGCTGCACTAGTGACTGTATCTCATAAGGACAGCAGAAAACACTCTACGACAGACAAGTGGACATTTGAACAACACATTATTTTTATGTGACATATTAAATGTGTCAGCATTAACCAGCATTCCTAACACTGCCTGTGCCTACCCCTAGCCCAGGGATACTTAAAATGCTTTGCCACAGGGCCTTCTTTGTATATTAACAGGGGGAGCACGTTGGTGTCAGTTGGAACACCAAATCCAAGGGAGTTTCCCTGAAACCTATTTTATTTTCTGTTTTTTTTAATGCACTTTTGCACTTTTTGTGCATTAAAAGTACTGGGGGAAAAGTCCCAATGTGTATTACTGCCCTAGCTTATTATTTCAATGGTAAGTATACATCTTTAAATGTTGTTTCATATATTAGCCCTTATTTCACCATGCACTAATCAGGTGTGCTGTTGAATACAGGTGAGGAAGGGGGAGTGGCCCTGGGGAACAAAGGGAGAGGGAAATGTTTGCTGTGGTGTTTGTTGAGGGCCAGAGGAAAGCCTGGCAGCTACTATAGGAGTCTGGGGATCAGAAAGCCGGAGCAGTAGGTCCAGCCAGAGCAAGTTACTCTTTACCTTCTCTATATTTTTGCTGCTGCTGCTACCGTTATGCTCACAAGGATCAAACATTGTGTCAGCTTTTATTTCTGTCAGTCACTGAGTAGAGAACAAACTCACCTTAAAAATAATTGATTGTGTCCCAGCCAATATTTAAACCCCTCCGGTATTACAGTTAAGTCTCATTTCGGTCTCCATGCACTGAGTTTTCTAGCTCATGAAAATTACAGTGATTTCAAAATGTCACACAGCACGTTTCCATTTATGACACTTGGACTAATTGACCCCCCGCAGGCCCCTGGTGGGACCCCCTGCCACCTCACACAAAATGATCTAAAGTAAACCCAGTGTCAGAAGGCTACATGGAAAAAGTGCAAATTTTGACATCAAGGCATGTATGAAGTATGTCATCATGAATATGATGGAGAGTGATTTCCTAAATATCTCGGTGATTCATCTTTGCTTTTAGATGTGGATTACCGCGCATGTGAAGGACAGCAATGGTGAAAGTGTTGCAAGAATGTGTTTTGTTGAAATTAAAAGGTGTCACGTCAGCATAGCCAATGCTTCTGATAGAGATAAGTTAGGTCTATGTTTGAGAGAGAGAGAGAAACTCCCATTGGAGGAAGATACGCCTTTGACAGGTAAGGGAACACCTCCAATAGCATAATAGGGCCCCTTTGATTTCAAAACACATGGGAATACCCTATTGTTCCTTTACCAGAGTTACATTTCTTTAATATCACATCCCCAAATTCATTCCTCATGCACAAGACATGGTTATAAATGATATAATGATGAAGCTCACCTGCAGGAATGATCCCTATGTGCACAGAACACGGTACCAACTCAGCATCAGGTTGGTTCTGATCCACACCGTTGTCTGTTTGGGTCCTGCTGATTAACCCGTGCAGGATCTCACTGAACATCCCATCTCCACCTACACACACCACCCTGTACAAACCAATGATATCACATACACACGTTTAACATGAGTGCTCTGATAGATTTGCTTTTGTATCACTAGAAAACTACCACTTTGACACTAATTCCAGCAGGCTACGAGTCGAACAGTAAATAATCATTAAATAAATAGCAAAATCACACCGCGCCACCCAGCATTACACTTTTTTGTAGTCTTTCCCAAAACCTTACAGAAATGAATACCTTGTTATGAACTGCAGGGAAAAAAGCATAATGGACTCTAACTCTGCAGGACTGAATAACTGATGAATAGGAGCTGGAGTCAGGTAGCCAAACCTTTCATGTTATCGATGCAATTCACCCTCACATGCTCCCGTTACTCAAAGTCCTAAGCTGCAGCATCATGTGCAATTGTTAGAAACATACAGTTGTGCTACTTCTGTGAGTTATTGGTAGATTAAGTTGTATTGAAATGTTTTCGTCAGTAACTCTAAAACCCTAAAATGTTTGTAAAATAGAGAAATACTAATGCATGCTTCTAATGATCTCTGTTTTATTACCTTCAGATATGAACTGCTGCTTTTGCTAAAGTTGACTTCTTTCCAAGAGAGGTTAAAGATTGATGTTATTCCCATCTCTCTAATCGGATCTTCTGTGTGGCTTAAGTAAGAGACTGTATATCATCCTCTACTCATTCCTCTCATGAAGTACCACAGGGATCAGTCCTGGGTACCTGAAAGTTTCAGAAATCTCTGTTTTATAATCCAAGCTGTTTTGAATGAACTTAATAGATGATTCTTATAGGATGGATTCTATTCACCTACGATATACCCTGACTCTTCCCCAGCACCTCCAACAGGGAAACATTTGAACTTGTCCTGTGAACTATCTTAACTTGTACTACACAATATTTTGTACAGGCCATTTATTTATCCCAGATTTCAAATCCTACAGATCCATGACGATGACACTTGTGGTTTT
This sequence comes from Eleginops maclovinus, assembly GCF_036324505.1. Lineage (NCBI taxonomy): Eukaryota > Metazoa > Chordata > Actinopteri > Perciformes > Eleginopidae > Eleginops > Eleginops maclovinus. The sequence goes on from NC_086365.1 coordinate 11,388,900, forward strand.
GCATGAAACGGCTTAAGAACTGATGAAGGAAATGCCAAGAATGTTGCATTCATGTTACCCACAGCATGGATTGTAGTACTTTTATTTATCCCTTAACTGCAGAGCCAAAATAAAGGTCAAAATAAAAACATGGCCAACAAGTTTGAAGGAATAAGTTCTAACAAAAGGATGAAAACTGTATCTCTTTGTTACAATACCAGCATGTTTACTCAAGCTTATAAGACAACTGTCAGCAAATCCTGATACATAGACAGTAACAGTGACATAAAGTTACACAAGGTTACAGAAATCTAACTCAACTAAAATGTAGTCGTGTTTGAGACGCACAAATACTCACAGGGTTGTGTATCAGTGATTACAATCTGACATGGCAGATTGCTGCACAACAGAGCTTCATTACAAACTCCTAAAAGGCGAAAATTGATACCCAGCTCATGGGAGAGTCCCTCAAAAGCTTTATTGCAATATGAAAAGACTGGAGTCAGCTCCATGTCACAGTGAAGAACCAGTGTTGAAAGCAGCTACCTAGCTTGAGTACTCACCCGTCATAATTATCTAGATTGGCCTCCGTTTTCAAATGGTCCCTGGCATGATTGGCTCGATCTGTAACTATGGAAACAAATGAAATGGCAAGTGTTAATACAACTTAAATGAAAGGGAAATGTACTGACAAAATCAGTCATTTCTTTGGTTACCTGAGTAGTATTGAAATACTAGACACCGAATGTTTGAAACTTTAACTGGAAGAGTCATATTGATATATTTTCAGAGAAAGCAAAGATACAAAGGCACAAAACACCCTCATTCAGCAATTTGATATCAGCTAGCAAAATAAGCCTTGGGCTGACAAAAACAACATTCCAATCCGTTTTTCAGGCATGTAATATAAACACAAATGCAGCTGCAATTCACAGCCGCTGTAGGAAACCCAGAGTGAATAGTGTTCAGTCTGATGGACCATCAATACAACCCCCCCCGACTATGTGAAGCTGGAGCAAACACTTTTTGAATAATAGATGTGTTTGGATACCCTTGCTTATCAACTATCACAGCTTGCATTAAGGCGTTGGCATGATTAATGGCAGTAAAAGGCAAATCATATCCATGGAAGCCTCTCCGGTCCCTTCGAGAGGCCACAGTGGCAGTGGAGATCTATACGGCGGCCATAGAGACTCATTTTTTATTTAAATCTGAGGGAACGGCAGAGATAGGGACCCACCAATCACATCGGTTGAGATGCAGGCGCGGCCAAACAGTGGAGCCACCTTCTGCTCGTAAATACGCTTCCCACGCCGCTTTCCCCCGTACGGATTGATGTACACCAGAAGGCTCTTTGGTCGGTTGGCTGCAAAGTGAGGGAGGGGTGTGAAATAGTGATTAAAAAGGCTCAGTGTTTACCTTTTTCACAAATGTGTAACTGACAGCAGCTTGATGTAGTTTTCATTAACCAGACACCGTTCTCAGAATGCTCAGTCAAACTGACTTATCCCCAAAACAAGCCGCTAACAAAATAAATGGTGTGTCTACCGACTGTGGGAGGAGTGTGAAGCAATTCAGAGGTGCTGCATCATTCGCTGATAAACCTACAGAGTGCTGCGATGGAGAATACTAAATGGCTTGTTTATGGCCGTTGTAGAAGTCTGCGTTTAGGACAATCAACTGAGGTACGGCAGCTGCTCCAATTGAAAATGAATGTATTGGGATCAGAGTTAAATGAGCACAAAGAAATATAGAGCACAATATTGTTTGGCAATAAGACAAAAGTTCCATTAGATTACATAAATGAATTGTCAATGGGTGATGTAAAGGTGTATTGTGGAGGAGACTAACTATTGGACCACACTGAGGCTTCATTTTCACAATGAATGTGGTTCATTTTCTTGAATTGATTCATTGTAAACACGGCCAAGTATGCCACGTACATTTAAACCATCTTACACTCAAGTTCCACATCCTAGTTAGACACTAAAACCTCTGGTATTAACATGAAGGACACTCTTTTAATGTTTTTATAACCACCATTTATATTTTATCAGACTATCGGCTACTGCTGTCTTCATCTTTATGTCTCTGCCCGAGAGGTACTGTCTAGAAGAGAAATGCAGGAGGACAACCTCTATTGAAAGTTTTCCCAAAGGCTCTCCTGAGGGCATTTATAGCACTGAGCTGAATAAAATATTCTTTATGGACAGTAAAACTTAGCTTCCTTACAGTCCGGTTGAGGTGTAGAAAAACTCATTTAGCAATAAGTCTTGTCCTGAATGCTTTGCAGATTTTCAGGGTTGCCGAGGTTTTCCTTGGGCACTACAGTAACTTATGTTAGATACTGTGTGGTGGTATCTCAGTGAAGCAGTATATAAACCCCTCAGAATGAACATTTTATTGCATGTCCCTTGTGCACACAGCTGACAGCTACTGAAATTGCTTGAGAGATAAAAAGCCTGATCCTCACAGAACACCTGTCAACAATGTCAGACAGTCCAATCTCAGTCGGAAAAACAGCAAGCAGCTATTTCTAAACCCATTAAAAACAAGGCTAAATGTTTGGCTTTGCTAGAATTAATACATTACCAAATCACATTACCGATGTGCTAATTAATAACCTTTTCCTACAGTTTCATTTGCCCTTTGGCTCTGTGTACTCATCTTTGTATTCGTCCAAGTACATACCAAGCCAAATTCCATTTACGTGGCATTTTTATTGCACTAATCAACTGATTGTGATTACGTTCCAAGTACATTACCACATCTGCTTGAGAACATCCTTAAACAGTACGTACTGAGTAATGACAGTTGCTCATTGATAACTTTGATCCACTGCTCACAGAGTGCCTGGTTGGCAGAGTGGAAGGTTACTTCACTGCAGCGCCACTGGTGCTGCCTTGTTCTTCTGACGTAGGAAACTGTAGAAGAACAAAACAGAAGGAAGTTTGAGGAAAACAAGGTAAAACATATAATGCCCGGCCCAAAACAAAGGTCATAAGCCTGTGGGATGATCTGGGGTTGCTTCAGTTGGTCTGGTCTAGGTTCAGCAACGTTATCTTCCCAAAGAATTGAGGTCAGCTGACTACCTGAGTATACTGAATGACCAGGTTATTCCATCAATGGATTTTTTCTTCCCTGATGGCACGGGCATGTTCCAAGATGACAATTCCAGGATCCATCAGGCTCAAATTGTGAAATTGTGAGTGGTTCAGAGAGCATGAGACATCACTTTCACACATGGATTGGCCCCCACAGAGTCCAGACCTGAACCCAATTGAGAATCTTTGGGATGTGCTGGAGAAGACTTTGCGCAGTGGTCCGAATCTCCCGTCATCAATACAAGATCTTGGCGTAAAATGAATGCAATACAGAAATAAATGCTGTGACGTTGCAGAAGCTTGTGGAAACGATGCCACAGCGAATGCGTGCCGTAATCAAAGCTAAAGGCAGTCCAGCGAAATATTAGAGCGTGACCTTTTTTTTGTGGCCAGGCAGTGTAGATACGCCTTTGCCACAAGGGTTCTCAGTGTTGATTGTAAAATAATAGCCATTTCCGCAGATATGTATTTGAGAGACATTTAAAGTTTAGTATGCCAATCTGTTGCAGAGATTGATCCGTCAAACTTTCTGTAGGACCATAACCGCCTTCTATACTTTATAGTTTCTGGACCTGAGAACATAAAAAAGTGTATCAACAGAGAAAGATGGTCCCACCCAAACAAGATCCTGATCTGAAAGCTATTGCTATGGTGCAGACCTGGCCAGATAATGAAGCCCAGTTTTATCCTTACAAGTCAGGTCCTTACAATTTGATGTGTGTGAGTGGGAAATGAAGAGGTCAGTTAAGTTAAACAGGGCTCTGCAGGTATTCAGCCAAAAAGTAGAGTCAAATAATATCCTGCTAGGAACATTACTGAAATATTTACATTAAGGAGCGGAAAATCACTTGCTAAGCACTTTGACGGCGGATTCACCCGCTAAGCATTTCAAAGTCAAATTATCACACGAAGCATTCTTTTTATCAGATGGAAAAGTTAACTTTGAGTTCTTCAGTCGAAATCACTTACAGTACGTCGATCTTGCAGCGGGGCAGGCGAGGAGACGTTTAGAGTGGGAGCAAAATCATCCTTTTAATAAGTTACATAATCATGAGGCAAGTGATGGGGAGTGTGTTTGAAGCCAAGTTTCCACAGATCATGGGAATGCAGGCACGTCAGACTCGACTCACTCTAATGCCAGTAAAAGCTCACATTAGGGCGGTAATTTTGATCATTTGGCTGTGATAAATAATGTAAATCCGATCTTGTTTGAATATAATCTAATGGCTCAAAATTATGCTTTAGCCCATAAGTCACTGGCTTGCTGCCATCTTAGATCCAGTGAGCTAAGCTGTGAGGGACTCTCTTGTTAATGCATTACTCTCAGACTGTGGAGCTGTCTACAGGCTTATTTCCAGTGTCATCACTTGTGACTGGTGGAGCTGAACACAGGCGTTTGGCACACTTGCCCACAATGTAACTGTGATGTGGCATTAACCTACTGTAGTAAAGGGAAGCGACCAAACTGGCTCCAGGCATGAGGATTCAGGCATAACATTATTATGTATTGCATGGGAAATTACTGAGAAATGGGTCAACCTACAAAACAAATCTGGATCAAACACTTCCCATAATGCAACTTGTCATTTTCCAAGACTTGACAAAATTCCCCTGGGGCCACAGAAGAAATTATACAACTGCTTTCAGAGGCTGACTATATTCCCTGTGACAAGCAGATTGAATTTGACTTGTAAATGATGTGAAATATCCCTTTAAGTGTGTGTATATCAGTGTTGGTTTTATACCTGTGAATGCATGGGGATACATTTGTGAGTGCTGTTTTGCTTTGTCCTGACTCCTTCTGGTCTCTGTGTTGTCTTGGTCATCATCTTTGGAGTGGACAGCCAGTATCTCACACACTTGCACAGCATGGATGTGTGCTGAAGAGACAGAAAAAAAAACCATATTCAACTGCTTGATGCCCCACAAAAAGACTTATAATACATTGCTATAAGTGGTATTGGCATCTATCATTCATGTTTGTTGATACCTTCAAAGCTGCAAAAATCTATATTTTAACTTCAACAATGGGTCACAAAATTGTGTGTAGCTTATAGAGTAAAACCACAAAGAATAATCGCCCAACTCTGCAGTTCCCCGCAGCTTTACGAAGCTTGTTTCAGATCATTGTTTTGGTTTTATGGCCCAGAAATGTTATTGTTTGTTGTTTTGGTTCGGTCTCACCGATTCACCGGCCTGATTTTACAGATGTAGGACGAAGCAGTTTGAGTGAAAAGCTCCAATAAACCCACTTTACGCTTTCTGGCCCACAGAAACAGTCATAAACAAGCTGTGTTTAAGCTGTTAAATTGAATATGTAGCGGCTGACGAGCCAGCTGGTGGTGACCAAAAACAGAGCATATCGGACTCACATTCATTGATAAATAATAATATTATATGCTGGGTGTGTAACTAAACATTCAACAAGTAAGGAAATAAAAGAAGAATATAAATATCTGGTTTTTAAATTATACCGGCTTTGTCTCTTGGGCTACAAAAGATGACTTTAGAACGGCAGCCTGGCATTCATTTCACAAACAGTAAAATGAGTGGGACCGTAACACAGCCATATCCCAAGGGAGGTGGTGGGTGTTTGGGAAGGGAATGCATCTTCTTGTTCTTTTTCTCCCCCCATGGGAATGGGATTTAGGCTGCTAGTTTAAAATTACTTAGAAGAAACCCTTTGACTGTGTCTGTATGCATTGTTCATTCACAATGGACTGAACTGGAGGGCCAACACTGACGCTGTTTACAAGAAGGGGATGAGCCAACTCTATTTCCTGAAGAAACTGAGATCCTTCAACGTGTGCAGCAAGATGTTGGAGATATTCTACCAGTCTGTTGTTGCTAGTGCACTCTTCTTTGCTGCGGTTTGCTGGGGGGGCAGCATCAGAGGCGGTGACACCAGCAGACCTAACAAACTAATTAAGAAAGCTGGCTCTGTCATCGGCATCAAACTGGACCCTTTTGAGGCTGTGGTGGAGGAGAGGAGGACTCTGAACAAACTGTTGTCCATCATGGAAAACCCCACCCACCCTCTCCACCTGCAGCTGGAAGGACAGCGGAGCTCCTTCTCCAACAGACTGCTCCAGCTCCGCTGTCACAAGGACCGGTACAGGAGAACATTCCTGCCCACTGCCATAACACTGTATAATAATGCCCCCCTGACTGGCAGACAACTCACTGCTCCATAGCCTCTCTGTTAACTGGTTTCAACATTTTATCTGTATATTTCTTATTTGTATTTCTAATTTTTTGCTATGCTTCATATTGTATTGTGTTTTGCTGCGAAAACATTTCCCAATTTGGGATAAATAAAGTATTTCTGATTCTGATTCTGAGTTTGTCGGGTATGGCTGGATGTGGTACCCGCTGGCAGTAAAGAGATGGGGTGGGTCAGCCCTTAAAAGCTGCCTAAACAGGATTTAATAGGTATTAATTTACTGTGTGTGAAAGGCAGTTATTGGGAAAAGAAAGGGGATTGTTGAGAAATGGATCAATAATTGTAAGAGAGGTATTAGTATGAAAAATAGGAGCCATTACATGGATGTACAATTGTCAAATCAATGCAAGGACTGTGATGCAGACATATTCTACCAATTTGACTTTCCTCTGAGAACTGTTTTTATTTTTACACCCAGATATCGTTACATCTATACTAGAAAATGACAGTATTACTTGTGATGAGTTTAACTGACCTCTTCAACTGCATCACATACTGTACTGTACAGGCATTACCTCCTACCCATTTATTCAGCTGAGCTGGGGGAATAGATGGGAGGGAGCCATGACATATTATTTCTTTCCTGAGGGAATAGGATTTCATTTCTCTCTCCAATAAAGATGTGCCATGCAAGCTTGAATAACTGTATGGCCATCAATATTCACACTTTGACAAATAGGAAGAGTTATGGCCGTATGGCTAATAGCTTTATTTCAGAAGAAAATAAGAACGAGGAGTTTTATTCCAACTATTTGAAAAATGGCACCTAGTGCTCTGACAAAGTGACTCTATGTCGTGTATTAAAATACATGATTTTGGACAATCAAAGTTACTGTTGTTTACACATGTTTGCATTATATCCATCAAAGGTTGCTGTGTTAGTGACACAACTGAGATTTAGAGACATCTCCCAACACGTGCCCGTGAAAGTGGAAAGAAAAATGCATCATTGAAAAAAGTCGAGGCTACTTTCACTTTTGTTTCTGTAGTGCAAAACATTACAGGAACAACATGTTTTGGACATTGTGTATTGACGATGATGTGCTCATGCTAAAAAATTCATTCCATGCAAGGATGGTCTAATAAGCAAAAGCAGGTTTTCTTCGGTAAAATGTTACATTTTTAAAGTTGAAACTACTGCCCACCAGGGGTGAATCAAAGATGTCTTGATTTATATATTAGATAACTCAACATGAAATCATTTTTGATGTTTGTTTGATATCTAAGCACCAACGCTGTACCTGATTTCTACAAAACCATTCAGTGGAACACATTAGAATATGTTGTATAAATATTTACATGTGTGTTATTTTAAGCTCCCTTGGCTTAAGGTGAACTGAAAAATGCATGAACTCTTTTCTCTGTGTTGTCCTGCTGGGCAAATCAACTTCTGTCAAAGAAACAAGCTATCGTTCATCATCGAGTCAGAACAGCGGTACCTATCTCACACTGGTCTTTTGTACAACTTGGTTAAAATAACCCCAGAAGCTAGCACAAAGCCAACAATCCCAGTGAACTGTGTTAGGGAAGGAACTGGAAACAATAGCTGACATTCCCTCATTCAAACACTGCTCCAATAACCCTGCCACACACACACACACACACACGCTCAAGTACACAATAATCCCATCACCACACACACAGAACACACACCCACTCACAAATTCCCTACTTTGTAGCAGTCCCTAAACTACATGCTAAGCCCTCGGCCATACAAGGCAGATCCTCTCTGCTCTGCTCTGACATACTTTTGCTCTTTGTGCTCGAAAAGAATCTTAGCACAGGCAGTAAACCATTGTACACTTCCCATTCATACCACAGAGCTCAGTGTGTACTGTGAGGTCTGCTACTGTACCTGCAAAAATATCAGCTATTCAGCAGTTGCTAGGCATGAAAGTTTGTTTGTTCCTGGAACTTGCTCTGCACTTGAAAGATAGCATGCACATGGTTCTTTTGTTGCTGCAAAGTCAAGATGATACCTAATGATGGTGTCACCAAATACTGGACGTGGCTTTAGCTATCAGTTACTCCAAATAAAAGACATGGGACAAAAGACATGTCGTGATATCTCGAGGACACACACTACAAATACTCAGCCAACATCAGTGCAACTAAGATATATAGCTAATATTATCCCTTCAACAATTTTCAAGGAACTGTTGTGTGACCTGGAGCGCTATGCATTGTGTTTATGCTATTCACACAGTACAGTAAACACTCAAGGCCGCCAAGTGAAATTGATCTTAATGTTTTCATTTCAACGTCAAAGACTTTTTAACTATGTGAGTCATGAAAAATCTATTTGTATCTCCTGGTTTGTCAGAGGTAATGATGACTTCATGATTAAATAGATTTAAGTCCCTGGGGCATGGCATTAGCTACTCTGCTTGGGCCCAATAATTATAACATTACGACAAATAATTTGTCCAATTGGCTGGACGATTAGCCTTATATGATAGCTAACTGGTTACCTACAGATCATAATTGTGGGTAAAATCTTAATTTAAAGGAATAGTTCAATAGTTTTTTTTTTACTGTTTTTCTTGTTGAGAAATGGTTACGTAGCTAAAGCCGGTAGCTGCTTAGCTTATCTTATCCTAGCATAAAGTGAAGAGTGGGAATAGCTAGCCTTGCACTGTCACTGCATTGAGCCAAGAAATGGTCCCACAAATCAAAGCACAATAAGCATGTTATTTTTACACTTCAGATTTTACCCAAGGACAATATGAAACAACCTGTGAAGTTTAAAGTCAAGCTTCAGGATCCACACATGAAAGGTTCAAGTAGACTGCCTTGGAAATAGGGCCACGTTCAAAGAGACAATCACATGGGGATGAAAAGATGGAGCAGCATAGAGAATGATTCCCTAACCCGGACATGTGCAACTATCAATGTGCAAGACATTGCCGCATTCTGGCAGTGGCGGTGCTTTGCTCTGCCCATAGTGTGGATGTAATCCCTAACTCTGGCATTGTTAGTGCCTTTCTCCAGTGAGCCAGTAACATCCAAGTCCTCGGGGCCCAGGGTGCTCCTGGTTTCCATTCTAACCACATGAGATGGATTAACATCTGCACTGCTGTAATCTGTTAAAGGGCCAGAAGCACATTTTTACACAATTGGTGAATTTGCTCTTCACATGAATTTATGCATCAGTGGCTCCCAACTCTATGACCAGTTTAACCAAGGAGCTACAGTATTATTCCTATTTAAAAACCTATAGGGGAAATTATACAGAAATTCACTAGTAGTAATGGTATTACTAGAAGAACAAAGACTGAAGTTTAAAATAATTAAGTGGCCCTTTAACTATACCCGAAGGGCTAAAGTCAGCAGTACTCAGGATTGAGAGCCGCTGGTCGTGGCAATAAGTGTACCCTTTAACAATGGAGCCAAGGAGGTCCGTTAAATGCAGCTCTTTGGTTACATTGAAAAAGCGTTTGCTCTTTTAATTGCTGTTGCAACCTAGCCTTTATGTGTTCTAGCCAAGAGCAACACTGCTGGCGATGAAGGTCAGTCTCTATGATGATGCTGGGTAAGTATCTTTTTCCTGTGACCATGAATGAGCAACCTTAATTCACTTTAGCTACAGTACCTTAAAGGGAAAATTCGCCATCAAAATACCATAGTATACCTTTAATCGATCTAGATCTGGTTTTGTTGTGAGTTTCAAAGTGTTGGACATATATGCATTCTCGACAATAAGATGTCATTTTTCTTTAACATACATCTTAGAAGTAATGTCTTTTTTCAGGAATTATGATCTGGTAACTTAAGATAATTCACAGACCTTGTTGTGAACAGTTTCACGGAGGAACTATTTTCTATCTACGGCAATCATATCACGGCGGCATTGACAATAGTAACAAATACATAAGCTTATTTGTTGTAGACAGAAAATACTTGTTTCCTTAACATTGCTTCAACAAAATGTCAATAAATGCCTTTTCACACACTTGATGGCTGACTTTCTCTCATCAGCCCAAAATAAGAAAGTGTATGTTGATTTGGAGATGATGTTACAGGATTGTTAACTCGGTATATCCGATGCATTCATGTGTGCACAAGAGATTTTGTGTCTGCTTGTGTATACAGTATGATATCTGTGACAGCTCAGTGCTTGTCCTCACCTTCCTTAAGTCCTCTGACAACAACAAGCTGTCATCATATTCATATTCTGCTGTTGTTCTCAGCACCCCTCCCCTTACACACTGGATCAGTGTGTAAACCCTTTATTGTTACTGAGGTTTGGCATGAGGACAAGCCAGCGCCAGCTTAAGGAAATGCTCGCGTTTTTAGGTGTCCCCACACTATTGATGCAGTCTTTTTTTGTCATTTCTGTTTTGCTTGTACATGTTGCATTTCAAAAGACATGCAACACGCGTGCAAGAGAGGGGGAACTATTTTTTAGGACTATCTAAATATTCTGGTGATGCAACATGTTGTTCCCCCCGTGCTGAATAATAGCTACAAATGGGTATGAAAGTGTTTTTCTGCTATTTTTGAAAAAGGTAAATGTCCTACTTGCAAACAACATCACTGTACTCCTATCACCTCACCATCCAGGTCATTGATTCATTGTGTAATTAGCAATACAGGTCCAACCTTTTACTCCTATTGACCCCAGCTGCAGGTAAATAAATACGATCTATTTAATGAAAGCTGCTTTATTCCTTCCAGTAATGCAGTATAAACCACAGCGTCCCCAGCCTCCAGCTGCTGTTTTCTGGCAGTGTTTATTTCTCTGTATCTCTCTCCATTCTCCCTCTGCAGCTGTCTCTCAATGTACAGACAGGGCTGTGCATTGAGCACCCTCTATAGATTACAAAGCACAGATCTTCCTGCGCATACATGGCAGTGAGCTGTCAAACAAGAAGTGGATTTCTCCAAGGCACAATGGGTTTGTTAGGCCAAGGCCAAGACAAACAGATGGAAACAAAGGACAGCTGACATGTAAAAGTATAACAGGAGAACAGTCACTAGGGGTGCAACTGCTAGATTGCCAATGTACATATATGCTTAAAGCAGCAGTCAATACACATTATTTCTTTCAATTTGAAATGTAAACACTTTTTGAGACTTTTTGAGTACATACTTTCTTGAGACCTAAGCTTTCTGTGACAAAGAACGCATGTAAGATAAGCCTGAAATATTTGAGCAAATATTGAATAAATACCCATAAAGTTGTGCACAGACATCCATGTTCCTCAGAGGAAGAATCCTAATTACTTTTGGTGATGCCATAACTTTTCCTGTGTCACCATAGTGTCAGAATGTTTACTTATCCAGCTAAATATCTTAACAACTACTCCATTGATTCGCCCCCAATTTCCCCAGATGATAGATCCCAGTGACTTTGGAGGCCATCTGGTTTCTCCTCTAGCATGGCTTAAGCCTCCTTTTTTCATAATTGTAAGAGTTACTGTAGTTTTAGGAGTGACTGATGCACAAAATCCTATAGTTTTGATTGGCTTCTTCGTTTTCATAGGTGGATTTTGATGTGATTTTTTATTTAGAGAGGAAATCTTGTGTTGCTGATATCCTATTACTTGCAACACTTGTTGTTTTGCTATAAATGAATCCCAAACTGTAAAATGTTGGATCTGTATCCATCTTTGCCATATGGGAAAGCAAATATCTAAACCCCTTCTGGCAAAGACAGATATGTGGGCTTAGAGGGCCTGAGGAAGTGTTACTTGCTAAGCATAGTGATTTGCAAAGGGGAGATGCTCTCCAAAGCATATGCAGTAATTTTGTCTAGATTTTCCTCTAAGATGGGAGCATGCATTGTATAAGAGGAGTGACTCAGCTTACATGGACATAGGATTTACTTTAGTCTCAGAGGCAATGCCATCTCAGTGATTGGATTTTGTTTGTGTGTGAGAGTGAGTCTGAGGGTACACGACATTCCTGGCTAGGATGCCAATGCTATCTACTCAGGACATCTGACTGACAGATGATCTGATTCGACCAAATCCACTTAAATGTCAAGAGGTAACACAATGTTGTGTTGAAAAGTAGGAAGGCCAGAGAGGTGCTCAATTAATACTGGCATGTATGGCACTTGTGGGACAAGTTTGATGTTAAGTGGAAAAAATTGGCAGAAGACTGGAAGACACGAGCAAGACGAAGAGTTATGAAATTTGAGTCACTCTAAATTACGTTTTCCTTAAATTATCAAATTATTCTTTGTCTTCTAATATGGTGGAATTATTTCTTAACTTTTTTCTTCTATATTTAATCACTTTTAAGTTACAAGGAAAAGTGTCTCAATGAAATTTTCACTAGCTAGTTGCAACATTTAAGAGTTTCAAATGTAGATCAAAGACACAGCGGAAAAACTGCACACAGAGGGAAGAGTGGAAATCTGCTCAACAATATATAAAGTCCAAAAAGAAAATCATTTCTTTTTTTAGCAGGTTATTTTTAGATTGCAGTCACGACCATCGTCCACTGATTAGACTATATTGCCTACTTATGATAACCACACCCCTATGACTGCCTCTATAAAGATAAGTATAATACACAGCTTGTGTAAGTAACCACAGTCATTTAATTATCTCTTAAAGAATTTTTCCATGGATATCCATACTGGCAAAGTCCCCTTGTTTGATTCCTAACTCCTGGGTAAACGCTCCTTTTCTTGCCACAGCTACCATTGGTGTAGCTGTGTTGAACATTGACTCAATAAATGGATATCTTTATGGCAGGTTATTATAGGACGCTTGATACCACTTTGAGTAAGGTCAATGGCCAGGTTTAAACTGTAGTGTGCCGTGCCAGCTGTAATAACTTCACTCTATACGGTACAGTAATTGCAGACCAGGGAACCCATCGGGATGAACAAACATTAGCCTCAGGAGCTGAAGAGGACATCTGGATTAAGTGAAATTTGTCTGATGCAAAAAATTGAATGGTACAACATTTCTAGCGCGACTTGAGAACCACAGATACAGTAGGGAGGATTGCAGGTACAGGCCATTGGTGGGCCGCCAGCTCAATGCACCTACATTAGCACTTAAGTGTGTGTAGTATTTATGTTCTTAGTAACCACTAATCTCAGACAACTATTTACTAAATCAACATTAAAATGTCACAAATGTGTTTGCTAGTTAAAACTTCTGCCATGTGTTCATTTGTTGGAATCACTTCAAGGTTCAAGCGGTTTTTATTGTCAGATGCACAACAGCTACAGTGTAAAATGAAACAGAGTAGTTTAAATTAGAGTAAACTATGAATCAGCTGTAGCATAACTTTTCTTTTACTTTTTTTGAAATGGATGTCGTCTTATTTTATTTAAGTTTTATACCCCAATCTCAAAATTTAAGTGACCAAGCTTAACAACAAAACTGTTTCGTCATGGCACTAAAAACCTGACATTTTGTAGATTTTCCAAAAGGTCACTGGGACAGAAATCCTCTTTCATCAATCTAGTCAACTATGACTAGTGTTTGCTTGTAAGAAACAAGAGCCTCCTTATTATTTATGACTGAAAACCTAGAGAGTTACAGTAGAAACATGACCTGACTTGCTCCACCAACATGTGCATGACCCTGATAAGGAAACAGCTGCTCCATACTTTCTTTTCTATTGGAGGACAATGTTAACATAAGGCAAATGATTTATCAGGTAAGGTAAATGATTATAGGACGGATTTATGAACTTAACAACATTGGTTACATTGTAAAACCACTTTATATGTTCACTCGAATTTTGTATTTTGTGTAATATGTATAACTTACATTTTTAACAGGATTAGATAGGCGATTTGCCATATGAGACATGTCCTAAAGGCTTTATTGCATAGAAATATATTACATATATTACTCAATCACTTCTACATGTTATTCTTACCTGATTCAGCACTGTTGCTGATGCCAGAGCTTCGTTTCGTGCTCTTCTCAGTTTCCTTCCAAGCCAAAACACTGCGGTTTAAAGCAACTTCTACCTGTCTGTACTTGTGGAAAAGCTTTGAAAGCAGTATTCTGTCTTGAGTCTCCATAATATCGCTCAAACCTGTCATTAGTTACGCTATCGTCCGATAATACTCATGTTAACTTTGTTACAGCCGCGCCACAGACCGCTGCTCGGAGTCGGAAAGTGTTGAGTCAAGTGCGGGTCGGCCGGTGCTGTCAGAAGGGGATTAGATGAAAGATCGCTTATGTAGACGACGACTCACTCGATTGTAAAATGTGAAACTGGCCTTCTTTCCATACTACTTTACTGGGCCACCAGGCTGCCAAAGTGCAATTACTTTTTTAAATGCCTAACTCATCTGCACTTCAGAACTTTTGCACTTTTAGATGTTTTTGCGCCATTTCTCTTTACCTTCTGTATGATTGTTTCCGTTTGTTTGCCCTACTGGCGTGTTTATATTGTTGTGTGCTTTCGTCACTGTGACAGGGTTGCCCTCCAAAAATCTTGTTGTATATTTTGTATAATGACAATAAATGCTTTCTAAGCTTTCTGGTGAATATACAATGACATAATACATGATACATTGATGAAGCATGTCAGACCTGCATTGTGTAGCTGAAATGTGTTTGTTTCATTTCAACCCACCTATAATACAAATTTGCAGTGAGCAAGATTTCAACAACACCGACACATGAATAGAAAATAAAAGATTCAAGTTTCATGGAATGTTAATGACACAAAACAAGCCATATGATTTAATATCCACAGTTAAGGAGCATAAAAACAGATGGCACTCTTACATATACTTTTGTGGGTAACCAGTAGACTAGGTGGGACATAAATCTTAGAACACATCTGATTTAGGGAGCAGCAAGAAGATTTCAAGCTTTGTACATGTTCATATGAAAAAGGAAATTGTATACTCCTATGTATGTAGACATTTTTTTAAAAAGTCAAAGGAATGACGTTTGAATGGTGTAATGAACCAATTGAATTTTTAATTCAGATTTCTAGTATTTTTATGATAACACATTGATACCTGGATGAGCAGTGCCTGATACAACTTCATCTAACTTCATGCTGTATTCTGCATTGGAAGTATTTCCAAAACGTATAAGTCATTGTAAAAATAGTCAAAGTTTTTTTGGTATCTTAAATTATTTCCCCAAAAATGTCCTCAGATATAAATCACTTTTTTTTAAACAAATGTTCTACTAACTCCAACTGTTTACTTAAAGCTTTCAGTGCCGCGAAATATTGACAGAGTGAGAGCTCTTGTCTTTAATCCTGTCTGCTGCTACACTGTAGGAGAAACACTGCATCAGCACGTTGGGTCAACAGATAAGCGCTCCAAATCATGACTCAAAGCAGTAAGGTGATTTCATTCTCTTCCCGACTAAAGACTTGATAATAACCTCCCATAACCTTGGACAGGGATAAGGCAAACACCAGCGTTTACAACAGTGATAATTACAATGTTTTTAGGTGGGTTTTCCCTACATAACAACTTTGCTATTCTATTAGCTGAGTTGAAACGCTGCAGTCGTCAATAACAGTTATATCCATCATTAAATACATTCAGAAAAAAGTCTAGAAACACCACAGCTATTAAACTAGTGTGTGAATAATAATGTGTCCACATTAGGCCTATACAAACAATTCCTAACAACAGTGCAGCTTGCTAAATAATAAAAACACCAGCTTATCCTGTACATTTGAACTGCAATGGGAATGGTAGTGTTAAATGACAAGCATCTCTCTCTCCCTGCTTCTGGTCCTGATGCTGGTGGTCTCTCTTTTGATTGACACACACAGATTGTGGTTTCTGTCAACAGAAGCAAAGAGAGAGGACCACGATGACGTTGCCAGTTTCCCATGCCACCTAACAGCGGATCCCACTTGTGATTGGCTCACAGGGAGGAAGTATAGCTCCAGCCAATCGCAGCAGCGCTTGCTTGCCGATTAGGCACTATCAACATGGCAGCTTTCTGAGTTTTGGAGGAGGGTACCTGGTGTAAATAAACTAATTTCACGTCTTACAGATAACGACAGCGTTCGTGTGTTTGTGTCTAGGACTGGTTGGACCATATAGGGAAAATGTCGACTGACGCAAATAAAAAACAGTTCTGGAAAAGAAACGCAGCGAAGGTTCCTGGCAGGTGAGTGACGTGTTCCCTCCTGTCGGCTAGCTTAGCCTAGCTAGCCTTGCTCAACTGACGTTGCACTGTTGAGCTTAAAACGCAACTTTCACTTTCACTGACGCCCCTGCATTAACGCACAACGTATGCAAGTATTACCTCTAGCAACGTGCCATTGTCTGTATTAAAGCCTTACAGACACAGTTTACCCCTTTCTGCTGCTAGCTGGCTAAGAGCTAGGTTGCTATCATCGGCTAACAGTTGAGCAATTTACTCAAACCGCAGTCACATACTTGTAACTAATGATACAGTAACCATTTTATATCAATGTGAGGCTATGGGTTTACAGCAATTAAAACTTGTTTTCGTTACACTTAGTTGCGGTATTATAGTATCAACTGTCATTGTTGTGGGTAGTAGGAAGCTAACATGGCTACAGCTTGACAACCAGTGATGAATTAGCTCATTCATTTACATGCTTTCTTCTGTACTTCCTCAGCATTCAACATGTGTATGGTGCACAACACCCCCCTTTCGACCCACTCCTTCATGCTAAGTGAGTTAAATGTACTTTGTTGTTGTAGCTAAATACCCTGTGATGTTAGTTTGGAAAGGTGATATACTTTAAAGTTTCTGTGTTGATGTTAACACTTTGCTAAACTACAGGAAATCCTATCTAAAGTTCACATCATTTGCTCCTAAATGTCTTTTAAAGCTGATATAAAGTATTCTTTCTTCATGAAACACTGTTTGCACGCCTGCACTAAACGGGCACATATTAATTAAAGTATTTTTATTGTATCTTTTACATTAGTACTGTAGTTTTCTATACTATAGTTATGTACTTCACTTTTTCAGTGTTCTGCCTGTATTTTTATTTCCTCTTATATTTATTGTATGCACCAAAACACCACATTCCTTGTAAACTTCCTGAGCAAACCTCATTCAGAATCATATTATTGATGAAAATGTCCTCCCTAATCCTTCAGTCATTAATCACATGATTGTTTATGACAAACATCACATTTATTATTGCCCTGATGACCAACACTACGGCCCCATTATAGATGGTTATACAAGAAATGTAATCGAGCTGGTCCCTTGGTCTAAACCAGTATACATAAGCATAAGTCAGAACTATATGAATTGGTTTGAAGTTCTTGTAGCTTTCTTTACTTTTATTTTAACAGTTAAAGATGTATTGAAAGAAGTACTATTGTTGGTCCTTTTTTTTGGACCTCTTCCTGTTGTCCTCAGTTACCAACACAACAGGACACTCTGCACAATATATCTTCTGTCCATTGATTTCATATGATCTTGAAGTTCAATGTACAACATGGCTGCTGTCCTAAAGACCTACAAAACCCCCATCCCACTGATATAATTAACTAAGAGTAAAACACTGGGTAGAATTAATCAGTATGTAGCTTATTAGTGGTAAAAAAAAATCATCACTGAGTTGTAAGCTTTAATTCTGACTTGCCTTCTCAGCCAAATGCTCTTTGGTAGGCAGTGATGCGTTGTGTACAGCTTTTATTTCGAAAGAGAAAACCTGACCACCAGTAGAATGAACTGCATCCTGAAGGAAGTGAAAGCGCAGTTACAGGGAACCAAGATGCAAGCCTATGATGTAATTTCTCTGCAGCCATCTCATTGTGCAATGAACAATACAATACAATTACTTCATAAAAAGTGGAAAAACAAAGTGTTTTCTATTGACAAGAAACAACAACACAAGCTGTGCAGCTACTGAGCCACTGACTGACAATAGGAAAATGCTGTGTCATGATTGTTACTGTAAAACATGTCATACATCCAAATCAGGAATGTGGGACTGTTTGAAAGACAGCAGCTATATAAACATGAACTGGAGCCTGGTTATAATAGCATGCACACGTTTAAAACATATATAAATTGGGTCTTGCAATATAATTTGAGTGATCTGTCGTTCTAATGTATGACCTGTCTTATTCTGCAGTGTCTGTGGACATGCACTTACCAGACAGACTGGTTGTTGTTGGGTTGGCAGCTTAAAGGATATAAGACATGCTTTCACCTTATTTTAACTTATTAGAAGTTTATTCAATTACGTTACATAATGTGAAGATGTGGCTTATTACGTTATGACGGAAATAAGCTATACTAGTCTTTCTATATAAATAGTTAACCTTGTCTTTGACAGTCCCCACTTCCCTCTCCAGCTTTTCTTTGTTCAACATCACATGATAAGAAAAAGGTCGAGTTGAATTGAATTCTCTTTTATTTGTTGCATATCTTGTTCCAGGTTGGATGAGATGCTGCTCTTGAGGCACAAAGACAGCAACTGAGTGAATGTTGTCTTTTGAACCTCATTGAGTCTTATTAGGTTTTAGAGGAGCTTTTGATTCTAATTTTAAGAATAAGATTGTGTGTATAGAGGTGGTGACAGACTCACTTCATTCAGAATCAGTATCAGAAATCCTTTATTAGTCCCACAGCAGGGAAATTTACGTTGTGAGTCTAACTGATAATTCCGTCAAATGCCAGTGTGTGGTTATTTTATAAAGTTGTCTGTGTCTAAATAATTCACTTCTCATCTCTGACTTTCCCCCCACTTATCTCCCTCCCTTTTCCTTCTGTTTACTGCCTGTTTGCCACCTCTGTTTCCCTTCCTACACCCTTTCTCTCAATTTCTTTAATCTTATCCTGTTTCCTTAATCTTCGCCCTCTTTCTGCCGTGCAGCCTGATTAAAGCTGGCAACAAGCCTCCTCCGGCCACGCCAGGCAAACCCAAGAAGGCTACCACGTTCCAGGAGTTTGAGAGCATCACAAGCGATGCCTGGGATGTCGGGGATGATGACGACGAGTTGCTGGCCATGGCTGCACAGAACCTTAATATTGAGGTTGTCATGGAGACAGCAAATAAGGTGAACAACTAGATGCAGTCCTCTCAAAAATGTGTTTTTCTTATGTGTTTGTCCTAAAAAACCTCAGACCTTGACTATACTGACTTGTTTCTTTGTATCTAGAGGGGTGTTTTCACATTCCTGTGCTGAAGGGGGGATGTGTGTGTGCACGTTGCAAAAATCTGAGATTACAAATGTACCCCAGGTAAACTAAATTAGCTATGTCTTGAATACGATACAGCCAAGCGCCGTCTAGAACGCAGGAAGACTGTCTTAAAAACACCTCCGGCACAGTGTGAACTTTTAATAGAGAGTGGGAGTTAGCTGTAACAGAGAACAGTAACGCTCTGGAGCTCCGAATTTCCCATTTAGGGTAAATTGGTAGTTTGGGAAAAAAATGGCTAACTCAATATATCTGGATTTGATCTGGATAGGAACGCCACCTTTGACCTGCTGATCTTGAATAATCATTACAGTTGTAGAATCTCAAAATGCTGATTTAATCAACAGGTTACAGAGAACGGCACACTTTTGTAATATTTTATACAGAGTTTACTTAGTTCTGATCACCAGTGATAACGCTGTGTTTTCTGTACAGGTCATCGAGAATCACAGCAAGCAGCAGGAAAGACAGAGGCAGGATGACACGACGGAGCTAGAACAAAGAGAAGAGGACACACAGGAGGAGGGGGCAGAGGACGAGGAGGAGGACGAAGAAGAAGACGAGGACAGCAGGGTGGGGGAAGGGGACGTGACCAGCCCAGAGGTCTCGTTTGCCTCCCAGAGCAGCCCTTACACTGATGGCCGCCTTGTAAAGTCCCAAAGCGAAGCTCCAATTGGGTCACCTAAAGGTTAGTGAGCACCATTTCTCAGTGTCCAAAAGTTTCCTGGCTCACCTGCACACTTAAAGCCACACTGCTCTTACTTTTAGTGCACATTCTTTAACCACTTTACAACTGAAAAACAGTTTACAACATGTTTCAAGCGTCTACATTTCCGTTGGGTTATTATTCCTTTACGTGTCCGTACGATAATAATAGATTTGTTTATTTTAGTGTAAGTATAAATAGGATTTTTGGCCAATGTGTGTAAATAAGGGTTGAATGTGGTAGGAATGCCACCATATCACTTTTAAATGAATGAAATATATTTGATATTATTAGTTAAGGATTACGGATCTAGTGTATTTAATTTACGGTGGACTCGACGCTGCTTCGTGTCGACTCAACACATTCAAACAGTATCAAGTTACAACAGGAATGTTCTGTATTCAAACGGCAAAAAAATCAGCAGAACATATTTGGCAGATGTTATCAGTCTGTACAAAAATATGACTGACACTGCCCCTGCCAGTGCCGTGCTTTTGATTCGAAATCATTTCGAGTGTACAGAACATGCCAGCCTGTGTCTTGGGTGAACAGTGAACAGTTGGGAGAAGCAATAAGAGCTCTTAAGAATCTTTAAGTCGAGATTTCTTTATAACCTGCACGGTAAATCAACATAATCAAAAATAAATATAATTAGCCTCTATTTTTAAGCTTTTAGTTGGCTACATTAAAGGTTGATTACATACATTATTGTTCGTTATCACTTATTCGATTCAAGTTTTTATGATTTGGCTTTTGGGTTTCACCGTCCATTCTACGCCCCCTTATCAGTAGGAGTCATTTTTTTAACCAACAAATCACACCACTTGCGTCATACTGTACCTAGAGACAGGCTCAACCACACCTTCTTAATAATGTAAACGTTTCTGTCTCTTCCTCGCACCAAAATAACTCCTAATCTAAGTCTTCTTGCTAGAAATGTATATAGAGAAAAAGATGGCAGCAGAAGGAGACGCCTCTCTTCCACCTTATTTTAACACTTTACTACACAACAACTGCTCTGTGGCTGTACTCCTGAAACCTTCAGTGTGTGAACAGCAGCACTGTAAAGCAATAACAAATCCACATGTTAAACTTTTTAATATGTGGGAAAACTCTGAAGAACTGTAGCTTTATAGATTATAACTCCACATAGCAGCAGACACCTTACACAGTGACCGTCTGGCTGACTCTTGTCTGGCAGGTCATCTCACTGGGTGCCTTTCTGTCTATCGCTGTTTAGATACAGATAACATAAGAAGCCAATGCCTTCAGGCAGCTCCTCTTATCTCCTCAGAGAAGACACATGCCTCGGCGCATCATGTGCAGACACAGGAATATGCAAAGACGTCATCTTCCTGCACCTCTATGATATTACACAAACACTACAGCTTAATGCATGCGCTCGATGTGCTTGGCAGGTGGGTAAACAACTTGACACACACAGTAACAGTAGGCCTGCATTGCCGTGTCTCATTTCTTTTTAGATTTGATTTTCCTCCACATCCTGGTCCTTTTTTTCTTCTCCTATTGTGTGTGCAGCATGACAGCGAGGAATAGCTCACATGCCCCGGTCTAATTAGATAATGGCAGACAGCATAGCTTTCATTAGTGAGGCCCAGTCTCTCTCCATATACTTCTACATTATGCACTCATACGTAATGCCCTGCAGGTTAGAGTGTGACACACACACGCATGCACGCACGCACACAAGCTGGTGGTTATTATGACATCTGAAGTTCCTGGTGTCATGTGACATATCTCAATAAAATACACCCTCTTCACGTAGGTATCTTTTTCCTTCCTTGTAATCAATCATGCTATTTACTGTGATTAACAGGTCAAAAAAACTACTGACTTCATCTAACTTGTCTTTATTAAACTGTTAAAAGTTATTAAATGGACTCTAAAATGTGTAAAAATGACCCAAAAAGTTCCAATACAAAAAAGCGTCTGCATGCTTTGATGATCTTATTTCATTTGTGTAAGTGCATATAAAGCAGTCCAGATTGGGAACATGCTTGTGGATTTTTATTTTGCTCTTGTAAAAAGGGACTAAAAATCGGCCGCATTCCAGTTTTCTTAATTGCCGAACACAGCTGACGTGCAGGGGTTTGATCGAGCCCTGAGAAACGTTGGCAGTGCTGTTCACAAGAGTCTTTATGAACTCTTGCTTAGTGTCTAGCGTGACAGAAGGAGCATCCCCCTCTCCACATCAAAGTCCCGACCCCACCAGCTTGTTCATAACTTGTTCTGTGTGCTGCCACTGTTTAGCTCGGTCTCATTCTGTCTTATTTTGGCACATCTGGGGGAACATGTGGCGTTGGCAGACTGAATTAATATGGCTGTCTCGCTGTTATAAAACACAGTTGAAACACATATTACTTTACAAACGTAACTGCTACGGCTCATTGCAAAACAAGACTCAAACGGCTACTGCTTTCATCATCACCGGGCTAGGAACCATAAAAACGACATTTGTTACTAGATCCATAATGGGATTCATAGTCTTTGCAACTTTACTACTATTAAGTTCTTCCATTAAAACAGCTTCAAATTGTAGCTCGGAATATATCCTTGCTCTGAGAATTATTTAGAATACTTGTACATACCTCTTAACTTTTGATTAAGTGCCTTCATCTGGTCAGAATTCAAGTTTGTTTCTGATCAAAAATCAACAAAAGTGATATTTCCATCAGCCTCAATTGTCCTTTGGGTTACTAACAAAGCCTGCTGACACACTGAACAATTGACTTGCTTACCAGCACATTAGCATTGTCGTTGTATGAGGGAGCTAAAGGCACTTCCGGCTAAAATTACAGCCCCGCACCCTTTCCAGGTAAGATAATGAATTAGAGCGAAGCAGAAAATAATAGGTCTTAATGTCAAACAACAAATAAATGCCGAGTTACGGTTTCTATACTTCCTCCTCAAAAAAAGGACAGTAAAAGAAATGACAAAACCCTGCATGCTGATGTTCAAATTGGAGTAGCTGAACAGTCATTTTGAAGCTGCCATTTCTAACTTTAAAACGTAGGCAGATACAATGCAAACAGAAAACCTTAGCCCTCCAACATTGTGCGACTGTATTTACAGATGTTCTGAAGACTTAGGCCTTCAACATGACCCCCAAAGGATCTTCCTTTGCCGTGTTATCTGAAAGCCCTCTTATTTGTTGAGTGTTTGTTTGGGTAACCCTTTGCCCTCTCTCGCCTCTTCATCCTCCCTCCAGATGCAGCAGGTGAGCATGCATCGCTCCACAGACAGCGGTCTCTGCCGCACCGGCCGCCCGTCATCCCTCTGGTGGCTCGCATGGCTGACCAGAACACATCCGGCACCCCGGCCATGACCGAGAGAGAAGCGTCCCGTCTGGATAAGTTCAAACAGTTGCTGGCGGGGCCCAACACAGATCTGGGTAAGTGATATTTCCCTGTCTCGCTCTGAATTTGATCTTTTTCTTTTTGTTACCGAAGCTCTTTCCGATCCTTTTGCTCCTCACTCTTAGTTTACTCTCTCTCGGTCTGCCAGCTGCGCCGCGCTTTTAACGATGATGTGAGGGGGGAAGTCATTCAGCCATCTGGACATGCAGATTACAAGGGGAAAAAATACCACCAACAACAAAAGCAAATGACAGGCCTTTGTTCTATCCGAACGACAGGCCTTTATTGTTTATCCAACCCCAGAGACTTTGCTACCACTGCCATCCCAGTGGCCATGAAATCCTCGCGGACCTCCCTCTTCAGAGGCGACTTTGTGTCCTCTGAAACTAACTTTTGGCAACCGCTACGCTAACCCGGTGCATCAATCACATAGTTTCAGAAGATTAACGACATCAAAGTGTCTATCGGAAGAGTGTGCGAAATGAACCTGTCTGAGGCTACACGGTTACGTTAAGATCCAGCCAGAGAGCAATCCATCATTTATAAACACAATGTTGTGTAATGGAACGCTTAAGCCCGCTGTTAGAAGCAGAAGCTGCCCGAATCGCAGGAGTATTTTACATCGTTTTTAAAGGTAAGGCTGCATAGAATGAAGGTCACAAAGTAATGATTTCTGAAGCAAAACAAAAATCATATTTCAAGTTACATCCATTGCATAGGTCAACCCTTGTAAAAAACCAACAAAAAAAACCAAACAGTTTAAATAACGATCACTGAGATCTTTTTTTAGGCAGTAAATAAACGTGCCATAATAACAATAACAATAATAACAATAAAACAAACCCAAAAATAAATACAAATAGTAATAATAATCTTAATAATCAAACTATGATACATATACATGTTTTTAAATGATATATAATTATTAAAAACATTTTAATAAATAGATATAATTATATAATTAAATAATCAATACTTTCAAAAATGGAAAATGAAAAATATGCAGCCAGATTTTTTGTTCTGTGAGCTAAACACTATATATCTATATCAGACATATATCATATCTGATGTCATGCCATACCAGTCAAAGGCCTAAGCATATGTGATTAAACATTGTTATATATTTCTTTACAGGCATTTGGATTTTTAAAAAACTTTTTGACGGTCAGTATGGCTGTTGAAATACCAGATACAGACACAAAGAACAACTCCCTGACCTGATGTGATATTTGCAAAGGACAAGCACATGCTGCCTAATGTAAACATAGCATACGTCTTACTCAATGGTGGGCCAGAATTATGAGGACATAGAATCTGTGCTTGGTGTGAAAAGAAAAGCTTTGCTGAAGTTGGGGAGGCACAGAGACTGACTCGTGAATATGAGTTTCGTGGAGAGTAGGATCAATTTAAAAAGCCTATTTAAGTTCAGATATGTTCCGTGTTAAGATAAGAAAAACATTAAGGATGCGGTTGCATTGTGAATTGCCGCATCGTGTGTGTGTGTGTTGAGTACGCCTGACAGAAGGGGAGCATGAAGTAAGACCGGAGGAGAGAATTATAAAAGTGCAGTGCTTAGCAAGAGAATGGGTTATGCGCCTGTCTAAATACCCTAAATATGCTTAACACAAAAGGAGTGTGTCGGGAGTTCTTTCAGCGCAGAAATGACACAGTTTAAATACCGTAGCCTCCATTCCCAAATAGTGGCTGCGGTCCTAATTCACCACAGCGGCAGAGGCTACCAGACATTCATCCGAGGCTATTATTAGAGAGGAGCCTTTTGTAGGATTTTCTTGTTTGAGTATATTTTAGTTTTAATCTTCTCCGTTGTTTGACATACTCCCGTGACTGTAAGACGTTGACTGTAAGAATTGCTCATTATAGACGGACTGATACTGGACTTTTGTGACACCACCGTTTTTTTACATTTGGTTATTAAAGAATTAACTTGTGTGTGCTTAAGGTTGAGCTAAATGACCTAACATATCATTTAGCTATCCTATACTGACTCTTGAGACTTTTCTGCTTACATAATTAGTTTGCAGCTAGAGAGCACTAACCTTGGTCCAAAAGCAGTTTCTATAAATGAAAAACATTGCGTGTATTCGCCCCGTTATGCAGACCTTCTACAAAATGTCACCTTTTTATTTTTACACAGGCTTTCATTTTTCAGGAAGTGACAAAGTTCCCTTGAATTCTTTGTATTTAAACTCGGGCTGTCAACCGATTAATCACATGATTTATCAAGTCATTAAAAGTAGCTCCACCTTTACCAGCTGTGATGAACACATGCATCAATAGTCATAATGCATCATTTAATATATACATTGTCCATGCATGGTCTGCCTTTAGTGAGGGTTGGGGCGCTATCTGCAGTAGCTGTACGCTCGGCCAGCAAGTGGTGTTTAAGACGACGTACTCCGGTGGAAGCTGGATTCACACTGACAGTAAATATAACCGTGGTGTTTTGGAGAACCATCTGGCGGTGCTTTGAAGCTGAACTGTTCCCTCTCCGTTAAAGGCTTGTTTCTGCTCGCTATTCACAATGTTTGCTGATTTTACAAACTACGGAGCGGGCCGAGGGGTCAGAAATCATGCGCACATTAATGGCAGTTTGCATTTTTAACACGTTAACTGTGACAGCCCTAATTTAAACACTGAGATATTCCTCAGTTCATGTTGTTTCTTAACCTGCATCCACAAAGCATTTTTCTGTCAAAAGATGTGGCTGATTGGTTTAGAATACCAATAAAAGTGTGTGTGTTTGTACCACTTGTCGCCAGTTTGTAGATGCCACATATAGATTACTTTGAGCTACACACACACACACACACACACACACCCACACACACACACACAAACACAAACGAGCATTGGCTAAGCTCCTGAAATGTAAATGCTGCATTACATTAAGTCTGAACGGCCTTAGTCAGCACACGCTTCACCTCCAAGCGCGATCCCCTTGAAAACTTTTGGTACAAAACAAACAGTTTCCCAAGACGTCAGCGTTAGTCAACGGTGGTCGCGAGTGAACCCTGTACATCAGCAGAGTGTCTCGAGGTGTCAGCCCCCATTAGGGCCCCGCCAGGCATCACAAGCCGGCTGTCTAAATTTAGTTTAGTCTCCGCGCCGTGATTAGATAGCCCAGAACGGGGCGAGCCACGCTGCCGGCTGCTGGCAGCATGAAAGATGAACTTCATTCACAGGACATAATTAAGAGAAGGCTTTGGGAGGTGGGGGGGGGGGGGGGGGGGGTGATGAGGGGTGATAAGGGAAGGGAGCAGATAAGATAAGATAAGATGAAATTTTAATGATCCCCATGGGGAAATTGGGTCATGGCAGCAGCAAAGGATGGGATATAGATGAGAATTTAAAAGAGGAATGGTGACCATTAGAGCGTACTGTAAAATAATACTGCAAAATAAATAAAACCAATGCTTGCTCGTAGTTTATGTTTGCATCTTGGTTTAGAAGTCTTTGATTATGTTTAATAATACACACTTATTTCACCAACTACACATCCGGAAGATGACCAGACGGATTCATCCTAGTCCTGAAAGCTGAGGGGCATTTTCCCCACAGGGCGTCTGTGACACACTCTAACTCCCACACGTAGAAGTGGACACTGTCAGCAGGGGATGACGCCGCCGCCCCCCCCCTTACGTAAAAGAGAAACTGTGACTGTCCTTGAGCTCAAAGGGAGAGCAGGGCCGCGATGATCCATTGGTTGGTTCCTCTCTTGGACGTGTAATTAATTGCAGAGGCAGCCATGTTTTTGGGCCAAGCCCCTCGACTGCCGGTCTCTGGAGTCCGAAGGCGTGTTGGTCTCCCTCCGACCGTGTTGGTCACTCTGTGATTGATCTGTGATTTTCTAAAATGATAGACTGTTACTTAAAATAACAGCTACCTCCACTTTGTGTGAAAGGCTTTCTTTAGTTGTGTCAGAGGGTGAAGCAGAGTTTTCCTATTCATGCTTTAAGTGATATTAAAATACTCCTGCTGAACTGGATTGAATTGAAGGGATTGTATGGTGAAAAAGGCAACAGTTCGGAGGCTTGAATACACTTCTCCATGTTCTCAATTATCTGTGTTTTATTAGTCAAAAGCCTAGCACTAGCACTCAATTCAGCATTATATCTTATTAATAATAACAAACCTCTGTATTTATTGTAATATATTTGTTATTTATTGTAGTACAATGTACATCATTTTACTTTAATTTATGATGTTTATGTAATAATATTCTATTTAATTATCTATTAAATAATTTAACCTATTATTCTATCCTTTTTTTTTACCATTCATACATTAACTCTTTTGTGCATTACATTAATATATATATATATTTATTTTTGACATATTCCTTTTTAACTTATGTTTGTATTAATATCTGTTTTTAATTTAACTTCTTACGTTTGTATGGATGTTTTTCTCCCATTTTTTTTAAGACATATTTTGTTTATTCATCTTTTTATTTTTATTTTAAATGTTAAAAAAAATCCCAATTTAACCCAATAATTCAGATTTTGATCATCTTTAATATTCCCAACTTGCCTTCATGATCCTGTTAACACTCGCATAATATTTTTAAATATTATTATTTATTTATTTAGTATAAGCAATTCAAAAAATGAGAAAACTAATAATAATAATATTGAATAAATAAGGACAACACCGAGGATCCCCTTATCTCTTCAAACAACTTTACAATCAACCAAAAGACACACATGACTTGCAGAATATAATCCCACTCTTTGTTAGAGCTGATTTCTTTACCATTTACACACACATACTGAACATCCCTGTCAGTCTGCCTTTCTCTCCCTCTCCTCCCCTCTTTCTCTCCATTGAGCCTTGCGACAGGTTGTGTCAGCGGCCTGTTTAGCATGTAAGGTCGTGTAGAAGGTGACCTGTGCGTGTGGTGAGAGCAAGGTGATTGATGTCGGGTTGATTTCAGCTAATTATTCCTGATGTCCTGAGGCGAGCCTGTCTGCTGAGTGAACCTGAACGCAACGCCCACTGAACGCTCAGACACTGAACAGGGACTCGTTTCAGATACTGAGGGAAAAGAGAACAGACTTTTTAGCCAGTCCATTGACGAGTTTGACTTCTGGTTAATGCAGCACAGTTTTTTTTTGAGAAGAGGTTCAACATTTTCACATTGGCTGCCAGATTGGTGGAATATGCTTGAATATGAAGCCAATTACCAACATCTTTTAATGAATCATTGGGGACTTTAAGTTCTTAGTTTTGTTTGTTTAGTTCCAGAACCTTTTATAAAACGTGCTGACACTATGGTGGCCTAACATATTTGTAAATACTTGTTATTGGACATATTATACTCATTCATATTTGTATATTGTGCCTCTACTGTGACATGTTTACATGCTTTAATGTTTCGAAAAGCTCTTTATTTTCCTCTTTTCACCCCCTGTCTGAAACCAGAGCCCAGTGTGCTTTGATGTGGTTGGTCAAGAGATGTCCCGCCCCTAACCTACCACATACAGTGTGTTGGAGCGCTAGCAAATAGAAACACCTGTTTGAGATAGTGATGTCACTATGTTCTGGAAGTAAAAGTCTAATGGAGGAGTTTCAGGCAGAGGGGGAGTGAGTGGGAGAGAAACTCCCTCTGGAAGGGAACTATCTGAATTTAGCCTTTGCAGACCATTTACATGCACTAAAACCCATATTTCACACTACAGGAAAGGGAAAAGCCCCCAAAACCTGATAGGGACTCGTTAAGTACTCTTGTATCTTTGTATAATTACCCTATGAGATACAGCAGTTATCAGCTTAATGATATTCTGCATTAATTTAACAATGTTGTGACAGATGGACTCATTAAACAAATGTTGATGTTCGGATCACATTATTGGGAGAGAAACTCCCTCTGGAGGGAAGTAACACACTTCAGGAAAGGTAAACTAGGGCCTCTTTAATACTTTTTAGCTCCTTTAAAAATTCAAGATGAGGTTGTGTACGTGGCAGATTTGTAGTGTGTGTTTCCCCTCGACTCTGTAATGATGTATACTTTCTATAAGCCACTTGCTCAATGACACGCTGTGAGTCACACTGTCAGAGTGACGGACTCCCGGCATGTCTTTTTTTCCTTTTTAATTGATTTCAAGGCCGAGATCTGGCATCTGACATGCAGCAGTCATCGCTGGATGGCAGAAATACTGCTGTTGCTATGGCAATGGTCCTTTCACCCTCTTCCCCTTTCTTGGTCATTTATCCTGACTCCATGTCTGACTTCCCTTTTCTATAAGTTGCTTTTATTGTTTGTCTTCCTCTTCTCTCTTTCAGTTCAGTTCCGCTCGGACATGTACCCCCACACTAGGGTGTCAATCATTATAAAATCCACACCCAAAATCACATAAGAACACATTCATTCTTGTCCACAATAAAACACACTTTCCTTGCCTTGCTGCCTGTGTGTGTCTCTCTCCCCTCTGTTGGGGGTGCTGCAGCTCTTTGTTACACCTCACTAAGGCACGCTTCTCCCTAGCTCCCATCACCCCTCACTGCAGCATCTACAGTCAGGAGGCCTGCCACTTTTCTGCCACAGTTCGCTCTCCGCACACTCGGCACACTCCGCAGTGCTACAATCCTGTTACACAGCAGCCACCATATGATAGGCTTAGCATCAGCGCTGTTTGCAGAGTTAATAGCCGCCATCAAAGTGGGAAGTGGCGATGTAATTCAATTTACCTCGGCCCTAATGCCGCGTTTGAAAGCGCTGTCCATGTGTGACAATTTCAGGGGTGTGTGTCGCAGGCTCGGGAAGTGTAGAAGAAGAGATAATGCAGCATTACTGTCCACATAGGTAAATCTCTGGGAAACAGTACAGGGAGAAGCATTTGACTAAAGTGTGTAGGAAAAAATGAATGCACTGTAGGTTATTGTATTAGAAAGTGGATAGAAACACAAAATATTGAACCCTGTGTGTTCTTTTTACCAGTCACTGGCATATGTATGCATCTGTGCATTAATGTTCATGTATGTGTGTGTGTGCTGCTTGCTACATGTCCCCAGGCAAAACACCTGACTTAATAAGGTTGGTCCAACCTCCAGCTGTCTCCTGTGTCAGTAGCCTCCCAGCTTGTCTGAATGAGTTTACTCAGATGTTACACGGTGGTCTTCCTTGTGAATTTTTCATCTTTTCTTTTCTAAGTGAAGCTTCACTGAACACACTTACAGTCCGCACCTGTTCTCTGCTTGGCACCGGGCTGCTTTATATCCAGGGGAAGGCATTAAAAATCAGCAGTTTATTTTCTATATTTACTTATGGAAGTAAAAAGGGCCAACCAGATTAGACATATCACTGTTTTGATTAATTCTGCTCGGTCTACTTGACCCTTAAAGGCTATAATGAATGTACACACGTTAACGATGCAACCCTTTTCTTTTCTTTCCTTAAGTTAGCAAATTATCAGAATCAGAATACCTTTATTCGTCCCACAGAGGGGAAATGTTCCTTTCTTACAGCAAAGAGCCAAAGACAGCTTCATATGTCACCCAAGATACAAACATATGTACAAAAATGACACAATTTTACAAAATACACAAAAATAGACCTCAGAAACAGTTCTGAGCCAGGTATTTATTGCAGTTATTAACGGTGTTTGTATATATATATATATATATATATATATATATATATTGCACATAAATGGTAAATTACTGTCTTACTTTATTACAAATGACAACCCAACACCCAGAGAAATAAGCAATAACTTGAAATAGTTTACAGCTGCGCATTTTGATTAATGTATCGCCATAAGAAAGGACTCAAAACCCATAGATCCCACAAGGCAGCAAAATATTCAGTTTTAGAGGGAGCCTTAATATGTTTTTTTATTATTTCCCCTCTCCTGTAATGTGTTTTATAGGTTTCTGTGAATGTAAATGATCTGCAAAGGCTAGAATCCAAAAGTATGTCTCCCCTCCAGCCTGCAATGCCACCCTCAGACTCCTTTATTTACAGACCGGGCCCTGGTTTCAGACAGAGGGTGTTTCTATGGACGAGCAAAACATTTTTTTTGCATATAAATGGATTGTTTTCTAAAATACCTGAAATTTGGATCTATCCAATGAAATGATTACCTGTTTACAAAAAAAAGAAGTAATCGTACATATCTTAATTAATGCTTATCTTTAAAAAATGTCACCAGGTCACATATTCTGGAACCTGCTCCATGTGAATCAGTTCACCGCAAAGAAAGCCTCTGGGAATTGACTATACAAGATTTTTTTATATCACACATTCTCTCACACTAATTCTCACACCTGTATGCTCCTCTATGCTCGGTGTCCTCTCCCAGCCATCTGGGCCATCCATCAGGCCTCCTGAGCAGGTATAATCCAGGGGGGAGTATCTTTTTACAAGAGTCCCATTAGTTTATGAGCCGTCTGCTCCCCGGCGCCATCACTTTGTCCTCTGTATGAGTTAGACCGTTCAGGACTCTCTCCCAGCGTTCAAGGTTTATAGGAGGGGAGCTTAACTTTTTATTAAACTGCATGATGAAGGTGTCCGTCCTGATTGTATTGTTTTTTTGACCTCAATGGCAAAATAGCTTCCGATGACACAGGTACAACGCCTTTTACAAGAAGAGCGGGGTGGCATTTACCCCGCTATTCAGCACAGCTTTATTATCCAATACTTTCATGGGTATCACAGGGGATTCAACACTCAAACACTTTATTGTTATATGCACAATAGCCACAGCATTGTTTTGGCAATGAATATCTGAATATAAAAAGTCCCAGGCTCCTCAAACAATGCAACAATAAGTGGTGGAGGAAGTACTTTAGAAGTAAAAGTAACAATACTACGTTTTTTAAAATACTATTACAAGTAAAAGTCTAACATTGAGTATCTTACTAAATTAAAATTACAAAAGTATTGACTTCAAAATATACTTAAATTACTAAACGTACTTGTTATGTGTAATGGCCCCTTTCAGAATCAAATGTATGAAAGTACTTTATTATGAATATTGATGCATGAATTACTTAGTTTGAGTACAGCTACCTCAAAATTGGATTTAAGTACAATACTTCGCTAATTGTACTTTATTACATTCCACCACAGCATATGACATACTTAAAATGAAAGGATAAAAAACACGATATAGGGAAGTTGACATAAATTATCCAAGTAAGTTGCAGGAATAAGAAACGTATAAAATAGAATGTTAGATTAAATACTGTACTTTTGAATAAATGCTCTCAACTCTAATAATATATAGGTTGTACGTATTTTAAAGGAACAGGTCCAATGACTGATTGTTGTGGCACTTGGTTTTGAACGCCGTTCATGCAAACAGTGTCGTGAATTGTCTTGGATTTGGTGAGGAAGCTTCCTGATACCAACCCCAGTTTGGGCAGGTGCGTGTGGTATTCCCGTGCGCGCATGTTGCCGAGGAACCTTGTGGTGTTTTGCCCCAGTGGTCGCGCTCCGTCTGAATGATGCCTGAATAGTGCATGGCTCCGGCCCGCCAACCGTCCTCCCTCCTGCTGCTGTCAGCTCCCTGCTCAGCCAGCACTGACTGACAGCGCCTCTCGCCGTCTTCCATCCTTCTCACTGGCCTTGCCACAGAACCGTGCACACTGGCAGGTGGACTGACTGAAAGCCAAGTATACAGGCAGACATGGGAGAAGAAGTGCAGGAACACACTATTACACTTACAATCACTTATACACACTCTCATACTATCTCCATTTGGTTTTTTACCCTCTAACTTGTTGCCCTCACCTGGCCACTCCCTGAGTATAGTGAAACCTATAGATAGTGAAACTATCAGAAGAAGTAAAATTGAACGTTGCGCTATTAACGAACTTCATCACGTACGCATGGCTCCGCATCACCATCGCTAAGCTAAAGGCGGCTAACGTTCAGCGTTGTTTTAACTACAGACCTTATTTCAGGCATCGAACCTCAAGTCATTGATCACATATCCATAATAGAGCTGCGGCAACTAGTTATTTCATTGTTAAATTGGACGTTTAAAAAAAAAGACTAAACTGTTTTTATATAATCAATCATTTGTTGTTTTGGAACTACAGACGTTCACTTGTTCCATCGTCTCAAATAAAAATATTGATGCATTTGTTTGTCCTTTTGATATTAAATGTATTATATTTGCATTTTGGAGTGTTAGGCCTGAAGTAAAAAAGCATGTTAAAAACATCGCCCTGCGAGGTCGGCTTACACACAGCTAAGACTAAATAATAAACACTAATCGAGAACATTAACCAACCTTTTTATAATTGGCTGTTTTAGGTTTTTTGGCTTAAACTAGGTACAAACATGATATTTATTTATATTTTGCCCTCCGAATGTTTCAAGAGTCATTGGGCGTCCATTACCTCGGAGAGTCCCGCATCAGAGCAGCTGTTGTGGGGTGTTCAACAGAAGGTACATGGTGTCCTAATCACCCCCTGTGGTCCCCAGCTTAACTCCAGCCAACACAAAGTGCACCCCTGTAAGTTCATGCATAATGGAATACAGTCGACGCACCGAGGAAAGGGCTGGCGGCAGTTGCCCTTGACTTGCACATTGCTGATGTTACAGGTGTTTTAATGCCAGCGAGGAATAAAGCTTCCTGCCGGGTTGGGACCGTCTCTTCAGACTAATCCCCTCAGCGCCGCGCCTGCCAGCATGACAAACACCCACAATACTTATCACACTAATTCCAAAGCATGTTTATATAATAATGTGGTACTTCATTGGTCCCAAAAGGGGAATTCTGTGTTTCCTTGCCCCCGCTTGCACTTTTAAAATGTACGCTCTCAAATGATTGCCTGTGGGGTGAATTGACTGTAAATTGATGTTTCACTTTAATGGGTTGCCGCTGCATTGTTCCTGTCGAGAAAGGAATGTCTATTACAGCATCAATTAGAAGTTATTTTTGTATAGAGAGGAGTGACAAATGTGTCCGTTAGAAAATGGCTTGTTTGCTCAACGAAACTGAAGGGAACAGCCAGTCCCTCGCCGCCTCCGGGGCAGTCGCAGAAACTTCCCCAACCCCATCTATGTGAGAAGTACCCGCCAAAAAAACCAGCAGATTAATTTTCAAAATGTCATGAAATGCCTTTAATTTATTCCATTGGAGCTGTCTCATTCGGAATGCACGAGAGATGCCCTAGAGAGCCATATATGCTTTCTGAGAGATGAGCTAGCCTCTTACTAATGAAACGACATCTGCAATTTAGCCTGTACGTCAACTATGCTCATGTTGCCCTCTCTGTCTCTGCCCACTGCGGAGACTTTACTTCTCTGAAATTATGCCTCTGAAACTGCAGTGGAGATGAGTGTAGCTGTAGAGTAAGACTTAAGGAAATAGGGATATGAATACAGTTACATGAGAGTATATTTGCATTAGAATAAAGCACTATATGTTCCATTTTTCCAATGGATCATGGTATTATGTCTTTATTAAACAATGACTATGCATAAAACAACATTCATCTTAAGAGAGATTTAGCTATTTGTGTTATTTAAAGAGGGGGTTTCCACTTCCTGTAGTGTGTTAACATTCATTTTTGTACAAGTAAATAGTGTGCAAAGGCTTAAATCCTATAGTCTACACCTCCCCCCTATACTTGCATATTTATCAGAACTATAATGCTTTGCTTTGCTTCCAATTAAAACTAAATAGGGTTATAAGGTATTGCGGTCAAGACTTGTTGCTTTCCATTTTTTTTGCACCATGGGAAAGAAAGTGAATGTCTGCATGTTTTAAGCTCAACTGCTAGCATACACCAATGCTTGATGGCTGCAAATAAAAAAGCAGATTGTTTAAAGTCTACATTAAGTTGAGTTTCCACCCATTTGCTCAGAGCAAAGCTATAAAAACCAGAAGTAAATTATCTTAAAACCAGTCAAAAGATAACATCTGCAGCATTTTACCTCAGGAATAATTCCAATATGTGGATTGGAAGAATACGACCATTGTCCCTTCATGTCCTGTGCCAGTGCATCAGTAGTACCAGCAGCATCTGGGCTGCAGTAACTGTGATTTAGATTCTGCAGTGGTCCATCTCTCTGCTGGAGAGGGTTTGGTAGACATGAGTAAAGGCTGTGTGTGCTCTTTTTCGGTCAGTGATATATGGGTCTAACGGGCACATCTGCTTGTTCTGTTGGTCAAATGCTACAAATATGTGCCCTTTGCCCTTTCCCTGCACACTTCCTTCTACATACAAACATCCTCAGGGCACACATTTGTTGTTCTCCGGCCTTATCTGGAATACAAAGTGTTCGACCAAAGGGGACGAGGCTTGCTGGAGATCACTGCAGCATCACAATGTAAAGTCGATTAGCCAACTCACGTCCTTTCACCCCTCCTCTCTTTAACCCCCCCCCCCCCCGTGGTGAGATTAATGCCGGGTAGGGGGAAATATAACATAGTTTAATTAAGCCCGAGTCCACAAGATTCATGGACTCATTTCTTTGTCTGACAGTGCAAATGAAGGTTCAAAAGGTGCGAGGCAGGAGGAGAGACACCCTTGACTGGCTATTGGGAGAGTAATGAATGTAATGGTGCACATAATGATCCCCCCCTTAAAAGTGTTGGACTTTGTTGTAAGTGCCTTCTACATAACTTTACTGCGGCTGCCACTCTCTCTCTCTGTCTGAGAGAAAGACGCCGTCAGGATTAAGGCATATGAATTTATACACAGAGGTACGGATATTAAAAAATGTAAGAATGAAGAGGTGAAGCAATAGGGAGCTGTGAAAGTTGCACATTTCATAAATGTACGCATAAATGCTTTGACGTGCAGCAGGCGATCAATTGCCACGGCTCAGGAATTAGTCTGTAGTGAGCTTGCAAAAAAGAAAAAGGATGCATTTTTATGAACCACACTGGGACCGGAAACTAGTTGAGCGCAGAGACGGGATCACACGACGTCAATTGTACGATACCATGTCAGAAACATAAGGTATTGCTTGGTATACAGTTCTCCTGGGTGTTTCTGAAAAGTGGCAGAAGATGGTTCCAATGGATTTAGTGTTGACCTCTTATAATGTCCTTGTTATTGGACGTCAATGCTACCCGGATTCGAATCTGACCCGGGACCACATGTCATCCCCTCTGTCGTCCTCTTTCAGAGCTATCACACAAACAAAGTAAAAGCCAAAGTGAAAAATAAAAAATACAAAGCTGGGAGCCAGAGATTTTCCTTTGTATGCCATGCATCCTTCTGCTTCAATTTGTTGCTTATAATACCCACAATGCAACTCTGAACGCTGGCTGGTAACGAGGCTCATCGCTTACTAAATGCACGACTCCAGATTGGACTTACAAGCTTGAAGTCTTTCTCCCTAAACCAAATTTATTGTGAGCCACAATAGGCTTAATGCAACTTGTTTGCACATAAGCAGTTAAACTTCACAAGGCCTGAATAATATAAGGACTGAAATACTAAAATGTCAACAGCTTTTATTGACACAAATTACTTTACAGAAATGACATTTAGGCAACAAAAACCTGGCTAAAATTCAGGGTGGCGTTGATTTTAAATCATTAAAAACTAGCAACATTAAACACATACATAAAAAGTAGCTGTGAAAATCAGCTCTACCTTTATTGAGCTTTAATGTGTTAAATAGGTGGCTTCCCCTTATAGTGCCAATCTCACAAAAACAGCCACATTTAATTTAAGGTCCAGTGCTTACTAGGGCTAAAGCTAAAGATTAAGAGAGGCAAATTCTTTGAATAAACAGATTTCCTCTCTCTGCACTAATGCTCACACACAACTTTTATAGTCGTGTCCGAGAGTCTTTTTTTTCATCGTGGCGACTTGCTGCTGCACACGTAACCTTGGTATAATCAAGAGCCTTCCCATACCGTGGGGCCCTGACTCCCTCTGAACCGACAGCCGTGCCTCACACTAGATCACTGTATTGAATTTCTATATAATTAAATTCACCGGGGACAAGGTAAGGGAGAAATTTTAAGTGGAAGATGCGCAGGAACTATCGTGAATAAATAGCTTCTCCCTTCAGCTGAACAGGCTCTAATGCGTTTCACTCAATTTAGCCAATGGACTTAGCCCATTGCTGTTTAGCTGATTGTTATTTCCTATCCCGCTATCTGTCTCTGACTCTCCATTGCATTTACCTTGAAGAACAGGCACGGCAGAGTCATTTGGCAGCCGTAATCAATATCGTTCACTCCGTGCGAAGGGCTTATCAATTCCCAGCCTGAATAAGAGTCGAGGAGGAATTCGGCTTATTCATTAAGTACAGTTGTTTCTCTTTTTCCAAGAAAAGTATATTAAGGCATTGCCATTTCATTTGCACGGGGATCAATTTCCCCTCCCGCCTTCACTCTTGGAATGCAGGTAAAACAGCAGCAGAGCAATTACATGCAAAGAGATTTCTATTGCGTTTTCAGATTTGGCTGTGGCAACTTGTCTTGTTGAATGCTAATCGGGGGGGTTTATATTCGCAGGGCCCGGCAGAAGAGGATATATCTGTGAATAATGGATGAGTTAACGTTAGAGAGAACTCATCCTGCTTTTTAAGGAACTCTGCTGAAGGAACGCACACATAGATATCCTAAACTGCCATGTCTTGGTAGACAGTTCATTCGGTGATTTAACGCTCCTCTCAGAACAGTCATTTGGGTGGAGAATATGTGATGTGAAGGAAATATCGTGTGTATTATCCAAAAGATGTTGAAAATGAACTGAAGTTTGCCTCCAAATGACTTACTGTGATCAGAATATCCATGTGATTGGGGAACATTGTGTAACAGAACAAACAATAGCTAAAATTGTGATATTTTTCAGCTGGAAAATGATACCTTACACAATAGCGTAATTGTTATCTAGGATCACCAAAAATAGGATAAATACGCAGGTTTTCAAACTTTCCACAATGTCGTGTTAGAGAGAGACAGAAAATTGGCTGTCTGTGTAGCACCTACCATCAGGCCGTATTTTCTGGGTCTGCATGGACCCAACGGGAACTACTCTGCCAATCTAAAAGTTCCATTTAAACCTCTCCCTCAGATTTATTTTACATTACAGCCCGCCAGAGATTCTTTTTAATAATCCACTTCAAACCCATTAGATGATTTCCATGATGTAAAAGAGATGAAGAGGAGCTGAAGTTTGGGCAGTGAGGACATGGTTGGTTGGCTATTTGATTTATTGAAAGATGTCCAAGGAAGACGTATCCATCATCCAATTATGGTTGGGTAACTGTTTGGATTGGATTTAGTGTCATTGTATTTTGATGCCTTTAATCGCTGAAAAGCTGGATTTATTACCATGAAACAGGGCTTGGTAAAATATGGATTCTATATTGATTTAGAGATAGGAACGAGACGAGATATTGCCTTCCATTTTGGATTTCCTAAGTGGCATAAGTGTGGTCTTTTCCTGGTCTTAAATGAGACTTTACAATATGTATTCATTACCGCATAGAATGGAGCATTGATGACATCATTTTGTAGGCTGGCCTGGAAGTATCTCAAGGGCTCCCTCGCAATTCGGAATATTCCAGAAAATGATCTCTGTGGCAAACACACATTTATGATACTTACATGTTTTGTTTAGCCGGATAGTCTCCACATATTAACACCACTTTGTGATTTTTGAAGCATAAATGCAATCATTAGAGGTAAAAAGCTAACCACCGCTAAGCTAAAGGGTCGGTGTGAGGATGTTTAGAAGTATCTTAAATCCCCTTGTTGGCAACCAATTTTTTTTGAAGTTGCATATTCACAAATTATTGATGTATTTTATGTCATAGAACAAAATATGAACATTCCATCATCAATACCTGAAATTTAAAGTTGTTTACATTTCCGGCACAGCTTCACAATGCAGTCTTTGGTTTGATCAAGCCCAGACAATGAGCCGTAAGGATGATTATCAGCCTGCTATTTATTGGTTGATCAGTTGGAAGAAATGTAAAGTGTCTATGGAGAATCTAAAGAGGCCCTTCCTGTGTTTTTGCTTTTGATTTACAGAGGAGCTACGGAAACTCAGCTGGTCTGGAATCCCACGACAGGTCCGACCGATAACGTGGAAGCTCCTTTCGGTAAGTTTTCCAAACCTCAAACTCAGACACACGTGCTGTACACATAGAAAGGAGCATTCAGACACCAGCAGACACATTGAAACAAGCATTTATTGGTGTATGTACGGTTTAA
Organism: Eleginops maclovinus; assembly: GCF_036324505.1. Taxonomy (NCBI): domain Eukaryota; kingdom Metazoa; phylum Chordata; class Actinopteri; order Perciformes; family Eleginopidae; genus Eleginops; species Eleginops maclovinus. Next base: position 11,428,555 of record NC_086365.1, read on the forward strand.
TGTACCCTGTAAGAGTAAACTCAGACCCAACAAATGCACACACAGATATTGCACGGATAATAAAGTTGCATAGGATCTTACCTCGGCACACTCACAAAAAGTGGCCTTCATGTCCTCTCTCCACACACCCTCCCATTTGTGATTTATGAAGTCCCTGCCTTTTTTTCTTCCAACTTCAATAGGGAAAATTAATTGCGAGGCACAAATAATTTATTCATGAGACACGCGGTGTGTTTACTCATTAAGCCATTGTTGCGCTGTACAGCTCTTAGTCTGCAGAGAGAAGACTGGCTTTTTGAACACCATGACTCTCCCATTAATTACCACACAATGGCTAATGTGCCGCAGAAAAGATGCCATTAAAGGTTTGTTTGTGTGTGTGTGTGTGTGTGTGTGTGTGTTTTTTTTTGGTGGTGGGAGGTAACCAACTGGGTGCTTTCACTTTTAACGACTGCTTTGTTTGGTACTCTAGTGAAGTGGAGTTTTATAATGCCGTATGAAGTTGCAAGGTATTGCCAGGTACGTGGGATACGACAGGAAGGGGAACTCATCACTTTCACGTTGTGTGTGTGTGTGTGTCTAATGTACCATAGATAATACCCCATTAAAGTTTTTTTTTTAGGTTTGCGCTCAATCGTGCATGTTTGTCCGTCTTTGTTCGCACCATATAGGTAACGCGTGCATGCATGTGTGGCTGGTGTGTGTTCATTCGTGTTCTCCTCGTGTCAACATGCCGCCCGTGAACACTGCTTCAGACTTCGGGCTTTCAAAGCACAGCTGCCCTGCGGCCTGAATAAATGATGGCTTGACCGCCTGAAGGAGGGTGAAGGAACCACACCGGGTTCACAAATAGAGTGCAGATAAAATGAGGGATTGACGGGTAAAACATGACATGGTTCTGGGATTAGAAGGAACAGTTCTACAGTTCAAAGTAATTCAGCGTTAAAGAAGTATTGGAGCCAGATTATGTAGGTTTGGCGAGATATTTGCTAGCTGTTTCTCTAGGTTTCAAATCTCTAAGCTACTCACCTCCTGCTCCTAGCTTTATATACTTACCTTACAGACTAGGGATACGATAAGATATACTTTAAGTGTATAAAAGTTGTTAATCTATAGAATGTAGATGCTCGACAACCACATAGCTCTGCATTGATCTGGAAACATTAATACTTGCGTTTTCCTGTGGTTTAACTTTTGATTATAACAAGTTTAAATGCTAAAGGAATACAACTCCTATCTTCATTGAGGTTGTGTTTGTCCAGATGACTTTGATAAACATACAGGGGGCATTTCCACTACAACCCAAGATCCATATCTGAAGTGATCTCCGGTTTTTGATACATTTCTAATGCCACGTGCAGCGTGAGTTATCCCCAGGTTTGGATTACTGCCAAAAGTAGGCACACTGTCAAAAGCAATCATATCTTCTCAAGTGTCATAACACTTGACTGCTTTCTCTGTCCTGTTTCTGGTGTGATCCAGTGGAGAAATAGATAGGGTGGTTGGGAGGGGGGGGGAAATCAGGCTCCAAAAATCTATTCTCCTTCTGACACACACACACACACACACACACACACACACACACACACACACACACACACACACACACACACACACACACAGCCCTGCTTGTATTCCTTAAACTTGGCAGAGGCACCTAATAAAACTACACTCCGGTGGTGTCCCTTGTGCCCTTCTCCGGCTCACCAGCGTGGACCAACTTATTTGATTTCTTTCTCCCCTCCAGCAGCCGTGCCTCTTCTTTACCCGAGAAAGACGAGAAACAAGTTTCCCCCCAGCTCAGGTTAGAGCTCCATAATGCTCCCTCTACGGCCCACGCATTTAACCGCCACATCACAGGAACCCTATAGAACTGTTTCCGTCGTTATTAGCCTGTGTGGATATGTAAAAGCAGTCAAAGAAAGAAGAGCCTCACTGAAAGCTTTTTTTCTGTGAGAAGCTCCACAGGTCGCCCCTGGCTTCAGAAGCGCATCCGGTTGAACTTCTTCTTATTCCACACGTCTTATTTCATTTTTTTCCTAAAGAGCACTTTGTGTCCGAGCCTGAAGGAGAGCGAAGAAATTAAATGACTTTTCTTGCTTTTTTGAAGGAACGTCAGCCTGTGGGCAATATGTACATTTGCTAATGAAGTGTGGCTGTTAAATGTGAGGTGGTGGGAGAGGAGAAAACTAACTGGCTGTGGAAATATTGATAAAACTCCAGGGTAGTATGAGCTGTTCCAGGGAGCAGCGGCACCCGGGACAGATTTAGATGTTATAATGTTAAGCGTTACCTTACAACAGCACGTAATTATATCGCCCGAGAGGAAAGAAGGATGATTTTTTTCACAAGAGGAAGAGTTGTAATCAACCTCCCTCGACTCCCACATGTTCTTCCTTTTCATTTTCAGAATGTAGATTATAAACGGCAGATCTGAGCTGTGGTGGCGTGGGGTGAAAACCACCTTTAGACCTGCTCTAATGTACACCTTGAGTGTCGTGGTGCTTAGGACAAGGAAAATCAGCATTAGGCAACATAAAATAACAATAAATGATAAACTATCAAATCAAACTTCATTTGTATACTACCTTTTAGTACAGGTTTGTCAGACATAAAGACAGCAGACAGGATAAAAACCATACTGCTATTTAATTTGAAACACAAGTGACAATTGTAATATAAAATGTAATAAAATATAAGTAATATCTATAATGCAAGTGTTAGAAAATCAGAGTGAAATAAAAATAGCTCAAATAGACAATAAATGTAAGAAACTTGTGCATAAAATCAGTAAAATAGAATACAGTTTCAAACTTAGAATACAATGAAAATGTAATAAAATAATTCAAGAAAATAATGTTCAAAAATCCTAATTGTAGCCCTTGCTAAATAGATATGTCTTCACTTTACAATTAAACATTTGAACACTTCCAAGAAGGTCGTGTAGGTTAAAGAGTTCAAGCTGATACTTCGCATGGAAACAACTAAATAATTACAGAGTAGCTATAAAACTATATAAAGTATCAGCATACATGTCGAATGTGCAGAGTTTAATATGTAAGATAGGATAAAGAATGTAGTGCCAATATAAATAGGAACTTAATTATTGACAGTGATGTTCTGATTTAATTTGTATTCATATGACATAAAACAGAAAATCCAATAAAGAGTGAAGCCCCGGTGATGGTGGAATAATTATATAGATGTCAAAGAAAGAATTTCCACTCATTTTGTTTTAAAATATATTCACAAATGAAAAAATAAACTTCTGTTTCATACAGTATAAAAAGAAAATCCATTTTCGGGTGTAAAAAAGTGAATGGCACAGGCTTGACCCCTCTCAACAACCATCACTGAACAGTATACCTGATTGGATGGATGAAGATGAAGATGAGAAGATTCAACTTTATTGTCATTGCACAGAGTACAAGTACTAGGACAACGAAATGCGGTCTCTGCATTTGACCCATCCTAGTGTTAGGAGCAGTGGGCTGCCATTATGTACGGCGCCCGGGGAGCAGTGTAGGTAACCAGTGTCTTGCTCAGGGACACCACGGTGGCACTTGGTCTTTCGGGGACGCACTTATTAAATATAATTCAGTTAGTTTCAAAATCTTTAGACCAACACAAACTGTCTTTCCTAATCATGTTTATGTATATTTTAGGGTTAGACTAAGTCACACAGTTGCATACTTTTGCTTAATTTGATCTAAAAGTTGTTTTATAGAGTAACTGTGGAATGCTTCTCATATTTCCAAACCGAGTTTAAAAATGGATGTAAAAGTACGTAAAGTTTTGTACGTTTAACTTTCTCATTTACCGCAGTCAGACAGAAATCAATTAAGCCTGCGAGCAGACAAAAAAAAAGAAGAAGTTTTCATTCAAATTCCCCAAATGGAATCCCCAAGCATATTTCCCCCCGTTATTTTCACAGAGAGCTTTTAGAGGGAAGGAAGGAGCGGGGAGGAGATTGATGCGAGGAAGAATGAAGAGGTTTTCTGTACGCTGATTAGCGGCGGCAGGAGGACGCACTGGGCCGCCACATCCTGCACCGCCGGCAGGTCATACAGAGCCATCATGCATTTATGCTTCGTCTTCCATCTCCTAAAAACTCCATTTCCAGCCTCATATAAAATGGAAATTAGCCACTCGGGTTCAAATGTAAGTTCATTTGGGGCTGTGGCACTTTGTGCACTTTCTGTGAGATATACTCGGTTGTTTTATTTTTTCCGAAGAAAGGCACATTGCTTGTGCTGATAATATCCTTTTAAACACTTTGAAATATTCAGGAATATGCTAAAAATATATTGAGCATGGATTTGGTTATATGAAAAACCCTGACATGCTGCAAATTGAAATACTTTCCGATATCGTTCGGGATAAAGAGTAATAATAAAATCAAATCACAGTAGAGTGTATAACACAGCTTGTGTCCTCTTTATAGTCTTCAAAGTGTGTGTGTGTGTGTGTGTGTGTGTGTGTGTGTGTGTGTGTGTGTGTGTGTGTGTGTGTGTGTGTGTGTGTGTGTGTGTGTGTCTGTCTGTCCTACGGAGCAGTAATGCAGCTGCAGTGTGATTGACCTCCACTAAGCTGGCCATTAACCTTCAACACACATGCCCTCCTCTCCGCTCATTTGGCAGAGTGCACATGGCAACAGAGCTCACTGTTTTGTAGCATGTGTTGTGTGTGTGTGAGTGTGTGTGTGTTTACTCGTGTGCAGTTTCAACACGGACTTTTTGGCAGAAAGAGACGGTAAAACAAAGTCTGTCAGTAGGGAATATGAAATGGGAGTTTTAAGTCATAACATACTCAAATGAGACGTATTTCTCAGAACAAATTTCACGAACTGTGGCTTCGTGTTATCCAGGTGTATGTGTGTGTCTCTGAAAGCACAGGTAAAAAAAAAAGCAGCCCCTAGACTCTTTCTAGGTTTCTCAAGGGGCTTTTTCAGGTAAACAAAAAACACTCTAATGTATTTTCCTCTTGACAGTTACGCAAAATGTATACCTTGTGTGTGATCCTACCAAAAAAAAGGCAGCTTGCTTTAAGAAAAACAGCTGTCACAACAAAGACTCACTTAGACAACCAACACACACATCCACAGGCCTATTATGGGCTCTTATGTTGTAACAAGCCTCATGTGCAGGTATAGGAGTTTAGTTTGATGGTGTTTCCACTAAAGCCAGTCCAAAAGATGTGACAAAATGTGTTATTATGAAACCATTGAAAGTGAATTTGAACATTGAAGGATCATATGGAGCTGGCTCACAATAGTGTGGGGAAACAGAAAGAGAATGCTGTTCTTAAATGAGGCCGAAAAACAAACAAAATGAGTACTTAAAAAGCCAAAAGTAGGTAATGCAATTTCTTATTAGGCTCTGCATTGTTTTTTAAGAATAATATTTTTCTGGTAGGGAAGCAACTGGCAGTTTAATGCTTTCCCCCCCGTGTAACGTCGGTTAATACAATCTCAGAAAACAATAAAAGAGGCCCAGCACAGAGCCTAGGGTATCATCTTTAAATGCTTTGTTTGGTTCAACCAACTTTTCACAACTTTATTATTCTAAAAAGACGGAAACAAATAAGAATATCTCTATTTAAGAAGCTGGGACCAGAGAATCGTCTTTAAAAAAGAACATAAAAGAAGCATTTGATTAACAAAATAGACGTTGCAGCTCTAATTTCCAGACCCGTATGAATATTTATAGATTTTTGTCTGGGTGGAAAATCTCCCACAATACAACATTAAATACCATTTGTTTGTAAGGCTATTGTAAAACATGAGTACATTGTAACCCTCTTTGTATTTAATCATCATAATGGTACTCGTGTTAACTCACACAGCCAAATGAACAAAAGGCAACATCAAAAATGTGAAGGGAAAAAAAGGTTTAAGGACTATTAATTCCAGCTTTCTATCTCGCGTCGAGTGTGTTTTTTTAAACCAGCAGCAGTCACTTTTGAGTTCTGTCTTTAAGTCTTTAAGTGTGTGAATATTTCAGAGCTCCTGGCCCCAGCTCTCGCTTTTAATACACTTTAAATGTGTTGTTCAGTTTAGCGTTGACTTTCTCCTCATTGCATAAGCCCGGCTGCACAAAGAGGATACACACTTTCACAAATGTATGCCCGCATTAACACATTCCTAGAAGCATTCTCTCTCTCACTCGCACTCGCACACACACACACACACACACACACACACACACACACACACACACACACACACACACACACACACACACACACACACACACACACACACACACACACACACGCATTTGGTCAAGCAGCAGAAGGTTGTCTCCGCAAAGTAAAGTGTGTCATTTAGTGTAATCCCAGGTGGCTTTGTAATTTTACTTGGCAAAATTCGAAATAAGTCAAGGTTTTGAAAACATCTGGAAATAAAAAGGCTCATTATTCAGTAAATAGTGAAGGACAAATAATAATTAGGAAAGTCGCACGACATGAAATGCACTCTGAGACACTGAGAGGGTTTTACTGGATATCTGTGGAGCTGAATTAATGAGTCCCATGTTGAAGCCACAAGCGTGTCCGTGAGCACGCGTGTCACAGACAGACAGGTATATTAGTTTGGAGACTATTGTTCTAATAAGTAGAAGTAGTCGTTTTTTAAATTTAATACGTTCAAAATATAAACATGAAGGACACAATAGTAAGGGGACATTTCAAAACCAGCTCTCACCATTTATTAAAAAGAAAAGGTCAAATGAACCAAAACCAAAACGCAGTTAAAGTGATCCCTTCAATATTTAAAACAACTCTTCATTTATTATTCATATAATCCCAATCTTTGTTTGAGTTTACTTTTCCCATTCGTTTGTTGTTGTACCTCCTTGAAATGGCAATTTATTCCCCCCCAAAAATGGCTGTGAAGTCGTTGATTTGAGCTTTAGAAATAAGTATTTTACACAAAAGAACTCTTTTATTTATCATCTGTGCACTATTTTCATACAGAATCTAACCAGAATGTTCAAAGGCGTGAATTGAATATCAATACTTAGTGGTTTTAATTCCGGTCATTGGTTAAAACAAATGAACGCCTCTGCTCTGTAAACATTTTATATTTCTTTATTTTAGACAGACATTTCTGACAACTTATTGAAGACTCATCAACTTGCTGTCTGTATCCACCTTTTTGAAAAATATCACACGTGTGAAATAGTAGTAACAATGTCTGAGGCTTTAGTTTTCATAGATTTCTTACAAAGTTAATTCAAGGCAATTTATGTATAGTATATCTAACCAAAAACTGAACTGTTTCATGCAGTCAGATTATCCCTAAATGTATGTAGGAATAAAGATCCTTTTGCAGTAAATGAGATTTAAGGATATTGAACATAAGAAATAATTTGGCATTTTGGGAAATGTGCTTGTGTTCTTCCTGAGGGTTGGATGAGAAAATCAATAGCACTCTCGCTTGTTTCAGTTAAAAGCTAACAGGAGATGATTATATTAGCCTAAATACTGTGAACGGGGGGGAAATGGCTGTTTCCAAAGATAACAAAATCCACCTGCCAGCACTCCTGCAGCTCACCAATTAACACATCCTATCTTTTGATCTTTACAAAAGGTGTAAAAAGCACATCTCCTTCATGTTTCCAACCGTTTTCCATCAGCCCCGAGCCCAGGAGTATTAATTATAGTCGGGTGGACAGCTATATTTACCATCTGCTACCTTTTTTTTATTTACATTTCTTTGTCTCTTCTCGTGTTTAGGGTTATCTACCGGCCAACGCAGAGAGAAGAGAGAGCGTCCTGCAGAGAAAGAGACAAGAATATTTCGGATTCATCCAGCAATACTACGACTCGCGCAATGACGAACACCATCAGGACACGTACAGACAGGTATACACACACACACACACACACACACACACACACACACACACACACACACACACACACACACACACACACACACACACACACACACACACACACTCTGAAACTGTTTAATCATTCCGTTTACATGTGACTTGTCTGGATTTTGATGGATGCAAACTACAAGAGGTTCCATTTTCAATTACAAGAACAACTTCCTGTCACTTGTGTATTCCCTCTGCTCAATGCCAGAACATGGTTGTGTGTTTGTGTGTGTGTGTGGGAAAGTGTGTTTTGACAGGATTTCGGCCCTGCAGACAGGATTACTGGAACCAATTCCCTTCCTCTTCCTCCCTCGTGTACTCATTGGACTGTTGTGTGTCTGTCTGTGTTGACATGTGTGTGGTCGAGCTCTGTTCACAGGGTGGGGACAACCAGCCGCGAGCTTCAGAAAGAGCTGCTTCTAAATGAATACTTTTCTTTTGGCTTTGAAAACTCTCTCCCCCCCCCCCCCCCCCCACACACACACACTCTCTTTCATTTTATCACTCCAGTACTTCCCATTCATTTCAGGCCGATAAGAAACATCAAAGTGGGCTGTTGATAGCAAAAACACACATTTCTCATATTCCGTCCAATTTCCCATTGATCTCCTCTGCACGGTGGCAGAGAGCTAGCACACTTTGTTTTTGCTGACTGTCTGGAGCGCGTCTTGATGTCTCTTTTTCTGCCAAATTCTGCCTTTTCCAACAAAAAACAGCACTGCTGGTGACTGAGTGGTGATTTTAAGTTAAAGTGTAACAGAAATAGCACATCACAGTGAATTTTGGGTACTTTTATGTGACTGTAGATATGTCTTTATGCATTACATGAACTTATATGTCTTGTGTTGGTCTGTTTTTGCTCATAGGATGGATGTTTCGATATCCAGTTTCAATGTATCTCTGTAATTAGTGTGTCCTCTCGTGTTTGTCCACCTGTTTCTTTGGTATATCTGTTTACGTTGTTGGTAACTTGCCCAAACGGCTTGTGTGTATGGGTTTACAAATAAATATGGATGGAGCCGTTGTAAAAGTCCCAGCTTTTTGAAGTACCGCTGTGGATTTGTTCCATCCCAGGAGAATCTCAGCAATCCTAGCTTTGTTCTTTTTTTAGGCTACCAGAAGATAGCTGTGTGTTTGAAACAACTGGTTTAATTTTACTTTATCAAACATTTACTCACCACTAGGGGGCAGAAACATATCCTAAACACACTCACAGTAGCGAGCCTTTATATATTATTATCACGTTGTTGTTTAGCTCCACATTTGCTCATCTTAACCGTCTCTTACTCATTTACTTTATCATTGTGCCATTTCATGCTTTGCAGAGTTTCTGCTGTTAGCCGGTGTGATTTAGTAAGCTGGTAGTAGCTGCCTACAGTTATATTTGGGGTAGTTTGAACAATTTAGGCCAGGAAATCAAAGATATTGGCAGAATGCAGCTGGAAGTTGCACACAGAGTTTGATTCCAAGTTGGACGAGCAGTACAAGCATTACAGAGACATTACGGCTATGGTTAATCCTACCCCAAAGGGTAAATAAAGTACAAGTGCAGACCCACCTTCACGCATTCCACAGAAGTACAAACCAGCTTTAGTCTGAAAAGTAAAGACCTAAAAAGACCTTTAAACGACAATTGTAGGCTATACAAGAAGGACCACAGGGCTGGGTGATGTGGAGAAAATCCACGATCACGATATCGATATTGCGACAGTTCAGCTACCAAGAATTGAAAGTTTTGTACCCTCCAGAATATAAAAAATGGTGTTTTCTGATGGAGAAATCTCATGTTTGCTGGCGTTGAATATACCGGATTTCATTCTGCTGATTGATATGACTGCACACAGTCCCTAGTCCCCTTAGCAACAGTCTGTTCTCCCTAGCAGCGGACTGTTAGCAAGAGTTACCAACCTCTGGAATGTCCAAATTGACCAATCAGAATGCGAGAATTCAACTAAGCAGGGTAATAAATAAAATGTAGGACTGAATCGTTGAAAATATTGAATCATAATTCATTACAAATGTATCACAAGTTATGCTTTCTAAAAAAAAAAGTTTGTTATTATCGCAACAATCCAAAACAAAGAAAGCTGTAGCCACTCACCTCAGGAGACCTTTCACATGGCAAATAATAATGAAATAATAAACAAACAAAAAGGTGGACTTCTACATTGGTTTCCAGGAGTGTAAATGTGTGTGTGTGTGTGTGTGTGTGTGTGTGTGAGAGTAACACCTTTCTCTCCCGTGTTGCTGTCAGATCCAAATTGACATTCCTAGGATGAGTCCTGAGTCTTTGGTGCTGCAGCCAAAGGTGACAGAGGTAAGGCGGACAGAGCAGCCAGGAGCTGCTCAATCCCCGGCCGCTGTCCCGCATCCGTCTGAAGATTCTCTGTGCCTGTCACAATGTGTATCTGCAGGGGGGGGGGGCCCTCTGAAATGGTGTAAACGTGGTCCAACGCAAAAGAGAACACACGGAAAACATACTCTCCACCACATAGAGGCATCTCAACCTATGCACACAGAAAACCACCATCCATTTCAGACCACCAGACCCCCCCCCCCACCATCCTGCCTTCAATCAAGGATACAATCCACTAACTGTTGCTCTGTCCCTGTCACTGCCTGTGATGCCCAGATCTGTGCTGACCTGCCCGTTGCTTCAGTTTTGTCCTTTTTGTTTTTTCTCTCTGTCTCTCTCTGCAGATTCACATTGACATACCGAGAACTAATCCTCTTATTCCTCTCTTTCAACAAGCTTCTGTCCAAGAGGTGAGACAACCCAACCCCCCACTCCCCTTACCTTGCTGCACACACCACCACCTCACCTAGCAGGGTTTTCCTAACCTGCTTTTGGGCAGATATTTGAGCGGTAGCATCATCATTAGCAATGATATTTTGGGGTAATGAGCGAAAATAAATCAATAGAAAAAAAGTGTGAAAATCAAACTTCAAAGAAAGTATCTGCCTACGAGTTTGAGGTGGGAAAACCCTCGCTTCAGCAAAAAGCATGTTCCGAACACACACAAAAGCAAAGATAAATATAGAAGAATTATATAATCCTCACAATCAAGCATGTGATCATACACACACACTCTGCACGGTTAGAGCTCTCCTATGTCTTTGTTCTGCTTTGGTAGTGCTGAACAAAGCTTTTCTTTGGGTATTTCAGTGGATATAAGAACTAATTATCTTAAACCCGCGTAAAACAATAACCACCAGCGGAGGTTAGGGCACATTAGGAAAACAAACGGCAAAGCGCACTATCCACAACTTTTACATCAATTAAGCTGCTTTGGAAAAGAGTTACTTAAATAATAAATAGTGAATGTGGTGCAAGTAACTTTTGTATGTGAAAAATGGGCTCGAATAACGTAAAGGCGACATATAATGCTCATTATCAGATTCATATTTGTATTTTGTGCCTCTGCTGTGACTGTTTCCATGCTTTAATGTTCAAAAAGCTCTTTATTTGTCTGCCTGTGCTGCAGCGCCTCTTTTCACCCTCTGTCTGAAACCAGGGCCCAGTCTGCTCTTATTGGTTAGCTGGCCGGCTCTGTTGTGTTCAACCTCTTAGAGATTTCCCTCCCCTCAGCCTATTACGTACAAGCTGTTGGAGCGCTAGTCAATAGAAACATGTTAAATAGTGATGTCACTATGTCACAAACTTAATCAAGGGAGTCCAATGGAGGCGTTTCAGGCAGGTGGGGGTGTGTGTGGGACAGAAACACGCACTGGCTGTCGTGTAGTAACTTGATTCCCCCCCCATTTTTAATATGAAGGAAGTTATATTATTAGGGTGTTTCCAGCAGGTACGGACGTTCACATCATGTCTGAAAATGTTGAATAAAGGGGCAATGAGGGGGGGTTTATCATCAGCATTTATCAACTCGCACACTCCTCAACCTTTCGATGCCCCCGGATTGTGAGGATACAACATAAGCGGGGGAAAAAGATCAGACAGAGGGGGCTGCACAGTATGTTTTACTTCTGTACACATCCTGTGCGTTTACCTCCTTTTCCCGCCTGCCTGAACTTCTTCCTCCCTCTCACCCCCACCCCCCCCCACAAACAAACTCAACCAAATCAAAAGCCACCAGTATATTCCGGCAGCGTGCGCCTTATATAATTTGGTATGCAACAAACTCCAAAGGCCCCCTCTTCTTTTTTATATGGTTATGCTTGCTGCGGCGCCACCTGAAAATCACCTCAGCTTCATTTAATTTCACTTGTTTGTCTGCGCTCCCTCTCCCTCTCCACCCCCCTTGGGGTTTGGAGCGATTTAGTCGAGATGGAAGGCAGTCAACAGTCTGTTCCATTTGGGGGAGAGAGGGACATTGAAGCAATTTCTGCAGTGATTTCCTAAGTGGTATCTAAGTGTTTGAGTTTTTCTTGTTCTGCAGAACAATGCAGTCCTTGCAAGATGTTGATAATCAGCAATTACAAGTTCCCGACATTAAAAGAAAACATTCCATTTCGCCTCCAATTTATGATTAGAGGCAGGATTTATCCGTGTCTGCCATATTAAGCAATCTCATTTCAACTCTGAGGCTTTTTGTCAATGAAACACTCATAAGGGGTGCACATTTTCAATTCAGTTTGTGGATGATATTTGAGCGATTTAGGCCATGATCTGTTGACAATAGGATCATCATTAAGCCTTCTCTAAGTTTTCAACTCTGTCAGATGTCAGCGAAGAGTCCTTTGACTTGAGACCATTCTTGTTATGTCAATTTCCTCTCCACCTCCAGAGATTTCCCTTATCAGGGTCCTTGGGGTCTGGAGCCATAGCGTTATGACACAAGGGACACAGGAAAGCTGATTTCCTGTCTTAGATATGCACTGCGTTACAGAAGAATGTGAAATGAATGTGAGATTAGCATAGGTCTGTAGAGGAGCGAGTGAACTCTGTGTAAACGGGGGGGAAAAAGTCCTGTTTGGTCGGGACTTTGTTGTCTTTTGCATCCAACATGTTTTGCCCAAAAGAAAGTAGTGGTGTGTGTGCCACCACTACCATCATCTCTCAGAGTGTGTAGGTGGCAGTGTGAAATATGCAGCTTTTGAGGTTGCACAAAAGAAAGTCTTATTACCCACACCCCCCTGCATCAGCCGAACCTCTCGCTGCTTGATAGATGGGACTTAGATAAGGAAAAGAGAAGGGGTGAGCGGTGGAGGCAGGCGAGGGAGATTTAAGGAGAAGGTGTCTGGAAAAGCTAGAGAGAGTAGCACTTCACCAATCTCTCCCGCTATCTTAACATTGATCGAATTACTCTAAATAGAAATGAGAAACATATGGCTATGTTTTCTCTCACTCCTTAAACTCCTAAAACAATGAGCTATGAGGTTATTTAGAAAGTGACAGAAACATGACATATTCCCAACAGATAAGAAAGTGCTTGATGGGTGTGGTACAGCAAGGTGTGTAAGGGGGGGGTCCATTTTAGCACCAGAGAAACAAGCTGAACATCATGCCTCTTCTAATTCAGTGGGGCTGACAGCGTTAAACAGCCGCACATAACGAAGATGGAAGTGTTTGCCTTGCACAAAAATATTGAAATCAGGCAGAGAAAGAGATTGAGGAGGAGACTAAGTCAGAAGGGGAAAAGCAAAGAAACAGATGAAGAGGGAGGAGACCAACACCAAAGCAGAAAATAAAGTTCAAAGTGAGCTTTTTTATGTACCAAAATGCAGATAGTGAAGACTTCGGTGTTGGGACGACCTCCTGGACTGACAAGTAATGCTGAGTGCCTAAACCTGCATTCTCTCTAATGGCCAGCAGGGGCTATCGATTGTGTAGAAGTCTATGAGAAAATGACTTTAGGTCTCACTTGATTTATTACGCAACGTTTCTTATGATTGTATGGTCTCAATGCTAGTTTCACGACTTCATCAATCCAGCAAGATGTTCATTTTATATAATTAAGCTTTCATTTTGATAAAATAGATTTGAAATCAAACACTGTCATGACAACCTGTTTTAGTGTCTTGATAAAAATAGATAAATATACACCATATATTATATGTAAGAGATTAATATGCAATAATAACAGCTCTACAAAAACCAGTTCAAACCAAATGAAGCTTAAAAATCGATATCCACTTCTGCGTTGTTTCACTCCCAAAACCAAATGCTAATTCAGCTGCTTTCCACTTTGCAAATTTGGCATGATTCAAATGACTCTGATTTCTACTACTGCTTTCTCACACCCGCCGCACAATGTAAACATTTTTATCAACCCATTGTTTTAAAGCCAATATCTGCACTACGGGAACAACTATTTATGGTTTAAACATATCATTTGTAGGAACACTATTAATAAATGAGTTCATCAAGAGAAACTCAGACAAACTGACAGAGGGTTAACATGTAGTTTAAATCCTGATTAGCTTGAAGCTAACTTCTCCACTTGTTTCTCTGTGGCATGTCATGGAGAATTGATTACCGGTGTGCATTAGTCTCTTAATAGTCTCTGTTTTTTTTCTACAAGCTGTATTGACACAATCTCTGTGTGTGTGTTTGTGTGTTTAGATTTTTGAGCGGATACTTTTCATCTGGGCCATCCGCCATCCAGCCAGCGGCTACGTGCAAGGCATCAACGACCTGGTCACGCCGTTCTTTGTCGTCTACGTCTTTGAGTACATTGGTAAGTGCCATCTCTCCCCCTCTAACCTCTTTTCCCTTTCACTTCAAAAGTCCCTAATCTTTCATTTGATACGCCATTGATGTGAGGATCAGTCCTCCTCCCTTTGGCTGCAGTCCTCAGTGCAGGATGGACCTTTTGTAGCCGGCAAGACTCACGGTTCACTCTCCGGTTCATCAACTCGGGTCACGGGGAATCAACCCTGGGACCCTCGAGACAGTCTATAAAATCTCAATCTAAATCTCTTTGGCCCACCTCTTCTCTTCCATCTATACGCTCTTCTTTTATTTAGACATTTGAGTATCAGGTTCTAGGTTCTTGTGAGTTCTCGAAGCATTTTAGATGGTTGGTGTGTGTAGCGTGTGTTTGTTTTGGAGCATGACCTGTAGGCGTGTAGGCTCATCTCTACAGATTCCTCCTGCTGTGTGAGTTTTTGTTTTGTAACACTTAAAATCTCATACTTAATTCTGTTGACATCGAAATCATAATCTAATGGAAGAGTTTTAATAAAATGTAGCGGTATAACAACTGTATACCATGGTATAAAGAATACCACAACAATAATACTCACTTTCTTTATTAGATATGCACTAAAAAAGGACAAATTAGGATGAATTAAATGAAGGCATATGGCTGGATGTAATATAATAATAATACGCTTTATTTATATGGCGCCTTTAATGCAAGATGCGGCCGTAAGCGCTTTACAGATACAAAATAAAGATGGAATATAATTAAAAACAAGTTATAAACAAACAGAAAGAGTTGTACCACAGAACCATAAAACAAAAAGCCCATTTAAAAACATAGGTATTCAGTTTACTTCCAATGGAGTTTACTGTTCTAATATGGCATCTTGAAATAAAAATAAATACCAAAATCAAAAACTTGTGTGTAAGGCCCGGATCTGATCAAAACTGATTTATTCTCTGACTTAAAAGTGTGTTTATATTTCCCCTATTGAACGGGTCCTGGTGGTATTTCGATCACCAACTGGGAGTTTTTCAGAAAAGAGAAAAACAATAATCGCTTCTTAAGAAGCGATTTTGCAGCCACTCCTTCCCTGTATGAGTTCTGCTGTGATAATCGGAGGGCAAGTGCACAAACAGTGAGCGATGGGAATGGACCCCACGCTCTTGTGACATGTTTTTAAGTGGTCGGAGCCCCTGCAGCTCCACTGGATGTGTGCGTTTCTGCACGCTTCCTCCGTGATGCCAGCTTTTCCATACATCCCACATACACCCTGTTTTTTTTGGCTATGTTTCGGCCCATTGAGCTCTCCTTGAAGCCATTCAAAATAGAGCTGCTAAGTGGATACCGCAATGCTCTGTGGACCACCTTGCCCGCTCCAGACAGAGTGCGGTCTCAGAGAGACACAATTAGGATCCACAAGTAAAGTAGAGGGAAGCACGCAAGACTCTGACTCCTGTGCCTCTTCCTACTGATTTTGGCACGCAGCTTAAAGCTAATGAGTGTTTGTTTTAAAGCCCAACTTTAAGAAGTACTTCTCCTTTGGTTTACTTCTTTAAGTATAACGCAATACAATGCAACTACAGTACAGCGTCCAGAATGACAATGAAGTTGAATCAACACCTCTGAATGATCATTACGACCTCCATTATGATTGTACCAGTTTCTGGAGGCTTCTTCTTCCTTCATTAACCTCTCTTGTCCTTCACTTTTTCCACTCATTTCCTGTATCACATTCTTTCTGCTTTCTTTCCCTATCCCTACCTCTCTCTGCATTTGTTTCCTTGCCTTGCTCTGTGGGCGCGTCAGGCTCTTGTCAGATCTTCAAGGCATCAGCCGGCGCTTTGTTCCCCTGCATCTCCATGAGATGATGAGCCTTGAATAACACACACAGCCAACAAACCTTCAAACGTGCCCGGCTGGCATCTTACATGACGGGTTGATGCGCCGTCTTGTCGTCGTTAGGGGTTCTTGTTTTTCTGACGCACAGAGAGGTTTGGCTCTTTCATGAGGTTCGCCTGATTCTGCTTGCTTTGTGGAGGGGTAGGGAGTGTGAGAGACGCTGTCGTGCTCTCCTGCTCTCTGTCTTCTTCTGCTGCCATCAATTTTTCTTTCTTCTTTTGCATCCTCTCTTTCCCTATCTCCTTATTTAGTGAGCTCAGGAGTGTATGGTGATAACAGGAGGTGAATTAGCAAGTTATATTTATTAGTGCTACGAACCCTAATTCACTTCCAATATTCATCCATATTCTCATTCTCTGCATTGTTTTATCCACTCGGGACTGGAAATGCCTATGCATTTATGTCCTGCACATAGTCCACTCCGCAGTCTGTTTAATGGACTCAACTTAGTTGGCTGTTGTTGGAAGTGGGCCTTGATAGTTCATATTATGGTACAGCGACTTAATCAGTAGCCCTTTAAAGCTGTAAAGCTAACGAGCAGCGCAGTAAAGTGGCTTGGATCAGCTTTCATGGGTTTATGTCCTGCAGAGCTAAATTGAGTGACAAAGCAGCCAGACCCGGAGCCAAAGTGCCTTTTAGAAATGTACTTGCTATTTACACTAATGCACAGTTTTGTGGAAATTCGTCTGAACTGTGTAAAGCCGTGTGAATTTGAGTGACAGCCAAGAATCCGGAGATGAGAGCCAGTTCATTGATTGGGAAACTGATTAAGACTCTGACCTGTTTTCCACTGTTTATTTGACCCTCTAAACAAGTCCTTTCAGTCTATTCACTTTCCTATGTTATCTCTGACATAATATATTTGACATTTTCCTTTCTTTTCCTCTTTCTATGTCTCTTGTGGTTGTATTTTGGAGATTTGTCATTGCTTAATAACGTTTTTATGCTTGAGAGTCTGTATATAAGCAGATCGGGATAGATTGAATCACTCCCACACTCTGCTGCCCACCACATGCCTCGGCATATGTTTGTTTACTTGTTATCCTTTTGTTCCACTATTCATATCTGTTACTTTGTTGGTGTCACTTTTCTTTGGCTCCATTTTTTTAAGTCATAAAACAGCCTTGGTTTGGCTCTGCAGTGCCTGTTCAGCTGCCATACACTCCATTTACCTTTTGATGATGCAATGATGGCCCAGCTACTTCCCAGCACTCCCCCCGTTATCTCCACCCGTTCCCTCTATTTCCAACTTTCATTAACACCTGCCTTTTAATCCAAATCGAAGAGTTCCAATTGGTAGATTACTGATAAACTCTTGCAATGCTCAGGAAGGAAAAATACCACTAAAGTTGTTGTGTATCCACCTGGAATGTTAAGCAGCCTTCCTCATGCCAAAGGAGAAATTGATTTTGGGAGTGTATCGTTCTTGTTCTCCACCTGTGGGGCATCACTTTGCCTTAGCCCTCCCCCCTGTTTCTTCCACAGTATAGCGCCTCTCCCATTAGCCGACAATAAAAGTCATCTAATTAAGGCCGGGATGGGCCATGACGGGCCAAGGAGCAGGGCCGGTCTTCCTTCAATGTGGAGCGGCCATTGATCGGCCAGAAGATCAATAATGTAATCTGCATGCCAGTGTCTAAGTATGGATCCACTGTGAGGAAAGATGAAAACACAGTATCAGGGTTAAGAGGCGAGCTAGTGCAAACCAAATTCAGAGAGGTGACGGAGAACCACTGCTAGAATGAAGACACACACGAATATAACAGCAGCCAGCCAGGGAACGACAGCCAGGGACAAACAACAAAGCCCAAAAACAAGATCTTCACAAAAAGGGGAAATTACCGTCTAAGAGTATGCCCCCATGCTGCCAGGAAGCGGTCTCGCCAGGCAGTCTTTTCTCGTATAAACTAAGAGATGAATACCTTGGTGTAGTCACTTTCCTCCTCTGTGAAGCTCTACTTATTTCTGGCAAAAGAGGCTTGCAACAACTTTTCTGCTAAAAGGATTTTTTGGGGAATTCAGCAATTATTTTTGCACTGAGAGGGTTGTTCACCGTTATGTGAAAGCATTGCCTTTTTTCAGAGTGTGTTGGCTATATTAATGGATATTGTTGGGGCAAGAAATGTGACTGGGTTGGCAATATTGGGCATTTGGTTAATGGGGGCGCGTGTGTGTGTGTGTAGACCTTACTGGGTATTTAAAATGACCTGCCCACTTGTGTTTATTATTCGTTTGTGTTGTATTGGGAGCCTTGAACGCATCTTATTCACTACACAATCACATCTACTTTTGCTATTAAAGGAACGGCACAAACTCATTCTATTTCAATTGTATACAATAAATGGAGAGTACGCAACTACATAATCTGGCTCCTTGTATGGAAAACTTTATTACAAAGGGATTGAATGTTTATATCATGTACAAGAAAAGAAATGGATGTTCATTAGAGGTATCAAATATGCTACGTTCCGCTTTCTGCATGTGTATCTTTAGCACCTTGGTTTCATGCTCACTGCTTAGAGAAAGTGCAACAGTAATTAACTTTGAACAATTTTCAAATTATGCTGTTTTGGTTCCTTGAATAGGAGAGAATTGAACGATTAACGTTGCGTATAACACCAGTTCTTCCAGTGGTAGGCACTCTAACCGTAGATGAACGTTAGTATTTATTTTAGCTTGAAAAAGTTCTGAAAGCTAATTTAACAAAAAATAGGGTAGTACTATTATTATACATAAACAATATTGAGTATTTGAGAAGAAATAACTCCCAAATGGATGCCGTTGTTGCTCTGTATCTGAGTCGATAAGTAAAAGCAGTTTCCTCGTAAGAAGGAACCCCACTCATGAGTTGTTTTGACATTTGAAAAAGAGAGAAGTGAAGTGTTTTTTTATTTAAATAGCATTAACAAAAGTGCTCTCAGTTCTTAAATGACATTCTGACATTTTGTAGACATATGTTGTCGTCCCTGTAGAAGTAAAAAGATAATGTGCTTAGTGAGCAGGGACCCCTGAGGAAGGAAGGATGAGGACAAAAAGACATTCCATCTTAAGTACGCTTTAAAATTGAATTACAAGTTATTGCAATAGACGCAGAGGCTCATCTCCAAATGGCAACGTGAATTCCTAAAGAACGGGGTGACAGTTAAACAACGTAACTCTCCAGGGTCCAACCAACCAGAGGCATTGGTGAAGTCAGAAAGGTTTTGGAGTTGTGATCTTGTGAATATTTGGCAGTATGGAAGGTATGAGGAGAAAACAGAGCAATGTGCCAGTAGAAAATAGAATTTGAACGAACATGAAACAGTTTTTCAAGGTCATTCGATAGTTCTAAAGTAAGTGGTCGATTGCCAGAGGTACCGTAAAGTTTGGTCGCAGCGGACTGCTTTTTAAAAGTGTCTTCAGATCCCTCGACGCCTTTTCTCTAGAAGCTTCTCTAAGCTTTCTCAGAAATCTATGTCCTCTTGTATAATATGCTCTTCATCACTTACTTATGCAGGGCAACACATGTCTGCTAAGGGCACCTTTGTAAATTATACACACACAGCTTTTAGGAAGTAAGAGCTTTATTGCACCCGTTCTTTTTCTTTGGCACTTTACATAATTTGAACAAGTTTGTCGAGGTCCCGTGGTTACCAACCATGCTTTAAAAAGATGATAGAAGGCTGTTAACCCAGTGCTTTCACAGTGCGTTTAGATATTTTCCCTTCGCTATCTGCAGCTTTAGCCTGACACAAATGGTAGTTACTTACTCAAGCATTTAAGAAGTTGAGCAGCCTACATTTTCCCGGGAGGGTTATCACATTTCTGGGAAGAAAATCAAGTATTCTCTGTTATGCATATAACAAGTTGCCATGTTTGGTGTTTTAGATTAGCACCACATATAGTTATTTAATCATTGATTTGCATTTATGCCCAAAAAGGTGCTGTAATCCCGCTTAAGGTGACCAAATACTTTTAAAGAGGCCCTATTATGCTTTTGGGGGGTTTTCCCTTTCCTGTAGTGTGCTTATATTGGTTTTTGTTAATGTTTAATGTCCAATGGAGGACGTTCCCCCCGCCAATGCTGGAAACGTCCTCCATTGGACTCCTCTGTTTAGTTCATTGTACTGTTTGTTAAGGGGCGGGACATTTGCAACCCATCTCTGAGCAGTTGAGCAATCACAACAGAGCAAGCCAGCTGACCAATCATACCAGACTGGGCTCTGGTTTCAGACAGAGGGTGAAAAGAGGTACTGCAGCACAGGCAGTATGAGAAACATAAAGAGCTTTTCGAACAGAGTTAGGGTTAGCATAGCACAGAAGGCCCAAATGCTGCTAATGTACCACAAGAAGGGTATCAGAGAAGCTAAAGCAGTGTATAGAACCACACTTTGAACAATGCCTCACAATCAGCTGGATGTCTACATACTGAAGCTGCTATATAAAGAGAGGACTCGTGGGTAAAAACTGAGATTTGAGGACACTGGAATCTGTCTGTGAATTTGTTTTCTTTACTTTTGATGAATTACAAGTTCTAGGTATGCCTTTTATCTTGCAGTAAGCAGTTTGCTGACTTTAAACATTCACTATAGCTTTTTATGATGCATCTTCTCCCATCTGGTCTTTGTATCTCCCCCTTCTCCCCCTGTTGTCTACCGGCATGGCGCTTTAGCTGTGGCTCTGTGAGCCACGCCATGCTGTGCTGTGCATCCTCACATCAGAGGAATACAGCGCTGACCCTTTATGTAATGATTGGCCCGACCGAATGAAAGTGGCAATTCTAGACGTGTTATATTATAGAGTCAGTAAGAAAGGAGTCGCATTTTTAGTCAACTGTATGTGAGGTTTATGAGTGGTGAATTACAGCCTTCTACAGCCTGTCATTTGTAAAAACCAGACCTAAATACTCGTTGACATATTTTTTTTATTTAAGGCATTTCTTTTAAAACGGTTGCGAAAAAATATTCAATCGCCTTGAAGTCATCATTTTTGGAACATGTTTTTGGTTAGAGGCGTGAAATAAGCTCTGTGGTTAAAACAAGTGTACCTCCTGAATGTCAATAGCTTCTACGAGTCCTAAAAAGGGTCCATAAGAGACTGCTAAACGTCATCACGCTGAATAAGAGTTTGCCTTTAGCATAACGGTGGTGATGCACAACCACCTTACATCTTTGCTTTTACCGATTGGATTTCTGCTTCAAAAATCAATGTCAATGTGTGTTTTCCACAGATCTTATGTTCTTTAATAATCCAAATACAATTGAAAAATCCAATTGCTTTGTCTCAAGGGACCTCCTTCCGATACTAGCTTCTGGGTCGGGTCTATAAAAATACTTCACTGCGCCACTGTACTTTCAACCAGTTAACCACCAGAAGAACTTTTTCTGCTTATCCTGTTGATTCCTCTCCTCTCTGCCCGTGTA
The DNA here is from genome assembly GCF_036324505.1 of Eleginops maclovinus. Taxonomy (NCBI): domain Eukaryota; kingdom Metazoa; phylum Chordata; class Actinopteri; order Perciformes; family Eleginopidae; genus Eleginops; species Eleginops maclovinus. The sequence goes on from NC_086365.1 coordinate 11,450,350, forward strand.
TAGATTGAGCAATCTGTGCAGTGGATCTTGGCCAGTAGGCGGTTAACTAATATCGGCTTCCTTCTCCCCATGGCCTGGCCACCGTTGGTCCAGCCTTTCATTCTCAGTCTCCTTCTGATTAACGGCTGTTATTAGCTCTAATGAGCTGCTTAGTGATTGCCCGAGCACAGCTGCTGACATCCAGCAGGAACACTGTCTTTTCTACTTTGTTCCTTATCTACTCCTGCTATCTCTAATTTCTCCTGCTTTAATCATTCCATGAGATTATTGACTCGGCACTAGCAGTATTTTCCAGCCGACAGCTTGAGATCTGTTCTTCAATTGTCTTTGACGCCCTCCCTCTCCTGGCTCCAGCTTTGTCTCCACTCCTCCATTCGCTTTAGAACACAATCACCTTTTTTCTGGGGTTAAGTAATAGCATTTTGACTGGCAGGAATTGAATCAGCCGTGTGGTTCTGACCCCACAGTCTCTTGTCTATCTCCACCTTTCTCAGAATAAATGTCTCTCTTTCATTCCCCCCCGTAAATATGTGTCTTTTTTCAGTCTTTGATTGGTTGCCACTTTTCATTCATTGTCTATTTTCTCCTTAAACAGGTTGCTTTTAGTATTCCCATACCAACACTTGAGTGCACATTTAGCGTTTTCCGTGACACGCTTTAACCTCGCTGCCACTCATAAATTTTTAAGGCCACTGGATTATAAATGAGTGGGAACATGAGTAAACTTTGTGTACGAGGAGATAGATTGTATTCATAATAAATGTCTGGTTGTTTGTGTGTGGTTCAATGTGTCCAGAGGTTTTCTATCTATCCTCTGTAGTTTCTTAAACAGAATAAGCAGTTAAAATGTAAGTAGATGGTTTAGTTAATGAGAAAATAAATCTGCTTTTTATATTGTGAAAACAACTGACCAGATATGTACGCATAGGATTTGTAGTGCGTAAACGTAGGTGATGGGAAATGTATTTTATATCACAATCAAAAATGCAAATAAAACCATGTTAGCAAAAACAGGTTATCCCACAGGTTATACACAATAATATGATATCTTTGAGAGAAATACAATATGTATGATATTATATAAGAAGAATAATAGGATGATTTAGTATAGCACCTTTCACAGAAATACAATTTACAAAGTGCTTCACAAGAACAAGGTAACAAATAACAAACATGAAGGCAATAAAAACAGAAGTTAAGGTGCACATAAAAAGATAACAGGAGACAGAGTCCCAAAAGGAACAAACTAAAGAACTTCACGTCACACACATCTCAAGGAGACACAATTTACAATAAAATATTGAACGTAATGCTATGAATCCTCTCATGTTAATCCTGTTTGTGTAAAAAGCTTTTGAAATGGCAAAATTCAAGATAGTCAGTTGTTTTTAAACACTTTTTAAAGTAGAGACAATATTTTTTAATATTCGTAATTGATTCTGCGTGATAGTTTCTATGTTTTTGAACAGGTCGTGACTTATGGAAATAAGTTTTATGAACTTTTCTTATTTATATAACATTTCATGAATAACACATATTGATATTGACATAGTAAAGTCAGGTGAATTTGTTTGTAATTCCTTTCTTTTTATTTAGTTTTGCACACCAAGTATGTTTGTACATAAGAATTGACCCAATCTAAAAAATTGAACCCCATTAAAAATGAACCCAGAGTTGGTGGTGGGCCATTTAAAGTGAATTGAGTTATACATGTAAATCTTAACGTGTGGCAGAGAACATAACCTTTTTTCAGTCATACGATAAATTAACAACAGGCAATAATTGGACATCTCTTCATGTGATATCAATAAGCAAATAGATTTGTACTTATCTGTTGCTGCTTTTAATAAAGTGTTCTGAACCTTACGTATTTTGGCCTACGGTGTGGAGAGAGAGGACTGTTATTACCACTGCTTGACAATACGATATACAATGTGAAGCTAAAAATCAATAGCGGTGCTTTCATCTGCGTCTGCCCTGATCTTATTTCCCTGTAATACCAGAGATTTTTCTCATGGCTCCTGATAAAAAGCAATAGAGCTCTGAGAAATAGTTCTGTCAAAAAATGATTTATCTGCTGTGAATAATCGCAGGGGTTATTGAATATTTTTAGATTAAGTTAATTACTTGACTATAAAAAGCCATAAATTGAAGCTCCCGTCGCAGAGAAGCTTCAGATCTCTATTTTTCGTTCTCTCTGTCAGAAGTTTAATCGGGGAAAAAAAAAAAATCTGTTTTATCATTCTGTCACCAGCGAGACGCGTTCCGCTTGACCTGATGCAATTGGAGGCAATTGAAACAGTCATCTCACCGTGCTGCTGCCACGGCGGTGTGTGTGTGTGTGCGCGGTGTTTTTGGGTTGCGTCATGACTTTGTGCTTGTACGCACTCTCGCACACAAAGGCTCATTCACATTTCAGACGTGTGAGCAAGTTTGGAACAACGCTGTCGCACACAGGGACGCACTTACCCATGCAAACATAACAGAACTGGACACTTGCATACCGTTTCCTCACACATTTACACATCAGCTACATCTTTACATGTCAACCACTGCGTGTTTAAACGTGTGAGCTGCCGTTCAGAACGTCTCCTTATTACTGGTACCCTTATGCTTTTTCCTAACTAAGCCTGCAGATTACACACACTAATGACTTAATGGACTGATCCTTTACTTACATCTGAAGAAACCTTCCCTCAGCTCCCAAATGTGTCTCGTACATTAAGCAGATGTATTAGGCCTTGAGTGGATTGGACATCTTACGTGATTAAAAGCATGTTTGTGTGTGTGAAGAAAGCAGCCTATAAAAATCTACAGGGAATGTGTGATTGAGCTCTGCACAATATCTACCATATGCATTTAGTTTCATGACACCCGAGTATAATTCATATATCACAGGGGTGTTACATGACATGAAATAACACCTGGGCTGCCTATAGCTCCTATATATAGTGTCTCACCCCTTCAACACTGTCACTTCAATAAAGACACTGGTTGGCTAAATAAATCTTGACAACAAAAAAAAACACCACGGCATTGAAGTAAACATCATTAGGAAAGGAATTAAATACATGTTGTCTTCATGACCGAGCCATTGATGCTAAAACACTGTTATTCTATTCAGCAGCTTTGACTGACAAACAATGGGTAAACTTATTTGACTTAAGTGTTTGGAACAAAAAAAAAACTGCTTTATTTGCATCATCATTAATGCTGTAATTGGCATAGTGATAACAACAAACATAAAAAGAGTAATTTCAGTGTTTTATTTATTGGCCCAAAACCCAAATTAATCAGTTAATTTTATCAGTCAATCTCAACCAGAAATCCTTTATTCGTAAAAACCAAAAGAGACATCTAGAATATCTTTAAATGTCTGTTAAAACGAGTGAAAAAAAGGGCCACCATGTGTAAGCAGAGCTCAGATATGGCATTCAAATCATCTGACCAACGGTTCAAAGCCAAAAAGTTTTGTATTTCACTCGTAATAAAAGTTAATATGTTATATGCGTTAGTCCCCAAAAAGAACCCCAATACTACACTTCCCATAGTGCAACGTTCTAGCATCTTCCATTAGACCATAGTTCACTAACAGGCGGAGCACGGTCCGGGACCTGGACCTGGACCTGGACCTATCATCAATACATTAATAAGGGATTTGCATTTTTACGGGGCAGTTCAATTTAACCGGCGCCAACCGGAGGTGAAAGAGACGAGTGAGCGATACAGGGAGTTAAACACAAGAAGAAGAGAGAACTTCGCGGGAGACAGAGAGAGAGAGAAGGCAGACAGAAGAGTGAGTGAAGAGACGAGTCAACGGGAGAGAGAAGACGAGTGAGTGGAGAGACAGTTAGCGGGAGACCGAGAGAGAAGGCGGTGAGTGGAGAGACAGTTAGCGGGAGACAGAGAGAGAAGGCGGTGAGTGGAGAGACAGTTAGCGGGAGACAGAGAGAGAAGGCGGTGAGTGGAGAGACAGTTAGCGGGAGACAGAGAGAGAAGGCGGTGAGTGGAGAGACAGTTAGCGGGAGACAGAGAGAGAAGGCGGTGAGTGGAGACACAGTTAGCGGGAGACAGAGAGAGAAGGCGGTGAGTGGAGAGACAGTTAGCGGGAGACCGAGAGAGAAGGCGGTGAGTGGAGAGACAGTTAGCGGGAGACAGAGAGAGAAGGCGGTGAGTGGAGAGACAGTTAGCGGGAGACAGAGAGAGAAGGCGGTGAGTGGAGAGACAGTTAGCGGGAGACAGAGAGAGAAGGCGGTGAGTGGAGAGACAGTTAGCGGGAGACCGAGAGAGAAGGCGGTGAGTGGAGAGACAGTTAGCGGGAGACAGAGAGAGAAGGCGGTGAGTGGAGACACAGTTAGCGGGAGACAGAGAGAGAAGGCGGTGAGTGGAGAGACAGTTAGCGGGAGACCGAGAGAGAAGGCGGTGAGTGGAGAGACAGTTAGCGGGAGACAGAGAGAGAAGGCGGTGAGTGGAGCACCAATGAGCACCTTCACATGTGTATGAGAATGGCCCTGACACCATTTCAGCCCGGATTTAAGATCCTGGCCGGACAGGCTAGAGCTCAGTCCTCTCACTGAACAGAAGATAGTCAGTGAGGGAGTGGAATATAAGAGGGACAGAAAGACAAACCTTAAAACTGTTCAATTGTTATAATGTGTTCGGACTGATATATTATATAAGGGGCTGAAACAGTTAAGAAAGAGAAAGGGAAACTCAAGCTGCTAAGGTGCACACATTTCCAAAAGCTATCTTATTTATTTTCTCTATTTTATTTGAGATGCAGCCCGAGCGGATCATTACACATATCTACGGTATTATACTGTATATCTGTAGAGTTCAAGTGACCATAAATATTGTTGTTTTTGAATTGTACTTTGTTTGTGTGATGAGACAGTCAGTTGTTGATTACATGCAGACGTTGATACAGCTACTAGGTCACAGCTAATGAATATCACACTCATTCACAACGCCAGTTAGACATTTTGATGTTGCGGACCTTTGCTTGAGGACATTTTCTCTAACTGGACCTCGTTGAATTTTAGTCGAATACGCCTGCATTAGACCTTCTCTACCTCAATTCCCATATGGTTCAAAGTATTTGCGTTACTTTTTGAAAAGTAATCTGAACTTCATTTTTCAAAAGGGTGGATAATTCACATAGAACAATCAGTGTATTAAACATGAACATCTGTATGATTAAAAAAGACAATTCATTTTATTTTATTCGGTTCATTTTCTCTTATATGCAAAGATAATTTGGCAACCTTTCTGAGCAAAAAGGGTTTTTTAGATTGCCCTACACATGTACTTTGGATCACAATTAAGTTGTTAGGGAAAAAAAGTGTGAAAACAACGACCAAATCGTGTTCCCAGGCAATGTTGCGTCTCTCTGGCATTGCCATGGTTACACAATTGTCGCCAGCTGCACACATGTTGAATCACACGTTTCACACACATCTGTGCTGTACAAACATCCCACAGGCCAATGTGAGGGGGGAGGGGGGGGGCTGATTAAGAGGGATGTGGTGTGGATATTGGCAGCAGTAGCAACAGTTAATGGGATGCGGTAGCCTTACTCAACATAACACACTTCCTCACACAAGACGCCATCTTTCCTCGGGGCAAGTGGATCATTATGTGTCTGCACACAGGCAGATGCGGTATTAATAGCTGTATTTTATTTAATGTCAAGGACTTACATTATCTCGCCAACAGCTGTAGGGCCTGCTGTTTGATGTATGGACACACGGCTTATGGTTCAGATAGCGGAAGATGAGAGCATTGTTGGAGCGATTGTGTAAATTTGATAGCCGAGAGCCTTCCTTATCGCTGGCGAGACTGGAGTTCAATGAGTAAGCTTAGTGGTGTACTTTGAAGAGAAACGCTGCAACTTCCAAGAACTATGAAATGAAGACACTGGATAATGTTCCATTTATTTCTTTTATGGAAACTACTCTGGAGATGACCCCTCCGTTCGTCTGTCTCCCCTTCCAACGTCTCTCTTGCTCTCCTGTCCCCAGCTTCCTTCACCTGCAGCTGTATCCTCACATCTTGATTCTCACACAGCCATAATTCCGTCATGGTAGCGCTCTTATATCTTTTGATGTCGTTGTGTTGATGACGCCAGGTCTGCCAGGTCGAGTCTCGTCGTAATTATCCGACAGTACGAACGCCACCTCTCCGGAAAGTGCCCCGCTCTCATTAACAGTGGTGTTATCACACTAATTGTGCTACAGCGGGGAAATCATTTGAGTTGCAGAAGCCTAATTCCAAGGTGTGTGTGTGTGATTGTGTGTGTGTGTGTGTGTGTGTGTGTGTGTGTGTGTGTGTGTGTGTGTGTGCGTGTGCGTGTGTGCGAGGAAGTAATACATGTGTCTCGTTTTTCAGGTGTCAAGCCTGTGTCACTTGGGTGTCATTCTGAAGGTGGATGTTTGGATTCAGCAACCAAATTATAACTTATTTGATTCATTACCACCCGACCCGCCGGTGTACATTCTAAGTAATGACCGCACCGCTTCGTGGTATCTTATGAGCTTCGGAGGGTGGAATCTTGTTACATCATCCTCGCTCTCTGGCGTTCTACAACTCAGGTTCACTTGTGATTAATCGGAACCAACAGAAGGTTGTCAAACGGGACTGTTCTTTATTGCCAATTGCTGTCTGCAAAGACACACACCCATTCTCAGAACACTAACACACACAACCACACACACTTTATGATTACATCAGGCTAAACTAGCTCGTTTATCATCTTACATCACATTACCTTGTGGCCCATAGTTGTAGAGGGCAGATGGCAGCGCTGGCGCAATTGTGTGTGTGTGTGTGTCTCTGGAGGTGTAACCCGGCTCTGCATGCCAAGCTGTGCCAAGTACTCACAGCTGGCAGCGACCTAGCAGTTGGTCTCTCTGGACAAGTTGCCCCCTGCGCCAGGACAAACAGGAAATCAGCCCCGCGGCCTGGCAGGAAACTGGCTGTGTGGCGAATGGGAAATGAGGGAAGGGGGTAGGGGAGGCGGAAAGAGAACGTTGGAGAGGCAGGGGTAGCAAAAGCAACAGAAGAGATGACAGTAGAATGAGAGGAAAAGCATTGATGTACCAGAAGAGAGTTCAAGAGGCGATGTTTTTAAAGACATGGAGACGGTGGATTGATGGTGGAGAGCAGATAGGAAGCGGCCGAACACAACCTATGTCTAGTAATGATACAATTGTTACTTAAATTTGGGTTGTTAATTTAAAATGAACCTTTGATTCTCGCCTTCAAGCAACCAATTTATCGATTTGGAATCAAATGTTGCACATGTGTTTTCATAAATGTATCTGTAGCACACGATGCTCCTTTGCTCTCTCTCCAAATCTGTCGTGCGTGCCCCTGCTCTCTTCTGACAATTAAATCACCAAACGCCCGTGTTCAGAGGCCTACGCGTTTCTTGTTTACTCTCAGGCATGAGAACTTGAGTTCTCTTCTCCTGCAAAGGTGAGCTTGTTCCAAACTCTTCCTCTGAAGAACCCCAGAATGTTATTTGGCAAAAGGTTATTGTTGAGGCACATCTCAAACAGAACTAAAGCCACATAGACTCCTGTTCTCCGACGCAAGTCTCACTGAAGCTCCAGTGAATTCCCAAGGATCTTATTTGTGAAGCATTTCTATTGAGACACGGATCATTTTCCCAGAGATGTATTGTGAGTGGTTCCTTGGTGTGGTGGCAACGCTGCAGAAGTAATCACCAAGAGAATATCTTGAAGGCATTTCTACTGAGGCATGAGTCTAGTGTTAACAATTTCTTTTTTTGAAAGCTGGTCAACGGAGGACTTTTGAAGCAATCAAGGTGACCTAATGTTGCTTTTCTTGTTATGTATGTCACCAAAACACGCCACGTTGAAGGACCCTGAAAGCTGAAGGTTGTTGTATTATCAGACTCCACCCCACAGCTTTGATTATTATATCCTTTTCACATTGAACAGAAAGAGCTGTTTGGACCACCTGGCCATGAAAGTGAGTGATGACCTAGCTTGAACTGTTTCTAAGCACTAATCAGTGCAAAGCTGCTTAGTTCCACCAGCAATCAAAGGGGGCACTGTTGCATTGTGATCCAGGCTTACTGGTTCCAGTACCTCCTCTTAGCCTTTCCTCTTGTGTGTCCTTGTTATTGTGATGAGCAATGGCTAATTCCAGTGCGACCACTGGACTCTTGGAAGCCGTCCCTTCTAATCTCCTCCAGAGTCAAGGTCTAGGATTGGACCGGAGCCCGACAGTGACGCTTTAGCCTCGACAAAGACTGATTTGAGACTTTGGGATACTCGTGAGAGGTAGAGGGAGGGGGGAGGTTCCCCCAGAATGGCGGAGCAGTGGCACTCTCACCACCTCGTTAATCAGCAACGACACCATGCGGAATGCCAGTCGGCCTGTTTGCAATTAATCGTTTCAACTACAAATTTAATGGCATCAGTGTTGCCCAGAGAGAGAGGGCCGCTTTCATGTGTTGATTGTTTTCCTGCATCACTATAGAGATGCTTTCAGACTAAATACTGACTTCAAAGTGATCAGATGGCAGCCACTTTTGTCTCTTTGCCGATACGACAGCTGCTCCAACTCGCCATTTATCCTCAGTTGATTGTGGTTGACTTCTTCCGTAGTCCCGATTTTAAACTGAGGAGAAATATTTGGGGTTTTCCATCCCAACAATTTGATCAGATCGTATCTCTTTATTTTTGCGGTAAAAATGGCTATATTGTACAGTATATCCTGCTGTATTGCATTTTCCTTCTCATTCAGCATCTCTAGAATGAACACTGACATCGAATCATAATCCAGCCCCTTACCACTTCCATATCTGGTATTAAAGATCTGGCGGCCATGCGAGCACAATTTCTGGACACCTTGATCTACCCGGGTATGATGGGATGAAAGGTCTCGCTGAAATGAAGGAACCATAGCCTCTCTTTCTGCTATTAATCCTTACCTGACTTCAAGCGGACAAGACAATGATGAGAGTGCCTGCATGGCACACACGCACTTACACACACACATATACTGCCTAATTGTTACAGGCTTTGCAGCTGTCTGTCGGTCTGTCGGTCTGTCGGTCTGTCGGTCTGTCGGTCTGTCTGTCGGTCTGTCGGTCTGTCAGACTGAGCATGCTCATTACAACCTTGACAACATTCCACCGGGGTTGCCAAGGATACCAAGCAGAGCTGCCAGGTCCTGTGTATATGCGAGTGTGTATTAGTAATGCAGAAACTCACACAAATGCCTCACTTTTTTTTGTTGAGATTTTTAGACCACATATAAGCACTTTCCTCTCTGTCTCTGGCCCCCCTCTCTCCTCTTTCCTATTCTCTGTAGATCATTGTTAATCAGTCTCGTCCCATCTCCTCTCCACTGGCTGTCAGAGGCTTGTCAGAAGCCCGTCAAAGCCCCTGCAGTCCGTCACACACTGCTGCCGTTAATGACATCTGATGACACCCGTCGTTGAAGTTACCCACTAGAGATGACTGGGAACTCGGGGTGCTCCCTGCTTGGAAATTGTTTCCTTTTGTCTAGTCTGCAGTGCGTTTTAGGACATGTCAGTATAGTATTCTGCAGGGTATATTTACAAGGCATCACTTTCTTTTAGGGATGCACCAATTCCAGATGTCTCATTGGTCAATTTGGCCGATGGAGGGGAAGTGATTAGATGTCAAAACTCTCAGCAGGAGGACAACCTGCAGCAATGTGATCCTTCTGCAGTTGTTTCGAACTTTAAAGTTACCGTAGATGGACTCAGTCAGTGTTATAATCCTTCAGAAATGACAGACATAATTCAGATTTTGTTCGCCTAATAAATGACGGGTAACACAAACTGCTGTTGCGAGAAAATATGAGACAAGAGCCATATCTGAAGAGTGCGTCCCGGACGGGTCTTAGTTTTATTACAGTGTCAAATATGGTACAACACTCAACAATACCAAGAGCGCTTTGATTATACAAATATCACACACATATATATATATATATATATATATGGAATGGTGACGCACATTCGCAAGTCTCACGACACGTCTGCAGCAGTCACATAGCCTCGCTAAACAGGTGAAATTCAATCACTACCCTCGGCGCACGTCACCTTATTTGCTGATGTGCTAATGACAGAAAGAAGGGCTCAGATTGGCCGATGCCCTGTTGCATTCTTACCTACCTTCGTTACCTCAATGTTATTTTTTACAGCTGTTGAATGAATGGCTGAAGCAAATGAAAAATGGAAACAAACGACCACAAACATAAAATATAAAGTGATAGAAATACAGTAAATATAAGATAAGATTGGGAAGTAAAAGGACAACTCATTAAAAAGTTGCTGACATGATTCTGATTCAACAGGTTCAAAGATGGAAAATAAGTTGCATCAGTTTGTTTGTTTGTCCTAAAGAGTAAGTGAAACACTCTCACTGTTCCTGACTTTCAAAAGGGTACATTATGTTGTGTGTGTGTGTGTGTGTGTGCCTAAAGTAGCCAGAGAAAAAGGTTGTGCCACAGACGGTAATCATTTTGCTGACTTAAAGTTATTTTTGGGGGCTTTTTGCCTTTAATCGGATAGGACAGTGGACAGTTACAGGAAAGTGGGAGAGAGAGTCGGGGTGGGATCCGGGAAGGACCACGGGTCGGGAATCAAACCCGGGCCGGCTTCATCCCTATACTTTATTTCCTTCTCCAGTTTGTCAGCATCTTCATTCCTCTTTTTCATAACCTCTCCCCTTGCTTCCACTCTCTCCCTCTTTAATTTGTCCTCCTTCTGCACCTGATGTTCTTCTTCCCCTCTGAGTGGTGGGCATACGACGATGGCTCTACTTTCATGCTTTCCCCGATTCCTTCCTAGCTCTTTTTAAAAATGTATTTCTGCTGTCCATCTCTTTCCCCAGCAGTGCTTATTTCACACTCTCTCCGTCTGTTCTCCTTTTGTCTACTCTAGAGGAGGAAGTGGAAAACTTTGACGTGTCCAGTCTCCAGGAAGAGGCTCTGAGGAACATCGAGGCTGACAGCTTCTGGTGCATGAGCAAACTGCTGGATGGCATCCAGGTAAGTGTGTGTGTCTGTTGAAAAGACCTAGGTTGTCTCAGAACAAACTGATAAAATGCCCTCGTATGGTTTTATACTTGTATACCAGCATACTGTACTTGCTCACTCCCACTGCCCGCCATTAGATGTAGTTTCTCTAACCCATTTATTTATTTTTCTCTCTTCCAAGCTCTTTTAAAGCTCCGTTTGGCATGGATCCCTGCTCCTCTGATCTAGTCTTAATGGATATAAGTGGTCTTATCACTTCCAATTTGTTTACTTCACTTCTCCACCTGTTTGCACTTGGCAGGAAGTGTGCTACCGGCGTGCAGTATAGCCACTAAAGCCTGTTTAGATTTATACGAGGTGGCTCAGATGATAATAGGGGGGTGAGATCTCCGGACCAATAGCTAATTACGACTATTGCAATATCTCGAGTGCGATATGGGATGGATTCATACATTTTGAATCATTATTCTCATTATTATGTAAGCCAGAATAAGAGTATGGTATACGTAGTACTTTTTTTGTGTGAGAAGTAGTTTTAAGTACAGATTGGTCTTGTATTCCTTTCGGTTTTAAAGCCAACAGGAAGTCTCTTACGCTGAGTGGTTTGTATGAATTGGCTTTTCTTGTGTGGGTTTAAGAATTGTGATTGTCTTGCATATTCTAAAGCAGGTGCGGGAGTCTCGTAAGCACATAATTGCACACTACATTTTGTTTCATCATTTCTTACCCCAAAACCCTTTTTGCCCAGCAGCTCTCTTAATCGACCTCGCTCTCAGCGGTCATGGTTGAGCCATCTGTCAATTCTTAACGTGCCTGCCTGGGCTGCCGGATAGATTTGCACCTCGATTTACCATCCTCAATTTGGCCTTGGTCTTAAAATCTGTTATTACCACATGCTGGATTAAAGCACAACTTCTTTTAGATCCTATTTCCGCTGTCAGGAAATGCAAGAAACTTTGTTCCTCAGCAAAATACGTCAACTTTCCGCCACATTTTATTACAGTTTGACATTAACCGCTTTCAATAAAGTACAATAAACCGTAAAGATTACAACTCAGAACACCTCAAATATCCACTTCAAATTAGCTGAACCCTTGTAAGTGCTGGTGCATGAGTTAACAATAATGCCATGTTTGTATTTGTTGCCGTCCTGATATTAGTGGGAAGCTTGTTCTACCATTTTGGAGCCAGAATAGCGAACAGGCAGGATCGGTGTAGTGTGGGAGAAATCTGTGAGGTTAAAGAGCAGTCAAGCTGCTGCAATCTGGATTAGCTGTAGAGGTGGGATGGCACTTGCAGGTAGACCTGCCTGGAGGGAGCTGCAGGAGTCAAGGCGTGAAATGAGTCTGGACCAGGACCTGCGTTGCCTTCTGGGTCATTAGGGGACATACTGTATCCTCCTGATGTCGTACAGAGTGTATCTGCAGGAGCGGGACTTAACGTTATTAAGAGAAGCCTGTTTGGTTCAAATCGTAATGGCATGTTGGTGGTTGTCATAGCTACTGTACTGTATTCATTGCATCCTGGCACAGTAAAAAAAAAAGCATCTACCAAGTCTTCCACAGTCAGGTCAACGACCCTAATCTAAAACAACAGTTAAAAGAATGGCTGCAGCAGTTGGTCTTTGAATGTAGTGATTAGGACAGATGCTTATTGTTGTGCGGCCAAAATGTAATGGTGGAGGAACATTGTATTGAAAAGAGAGGGCCTGTTTTAAATGTTTTACGTTGTTTCATACATTTGAGCAATAAAATAAACGTCATATTGTGAAACTCCATATATGGCCCGGTCCTACATTAGAGCTAATGAACAGTATGGAGCATGTGTTGTGCATAAGAAGTGATCATCCATAAATAACTATCAATTGGTCGGCTATTCATTAAGGAAATTAATAGACGCTGTGCCTTGTTGCCCCTGAGAGAGCGAGACGGAGAGAAGCTTGAGAGCAGGGGAAGTAAAGGAGAAGAATAGAGCGTGTGTGTGTGTACGCCGCATTGTTTGTCCCCACGCTTGAGTTTGTTTGTGACCTTGGCTCCAAACTAATTACGTGCAATGCACCAGGGAAGCCCATGTTTCCCCCCTAATGCTTTCTAAACAATCTGACGGAGGCTGAGTGCCTCGGCACCATAATTAGTCGCTGATCCCTGCTCTGACCTCGTCTCAAACCCTCTCACATCCACTATACACTATTACACTTAACTGAGGGCCCGGAGGTGGGGGTTTGGGGGGCTTGGAGAAAAAGAAGTCTGCCCATGCAATTACATTTCATCACTGCCTTATGAGCACCGGGTAATATCCGTTGTCCACTTGTTTTGGACCAATTTGCCTGAAGTATTAAAAGAAACTGGTTGGAAAACGTTGAGAAGAAAACAATTCTCCCATTCGTCCTGGGGACACAGCTGGTGTATAATTACCAGGTGTACAGCGGAAAACACTTTTGAAAGTTTTCCTTTATTTTTAATACAGTTAATTGGCCATTAGCTTTGGTTTTTAGTGTCTCACTGCCATGCCTCTATCCCACCTAAAAGTGAACGGGGCTATGCTGGCTGTCAATTCACTTAAGCAGCTTCTCTAATGAGCAGCTGCTTTAATTGGCAGCACCCTCCTGCAAAGGGACAGGCGGGGATACGTATGTTAATAGAATATCCGTAGATACCAAGCGAAGTCAAAATGAGAACAACCCATACAGAAAGCCTTTCTTTAGGTGGATGTTTTTGTTCATTTTCATGCTTCAAAAGCACATAAATGTTGCAAATGTTGGAGTGTGCACAGCAAAAAATGTTATGCGTGTATTATTGGTTTATTTAGAGCTGTGGTCTATGCTGACATCCACTCTACACACCCTACGTCAGAAACACTTCAGCAGACGCTGAGTGACAGTTTCAGGGATAAATGAGTGAAGACAGCCATTCTCTTGTCCTCGCATGACCTGGAAGCCACTGCTAAATAGACTTGCGCTGTTGTGTGTGTGTGTGTTTTCAACAACATCAACAAGATAGCAGCACACAGCCCTCTACACCACATTTACACATCAAACAGACTGCCACACAGAGTCTGACGATCAAAAAACAAGGCTGAACTACTACTCTGGAAATCCAGACATTCGTAATGTTCAAATGGGCCAGTGTTTATTATTGTCTCTGATTACCCAGCCATGTGATCCATTTAGTGCTTTTCTTCCTTTAAACCAATACATAAACTACCCTCTCAGAGTGATGGTGAATTGGAAATGGCAGCTAAACATAAGATAAGAAGACGAAACAGTAAATGTCGTCTCTACAGATCAATACATCTTCCCATTTGCAACACACCTCTGCTAATTTGACCCTAATGTAACCCCAGTCTCTCCGGCAGTCAATTAGTCTTGTACAGAGCTAAATTGAATAGCGCCTCTGGCTAACATGACTAATTTAACTTGTTAAAATTGTTCAATTTTTGCCGTTTCATTGAATGAAATTGGAGCTGCCCGTTATCAGGCTGTTGATTTTATACATGTCTGGTTAATTTGATAATATATTATTGTATAATGGCTTTAACTGACTATATACAAGCATATAACATGAAGTGCTCATAACTGCCATCCTCAGTATGTAGGAGCTATGCCGCTGTCTCTCCTGCCATGCCCAGCGAGGGAAATAAAGTCAAAAAGTTAAAGAAGTCCATTATTCTGCCAGCACCACCCCCAAGGGGTCTCAATTTTAGAGCCAGTGGATGAAAACCTGGCTTTTATGTTAATTCTGCAGTTAGTCCTTTTACATCAGGGTCTCTTAAATGTATTTCCCATTCCAGGACCCTTATTGGAGTAATTTCCCATGGATCTGAACTTATATACCCATGGCAGACTTTACAAATGAGGGTCCAAGAGGGAAATGTCTGCAACCCTTTTTTTGGGTTTGGGTGTGGTAGTCTGTTCCACAATGAAAAATTGGTTCGAAAATGTTTATTATTTATCAGATTGGGCTTTTATATTCAACCTCAATCCTATTGCCGGACACAGATCATATTAAATGTATTCATTCAGTTTTTTTTCAAATACTTTGTGGCTGAATTTTTTTTCCAGGTGACCTAGCAAGTATGATATGTGGCAGGTGTTCCACAGTAGTGATCTGGTCTACCGATGTGCCAGAGGCTTAGACATTAGCTTAGCATTCACATCTTTAGGTGTAACTTCTATCCTGTTAATCCCTTTGCTGTCTGAATAAAATAAACAGCATTTAATTAAAATACACAAATAATAGATGGTCAACAGCTCCCTCTCCTGCTGCTCTATGTCGGAGTTATCTCCAGCCCCCCCCTCCCCCTCCCCTCAATGAGCATAAGCTAATCAGAGTGTGCCTGCTCATTGTCAAGGTAACCATCTGTTTCCGCATTGCGAGCCAGAGATGGGGTCTCCCTCGGATGGGAACAGGGGTCCGAGAACCGACGTCTAGCAGACGGTAGCCAGACCAAACCAGACGCCATGTCCTGTTCTGGTTTCCCCAAGGGGCCGCTACTGTCACCTTGGGCTGTCACTCAACACACACACACACACACACACACACACACACACACACACACACACACACACACACACACACACACACACACACACACACACACACACACACACACACACACACACACACACACACACACACACAGTCACACAGTCACTGGAGGAGTGATCTGCCAGCTGGTGTGTGTGTGTGTGTATGTGTGTGTGTGTGTGTGTGTGTGTGTGTGTGTGATGCTTGACAGCTTGTTTGTACACGTGTTTGTGTCTTACAAGCCTTACATTGGTGTACATAAAAATGTAGCCACTTTTCAATAACAATTTAGACCTTTACACCTCCGCCTACTTCTTTTTTTAAAAAATCGGAATCGAAATACAATTTTCCCACTTATTTTTATCTTAGTTGTCTCATGTTAGCTAAATTAGTTTACATGAGTTCAGTGGAAATGGAAGTAACAGCTGCTGAGGGGAAGAAGTTAGAATAAATGCTGAGGCTTAGGAAGGATGGAAAGAGACATTTATGTGTTAAGAATGGCATAAATAAAAAGAGCGTGCGCCCTTATGCTGGATAAAAACACTGTTAGCAGGACGGCAGGTTTTTGCTTATCACGTTTGGGGTCATGGAAGCCACGTCAGGTTTCTTTATAAGTCACAATTCATACACCAAGGCAGCCTGAAAGTGCTGATTAACTTTCTGCAACAGTTACTTTCCCAGACTTCCTTGTGATGTAACAAAAAAGCTTTCACATCTGCTGTTAAAATGAATCGGCCTTGGTTGGTTTGTTGCGAAAGCAGGCCACTTCACAAAGAAAATGCTTTGAGGAAAATAATGGTGTAGAAGGTGGTAACTAGCGGAATATTCACAGTTATTGCCCTGAGTGTTTCAGTTCAACAAAGCAATGCATGATGCTATTTGTCTACTCATACTGTACTCTATTTATGTTTCAGCTCACTTTGTGTATTTTACATGCTTTTTTTGTAGTGTGTTTTCATCATTTATACATTCAATTATTCATATTATTCTAGTTGGGTCTTACTATCGATACCCACTTGGGCAGTTTGTGAATATCGACGGTGTAGTGTTTCCTAACATACCACACGGCTGCTGTGCTCTCACCGTAAATGATAAATGTCTTTGCTAGCTAGCTAGCAAGCTAACAATTGCATTCATCAGTGGAAGCAAAACTTTACAGACTTCTCGTTGTCCCAAATAAATCAACAGTGGCTTCTTATCGACATTAGTGTAGTAGTATGTGTATCAAATTTAGAAGAAACACGCGTGTATTTTTTATTTGTACAGTGCTGGGTTGCCCAGAGCTCCCCGAATCACGGCTAGATGAGCACTCCAGTTTTGTAGCCACGGCGACAGTTCAACGTTTCCAGCGCCCGACACTCAACTTTTTGAACGTCATGAGTAAATTATCTGGGTACATTTAGTGCACTTTGCTATACTTCACATTGGGAAACACTTACCACATTTAACTCCAGAAGTACGCCAATTCAGACACATCCATCACGAGAGTGCTGCACTTCGACCTTGTTCGACGCTTACCTATCGCACTAGCCGTACCCTAAGGGTTCTGCCGTGTCTCAAACGTGTGCTGCTAAAGATTAGTGCCCTCAAAGTCGACAGAGACGCACCCAAAAATCCACAGAACAAAAGCGGGCAAATCGTCCTGTAGCTCTGAAGAACTGTAATTATCTACGCCTCTGTCTACACCTTATCACACTGTCATCTCGCTCATACAATCACTTTCTGCAACACACACACACACACACACACACACACACACACACACACACACACACACACACACACACACACACACACACACACACACACACACACACACACACACCAGAGAATGATAGATTATTGTCCTGTCCTTCAGTTTCCCTCAGCCGTCTGCCCTTTATCGTGACCTGTCATCTCTCCATCTCTCTTTCTCTCTCTCTCACTCACACACACACACACACACACACACGCACACACAATAAGACGTACGCATGCCATGGCAGCATTCGCGTGTTGATTCTGACCAGCTTGCTGATAGACATCCTGTGCAACAATAGGAGGCAATCTAAGTCCGGCATGCAGCCATTGTTGTCTCTAATAGAATGGACTGAGAGGTGAAGAGCTATTGATTCAGCAGACTGAGAGACGGGGGGGGTCGGGGGGACACACACGGTGTGAACAAAGAAGACGAGAACGAGAGGCAGTTGACACCTGGCCGAGAAAGAGAGACACGAGATTTGATGTTTGTGTCGTGCGTCTGATGTTGTTTTGCGTGAAGTGGGGCAGTTCTATTTACTCGCTGGGTCAGGTGAAGTCGATGGACAGATGGCGGGAGAATATATGAATAAAGAAAGAGTGAGAGGTGATTTACTCTTGTTGCCTCAGCTGATCAAAGATCCGACATATTGGATCTGACTAAAGACAGGAAGTAGGCATTGGAGTGGGCAAAACTGGACAAAAGGAATAAAGGAGGTGAGTTAGAGGTGTGGGAAGAGGAGAAGCAGTTAAGATAGAAAGGTGACAAGGAAAATGAGAAGTAGATTACCCTCATCAGAAATGTGTCTCAAGACAGCAATCAATCATAAAATAAAATGCAAGTTAGCATGGAAGAAAATCAAACACCAGACAGAAAACCAATCAGAGGACACATAAAACCATATCCAAAACACTTGATAAGGAGGAATGAGAGAAGCAACGATTCAAATGACAAAAGTAGGAAAGGGAAGGAGCAAGATTAAGAGGGAAATAAAGGTGAATGTAGTAATAAAATATTGAAATGAAATGTAATATAGAGGGAAGGAAATTAGTGATGAAGAGGAACAGCAGGGAGAGATGCAGTATGCATGAGGGAAAATAAGCACCTTAGAAAACAAACAAGACCCAAATTCATTTTCGTCTTTTCATATCTAGTTGCGATTAAAGCAGAAACAGCTCACTCAATGTGACGTTTTAGAGCTAATGTTAGAAATGCTAACTCATTGCACTTGTTTCTGGAAAACACAAATTGGAAACATATGAAAAACAATCCATAACTTTTAGATATAAGTATTTAGTTTTTCTGCTAATTTAATGCTTTTCCATTCAAACACAGTTGGTGGTTGTAACGTGCAAAGAAGCTAACAATGTAGCATAAAATTCACAGTAAGGTTAAAGGAATACGCTAATCATACACATATATTAACAAAGGCAAAGTGGTAGGGAGGCATCTGAGTTGAAAATGTTTAAATTTAAGCAAAAATGTTCGGTTCCATCAACTGTCTGTCCTTACTACCGGGTCCGTCTTCCCTTCATTGTATTCAAGTCAAACATGATTTTATTCTAATAACAAATTATGGAATAAAATGCATACCTCTCTGTGTGGCAGGAAACAGGAAAGAGACACAAATACAAAAGCCACCAGAACAAACAGAATATATTGATTCACCACCGCACTATGAATAATGAGGCATACCTTTTAAACAGAAACAAACTTTGTGCTCCGTGCAAGCAAGGATTTTACAAGTTGAGCGAAGACAGTGTGACAGATGTATTGAAAGGTAAAGGGATTGGGTATGAGCAAAAATATGATCAAGAGAACCAGACACAGAATAAGGAAAGTGCGAGACATGGCATTAAAGGCAGAAATAAGTGTGATAATAAGTTTGAAAGCATTAAGGAGACCGGCTGAGAGAAGGAAAAAGTGGTATAGAGGGAGTTGAAAGGAAGTTATAGAAGTAGAAAATGCAAACGGTCAGGGAAGAGAAAGGGGGAGGGAGAGCGAAGGATGGGCAGTTGATTAATGCCGGCAGCTTCAATAATGCAAATGTAATTACTTCTACTGGCCCTTACACTTGCTTAGCACTAACCACATTAACACCGGGGTGGTGGGAATGGAGACAGAAAGAATGAAAGCCAGAGAGCTAAACACATGGCAACAACAAGAAGGAGTGTGGGGTGTGGAGGAGGAATGGGAACAACCGTGATGGAGAAGAGTCTGGGGGGAAGTGGAGTATATTTCTCCAACTGAGCCGCTTGTTTACTTCTGCAATGTTTTTAATTTTGAAAGGGATGCTTTAATATTATAGCCCAGACAATACTTGATATGTGTGGCCCATACTGGTGTGTGGTAGAAAATAAAAATCGAGAACCACAATCTTAAAATAGATCTCTTGGAATTTGATTTATTTATTTTTACTGAGACTGAGATATGTAACATTTTCCAGCTGAAATACTAGACTAGTGTTTCTAAATAATCTGAATGTATGCGCTCCATTACCTTTAAATATACACTGATTTTGATATATGTGGAATAAGCTAAGTATGGCTAACCTACAATTTCCTGGGTCATTTATCTAGACTTCTCAACAACAGTGTTTGTTGATACATGTAACAATTGGAGGAACGAGATAAAGGTAGGTTACGAGAAGAGGGCAAAAGAAGAAGTATTGATTCATTTAGCGGCTATGGAGGAATGGAAAAAGTGTGAGGTGCTTTAGAAGGAGGATGGAATAAAAAATGCAGCAGAGAATGCGGTTTCTAGCCTGCCAGCCAGTGATGGACTCAGGAGGACACACTCGCCTCGGTTCTGCTGAGCCTGAAGGACAACTGGAGCTGTTTATTGCTAAATGACTTCTCCACCCCTCTCTCTCTTTCTCTTTCCTTCTCCTTCTCATTCTCTCCCTCCATCGCTCTCCCTCTCTCCATCTGTTGGATAGTTTGCCACATCAGCTGTTCTCCAGCCACACTGCAATGACCCCTCAAGGAAACGTAATCCTTGTTGTGTGTGTGTGTGTGTTTTTTAAGTGTCTCGCACATACACACACACAAAATGCTTATCTCATATATATTGTATTCTGCAAGTTCAACTGTCTGACAATGCTCACTCTTGGGATCATATTCAGGTTTGGTTATTGTTCTCATATCCAAAATATATCCCCATCCGGTTGACCACGAGTCTTTTTTTTTGCCAGACTCCGAAGGGCAGAGTCTACAGGCTAGCATTGGTTAAACTACACCTAGCTTAGCATGCTAATGGTGCCAAGAGTAGTCCATGCTGGTCGAAGCACAGTAGCAGCCAGGAATGAATTGAAATACATGTTTGACAGGAACCAGTAACGTAATCTCTTTGGAATCTTTGATTTTTTTTGCACACGTTAAAGAAATGATTCATGAATCACACCTATGACCTTAAACTCTTGGAGAAAAACACATTTTTCTCACATACCTAGTACCTAGTACAAAGAATCTGAGAAGTCTTAAAGGATTTCATTAAATTGTGGCCGTGTTAAGCATTCAAATTCTCAACAGGTAAAGTCAAGCCTCATTTATCGGGTTGTTCACTTGGCATATGCGTTTTCTTTAAAACTTTACTACTTAATCCACTAAAACAGTACAATAGTGAAACGACAGCCTTGAACTCTTTGGACAATTCTTATTGCACAACTTCACACTGATTCTGCCGCCTTGGCCAAATCACGGCTCACTTGTTATGTTCTTTCGGCCACATTCAAATTCAGCCTTCTGCTCTTGTCTTCAAGGCCCCTCTCGTTTTGTCATGCCAGTGTTTTCTAATTTCGGATGGGCTTTGTGTGAGGTGTGAACACACTTGGTACACACTTCAAATTTTGAATGGCCACTGGATTAATCTGAAAATGTGGAATTTCCCACCCACTCTCCGGCCAAACGGCTCTAAAACGTCAATGTGAAACTAATCACGTTAGCTTAGTCAACGAGGGCTCAATTTCCCGGCTCGTCTGGGAAATTACGGAGTAGTGTGACAAATATTCATGTTTAACAAAGATCTGATTGATCTCCTAAGCTCTTGATTTTATTGCTTTTCCTTGCACTTTTCGCTATGTGCTCATTGAAGTATAATCCACTTACTGATTTGACTTTTTGCTCCTTGTTACTTGTAATGACGTATGCAAGCCATAGTATGCCAGCGTCTAATCACTTTCAGAATGCTTTAAGTAGAAAAAATGACATATTCCAGAATAGTTTACCTTGTTTCTGCCTTCTTGGCCCATATTGACTCCTAACTGATTTTTTTCCCTCCTCCTCAGGACAACTATACATTTGCCCAGCCAGGCATCCAGAGGAAAGTCAAGGCCCTTGAGGAACTGGTCAGCAGGATTGATGGTAAGTCATCCAACCATCCCTCTCCCATCCATAAAGCTTTCCAGTTGATTCACTTCTCTGTATATCTGCCATATTTTGCTATATCATGCCTTAAAACACAAACTATTACACTATTACTATAGTGAACTTCATTCAGGAACGTTTCTCACTTTTCTGTCTTGAATTCTTTTGTGAAACTGGAAACAAATGATTTATTTCCACCCTTTCATTACAAATAATACAGGGATTTTGTATAATTTGTTGCCGAAAAAATAATTTGGAATAATAATAATCCAGCATGCAGTTACACAGATGTAAACACGAAGAGCCGGAATGTGTTTTAAAGTTCTTAGAGATCTTTCCATTGCCTCTTTTTGCTTTACAGTTTTCTCAACACTCTCTTTGATAGTTTGAATTATTGTGTTAGAACTAGATAAACACCAGGAAGTTCTATTTGCTTTCACGCCTTGTTTCTTCCGCGGTATGTAATTTCACAACACCGCGATGGCTGATTGTCATTACACCAGGCTGTCGGGGGAAATGTGAACGTGTTGGTGATTATGAGCGCAAAAACAATGGCTTGCCGAGGGATGGAAGTTAATGTATGCACACTGAGTGTACTCATACAGAGCTCCTAAGTGTTAATTAGCAACGCTTCTTCTTCTTCTGTTTCCTCCTTCTCTTTTACACGTTGTCAAAACAATAACTGTGAATATGTTTTCTATCCAAAATAAACTGGCATTGGTAGCAGGGTGCGGAACAAGGTCTCACACAGCAAGCCTTTTGTACAATGGTCATGTTCTTGGCTAACCTTGAAGCTGTCCAACCATCCTGTCACCCGCTCTGCCGGCCAGAGGGAGGGAGGACTCACCCGCTGCATTCAAATGGATAGACGTGTGTGTGCGGGGGAAAGTGAATGTCAGAGAAAGTTAGCGTGCACATGCAGGCCTGTCTGTTTACATGTGAGACCGTGACAGCAAACAACTTGCCGATAGAAAGGGCAATGTGTGGGATTGTTGGTCCGTGTGGCTAGGGTTAGGGTTGGGTTGGGGGTTGGTGTGTATTTTCAACCAAAGTTAATGAGAAAAAAATAAAGAAGCCCTCCCAAGCGCCGCCACAGCCCAGCAAAGACATAAAAAACGACTTGACATTTTTACTGTATCTTATTCCATAAGTGCCCTGTCATCATAGTTGAGGCAGAGCCATTTTATACCTCGCTAGCTTGACATTACCACCCCTAATGAGATCACAGATAGCTTTTATCTCGTGTTACAGGATTGTTTTTCGCCCCGCTGTCGACATAGCATCTGTTTTGGGAACAATGGCCTCTCATCTTTTCCCTAAATTACCCATCAGCGCTTATCAGATTCTGGTTTATCCACAGTGTTGTTCGGTTGGATAAAGGGTGAGGTCCTGCCTTTTTTCACAGATGTTCTAGCCACCGCTTCTGATATACCGTCCATCCGGATGGAATTCCCCCTTTGTATGATGCGATTTTATGATTTCTGCTATTGTTTTCCTCTCTGTGTGAATGTGTTTTGTGTGTTTCTATTGAGATTTCCAATCCATTACATTACCAGAGCTAATGGTACTTAAACTTGCAGCTCATTCATTTTAGATTTGTTGGGGAAAAAATTTGTGCAAAATGATTGTATTATTATCCATTAGAGCGAGGTGGTAACCTTCCCCATAAGGCAAGGAAAACACGTTAACTGTTGCTATGGGTATAATGTTTCAGCCTCTTAGCAGTTGGGTATCCGATACAGGGACATTAGTAGTTGATGGGGTATTTGTTAAGCCAATGGGAGGAAAGGAGAGGATGCTATACAGGAGGAAGGAGGGATGTTTTTTGACCTCGGCTCAGTGTTTTTAATTGCATTATTGTTTGCAGTAGGGTCAGTCAAGAGAGGACATTGCTGATCTGTCAGTCTTGCACCACTTTGTCTGATACAGGGAAAACATACATTTACTGCACATTCACTGAAAGATAATGGGCAGATTTGATGACCATATGTCCACCATCCATTACCTGCGATACCTTTAAACACATTGGGAAACAAATATTTGTAACTTGATGTC
This sequence comes from Eleginops maclovinus, assembly GCF_036324505.1. Lineage (NCBI taxonomy): Eukaryota > Metazoa > Chordata > Actinopteri > Perciformes > Eleginopidae > Eleginops > Eleginops maclovinus. The sequence continues at coordinate 11,474,076 of NC_086365.1, forward strand.
ACCCATTTTTACACACTTCTAAACCCGATTCTCCTCCCAATTTACCGTCCCGCTAACTTTTGAATATTTAATGGAATGAATACGTGATAAACCCGGGAAACATAAAATGAGGAATAGATTTCGAGAGTCTAAAGACACAACAATTAGGAGGTTTGATATTTATTGATTTTTATTTGTTGTTTTTTCAGTCTCAATGTGTAAGCGCTGATTGATCTAGGTGTAATTAGAAGTAAATGGAACAAGAAAGATTGAAACAAAATCAAACCCATTAATTCCTTTACTTCGATGCTTTTAGTTGGAAACAGTGATTTTGTTGTAAGGCTTTTACTTTGAAATGTCTTTGTCTCTCTCTGTGGTTGTTCCCCTCTGTTATTATCCCACTTGTAATAAGTGACGCTAACTCCCATTAGCATAGTTTGATGTTAGCGCGTGTACTTCCTCAAAAGACGAGTCGTTTTGTCGACGTGCCGTGAATGTTCCTGTGATCTCCTTATCTCTCCTTTATATCGAGTAATGCGAGTGCATTAGCACAAGTTCATCAACATGCAAATTGCCCATCAGTGAATGTGTTTATGCAAATGAGAGGACGCCCCAGTGCTGTGTGCACTTAAAATGGGAATAAAAAGGCTGGTTGCCGGATTTCAAGACTATTGCATAATGAAAGGCAGAGAAAGCTCTTGTTTGTTTGATTTAAAAATAAGACCAGGATAATTTTCCTTTTTGTAGCAGCATTTTTACACTGTGGCTTGTATTTTGTTTGCATGTCTGTGTGTATTTACACTTTTTTGTTCCAAAATTGTGCCTTACAGCAATTTTACCATTTCTTTTTTAACCATTTTTCAAGCATTTATTTGAAGAAAAAGAAATGTACCAAACGTCCAGTATATGTGAGGTTCGTCACTGCCTGGCTTTTTGTTCCGTTTGATTTAAAAATGATTATTCTTATTATATATATTACTATTATGCTTATTTCCAGGTTTCATAATTGTCTTGTTGGTCATGTCTCCATGCTTTAATGTTCAAAACCCTCTGTCTGAAACCAGAGTCCAGTCTGCTCTGAGTGGATGCAGCACTAGTGTAAACACAGTGGTGTCTGACTTGGGGTGAATAAATGTTACAGAAAAAGGCACTGGTAATAAAAACTGGATCCTGTTGATTGATTTCTATCTACAGCAGTGTTTGTTTCACGCTCTACTCAAGAGAACAAATAAATGCGATGACTACATTCTCTTTTTATACATATGAACACTATACTTACAGAGACATGAAGCGATAGGAATATTCCACAGTGAAAGAATAAGGATATGACAGAGAACAGATTGAGAATAAAGCCGCTCCGTTAGCAGAACAGGAAGAAGGAGAGTGTAACTGTAATTACGTTTGTAGCAAGGAAAAAAGAAGTCTTGGCCTCGTCAGCAGAATCCTGAGAGGCGCTCACTAGTCACTGTACGACCTCTGACACCCTACTGTCCACCCACACTGCACCAGCCACGGGCTGCAGCCCACTGTGGGGAGCAGGCTTCTCTGGCACCGTGGCCTCGGTCATCAACTTTAACCAGCAGTGGGAGGCAAGACAAGACTCATCAGTCAATCATTGTCTATGAGATATGTCATCCTCGACCTCCCTCAGCCCTCATAACTACACTACCCAGCATGCTGAGCTCGGTGCCAGCTGGACGGCATCCAACGGTTAAAAAGTCCTAAGTTTTAACGCTTCATTCCGTCTCTTTCTTTGTTTGATTCCATGTCCTGCCGAGATAACTCTTCGTGACAAACGATTCCCTCCCCCGCCGCGCACCTCTCCCTCCCTGTGTTTGGCGAAGTTGCTAATATTAGCCCGAGCAAGTTCATTAGCGTAATTTAACATTGTCTAAAGTTGTTCCACTCTCTCCCTCTCAGTTTGGCAGCAGGCTACGATCTGTCACAGTGATGCATTCGCCGTTAATGAGCTCGCCTTGTTTATGCTTTTACAGCAGCATGTGATAATTAAACTACGGAGACGAATGTGAAACAAACGCTTTGTGTTTACTTAGCGCCTCGCTCGTGTTCTAGGAGCGCACGTGCAAAAATATAAACATGCTTGTGTGCAAAGCATTAGAAGGCAGGTGTCATTCAAGTGCTTGAGAGCCCTAATGTATGCGTTCTTGCCCTCCAAATACTTTACATAAAACCTCAGCAATTAAAGCTTTATTAAATCTGTGTATCAAAGTGTGTCTGTGCTTTTCAGGCTGCCCTGATTAAGAGCACAGAGTGAAGGATGCAATAGTTCTTCCCTAACTGGCTTTTTCTCATAGTTTCTGACAGCTCTTTAATCACAGCTCTATTGTCAAATGTGTGTGTGAGAGAATGAGTGTCAGAGGTTTGATAACTCTGAATACCAAGTGGTATTTTTAATCTTTTGTCATGTAAAGAAGCATAAAACACACATTTATCACGAACAGAGAGGCGAACAAAGGCAGCCCTTCTCGGTGTCACAGCCTCGGATATGCGGCACATTTCCAGCTGACATTTCTTTCCTTCATTTCATTCTCGTCACCGAGTGTTCGTTCCGCGACACCGACGCTGGCGTTTGAACTCCACGCTGAGAACATATTGAGATCGCCACAGGCAACGTATGGTTCTCTCTCTGTGTGGTTTGTTCCAAGTGAGGACATAAAATCAACCAATCATAAAAAAAGGAGAAAACTAGACATATTATGGGCCAGGAGAGGACATGAGAACGTTTAAAAGCCAAGTGGTTTTTCTATTCGGAAAAATCGAGCCTAATGAGACAACTGAGAGGAAACTGCAGCCTTGACTGAGTTTTGTGCTTATTTTTGATGTTGTATTTATTTACTTATTTTCAGCATTTCAGAGTTAAGTTAAATACAGTAATGTGCACATAGAAATCCATCCTACCTATCTTAAGACATTTCTTTCCCTAATAAAAACAAATATATCAGAAAGCCAGTAACTCCAAGATAGGTGTGATGGATTTCTATGTCCAACAGATGAGTTTTCCCATTACATACAATAAACATGGAGATTGTTTACTTTACATGAACTGTTCTTGTCAAATTAAACTTTGCTTAAAACTCCAGTGAAATTAAGGGGAAATACTACATTTATGTTTTGAACTGAAGATTCAGATCTATCTTGTATTATATCCTAAAGATACATTCACAAACACTTTATATTTTATGGATTTTCAATGGATTTCTTTCAAAACATTAAAGGGATAAGTTGAATGGCCTTACTCTAAATGGGGAAAAGGAACTTGCTATTTTTTTTGCTCCTTCTTGTGCCACAGTCTATAATGTCACAGTGATGACGGGTTAGTAATTCTCTTTCCAATAAACAGATTTGTATTTCATTTAATGTAATTTTTTCTCTAAGCCTTGCTTGGCTTGACGTTTGGCAGCAGCCTTAAAACACTAAACTTAACATTGTGGAGGCGTTGTTAATTTTCCATAAATCAACTATTTGACATAGTCCTTAGAAACTACATGCATTTCAGCCATTGCAAAATAACTTTTCTGCAGAAAAATGTGTTGTTAGACATTTAAAGAGGAAAGGTGTCTTGGGTTTAAGAATGAGGAGGATATATAAGTGTCCCTGGTAACGGTATGTATGGCTTTATTCAATATTGAGGGAAAGGGGGAGAAAAATCACATACATATTGGTATACTGAAGATAGGTATAAGTGTGCTTATGCAATATTACATTTACAACCTTTCTTCCCCTTTGTCAAAAAAAGAGACAATTTTATTAAAACCCTACAGGGCGTTTGAAGACATTTTGCACATATTGACCTTGCATGACAAAGATAAACAAGAATGCATTATTAATCGACTCCAAGTGAAAGAAATAATGTCAAAAATAATAACCAACACACGCTTTATACCTTTCATAAACATGTCCTCGCTCCTGGATTGCGTTGACCTGCAGTATGCACTCCGTTCATCGCTGGGCTGTTTTATTTAACAACAAACGCTCGCTTTTCTCCTCTCAGTTTTCTGTGTGGCTTTTCTCTGACAATTCTGATAGCTCTGTAATTACTTCTCTTTTATGAGGAAGAGGCGCGCGTGTGTGTGACACTGACTGCAGTAGTTATTAACAAAGAGGAATCTGTCTATCCTCACGCTTGTTACTGTCACCATTACTATTGCCTCGAAGGAATAGCTTCAGAGACGTGCACAGCGTCTGTTTTCTGTGGCTGGTATTCACACAAAGCAGTGGAACTTGAATAAATGTGTGGTAATTTTAATTTGGATTGTTATTATTTTTGGCAGAGTCCGTGCACCGCCACATGCAGCAGTACGAGGTGGAGTACCTGCAGTTTGCCTTCCGTTGGATGAACAACCTCCTGATGAGGGAGCTGCCACTGCGCTGCACGATCAGACTGTGGGACACATACCAGGTACACACACACACACACACACACACACACACACACACAAAGAGAAAAAAGCTACTGTTATTGGGCTTTTAGTTATGTGTCCTTTTCTGGCTCTGAGTGGGATTCTCAGAAACGACAATATTGTCTGATAATGACATCTATGATTGCTTTAGAAGTGGATCTTCTGTAATTCCAACCTTTATATCCCAGCCAATCCAAGCACTATGATGCCACATAATACAGGTATAATTTTACGATCAGCTTTCCCTGTGATGCTGCTAATTACACAGTGTCACGCAGCCATGCTACTGACACATTTACTTGTTAGCTAAACAGCCTGAGTTTGTTCTGAGAAAAAATGTGAATAGGATTCAAGAGGGAGGGGTTGCAAAGGATAAATTAATAGTTACAATGATGCCCCATTCATCCATGAAACAAAAGTTTTTAACTGGTGGTTTAATTTTATGGCTGCTGCTCTCTTCTTTTGTGTGTGTCAAAGTAAAGCCTGTTACTGTGTCATCCTATAAGTGCAAGAGCAAGGTCCTAAAGAGGACATATTATGGTCCTTTTCATATTTGTATTTTCTGCTTCTACTGTGATGCGTTTTCATGCTTTAATGTTCCCTCTGGAGGGAACTTTGGGAATTTAGCCATGCAGACCACAAAGAACAATAGAACACACTACAGGAAAGGGAAAAAGCCTAATAGGGCCTCTTTAACGCCTTTCAAACACATGTGGACCTGCTCATTCCGCTGCTTCGCTTACAGTTGCACCAGGTTGTTAACCTCAGTTGGCGCTGTCAATAACACCCTAATGTTTACTATTGATTCTGCGGGGTGTGTGCACAGGCTGGAACGCATGCTTTAGGACGTGAGTACATGTAATGGATTTTCCAGCTGATGCAGAGGTTGAGAGTGTAAGACGTACGATGGCGGTGTTTGAGTAGATGAGGAAAGTCTAGAGAGAGAGAAACCATGAAGATGAATGAACAGTTGAGGTAGAGTTCAAAATGAACTTCTCCGTCAGTGGCCACTTCCAACTGTGGAAGCTTGTCGCACAAACATGTGTATGTGAAACAGCTGTCTGCCCCCGTTGTTCTTTCTGCTGCTTCTTCTCAGCATCTCCGGCATCAATCAGAGTTCCATTGTTTTTCTCTGCATATTCTCATTTCTCGGAAAAGTGGGATTGGAGGAAATATGTTCTCGTCATATTTGCCCTTTGATTTTGTTAGCTCAAGAGTCTGACATTTGAAACTATAACTCTTTAGCCTGGCATAACCATACCTCCAAAGAACTGACGATATTGCCTTAGGAAAAACAACAATATAAGACGTTTTAGTTTAATGAATCTGAATACAGAGTTCATATAAATACATATGGACTAAATATTCATATGATATGTTGTAATAGCCAGGCAAAGATGCCATCACCAACAACAAAATCCCACTGTCAAGTTATTTTTCTCCACAAATCTCTAGTTTTTTATCAATGTATGCTGGCCTTAAAAATAAGAATGCTTACAAAAAACATTCACTGCAGGCTCTGCATTGGACTTAACCTCATGTGGGCTTAATTTGTCACTGAAGTCTCTCCAAAGCTAACAGCATTGTTGTCTTTGGTGGTTAAAAAAATGTAAAATGGCTCCGAAATACAGCCTGATTTTAAGGCTGTTAATACACCTAGGCTGCCCGCCCATGTAAAGTCTATGTGTGGGAACCACTAGGTGTAGCATAAAGAATAATAAAGAGGGAGAGACTGTATATATTTCAATGTGTAAAAGGTGTTAAATCATTGAATAAAGTTCTATTGTCGTGGACCAGTGAGGACAATTATCATGGCCAACCAATGTTGTGTTTAAGCAAAATCCGATCGAATCCCATCCGCTTATAATGTGGCATAGTTTGCGTCCCATTTACACCAATGCATAATTTGTAACCATGTAAATTATGGGCTTTTGTGATTGCAGTTGAGTGCTCTAGAAGACCTTGAGGAGTGAGTAAATGGGAAAGAGGAAGCAAATGTAGATGTGCAAGAGATTAAAGAGTAGAGTGGGGTAGAATAAGACAGGGATGAAAGAAAGGAGTTGACAGTGTGCAGTAAAAATAGACAGAACGGGAAAGACTTGAAATATTTAAATAAGGCCAATTTGCAGTGCTCAGTCTATAGCCTTCAATAAACCCTAGCTTGCATGGATAAACACTGAGTGATCTTCATGAGTCTAAAGCTTTGTGAACTTTGGCTGACTGAACTTTGGACAGAAGGAGAAAGATTGCAACTGACAGGTAAGAGCCACGAAACAGCAAGGATGGTATTTTTCTCCCCTGCTTTACTTGAATTAAAACACCATCCTCATTTTGATGTCAATTGTAGTTTGTTTCCTGAATGCTGATAAAACCTTATTGGCGGCTTGAGAAAATACACTTTTACTAGTTACTGTGTATATATAAGGTTTTACCTCACTGTGAGCAAAGGAGGGAGCAGATTCGGGTAAAAACAAAACAGTTTTCTCATCTCATGGAGATTTGAGTCCTTTTATTTGGACATAATTACCTAATTGAAATCATTTAGATTAAAAATGTCAACCTATAAATGTTAGCCCTACCAATACTTCCAATTATCCATATTACTGCAATTGTACTTACAGTAAATGACCCTCAAGATGCTCTTCACTGTCACTGTTTTCTCCATGACATAAAACTGTTAAGGTGCAGCTACTAGCAAAACCTGAAAAAAAGCCAGGTCAAAAACACTCTCCATCCTGCAGTCCCACCAATTCCATGACTTATGTGTACATGTGGGAATAGGAAGCCAAGGAATTGCATTTTTCTCGAGAAAAAATACTCCGGTTGACCCAACAGTACTAGTCTTCATGAACCCGCTTCCTGGTCAGCCATTGCTTAGAATTACTAATAGGCAGTACTTCTTACGTGTCGAATCAGTCCTTATATCAAGGCAGTGCTCTCGAATTTAAGAGGTTTCATTCTTTTTCTGGTAACTGAACCAAAGCCAACTGATAGTAGAGACAGAAATATCTCGAGGTGTAGATCTCAATATAAGGTCTGGCAGGTGAAGTTAGGTGTAGATAGTTTGAAGTGTTGCTTCACTGGTGGACAGGGTTAGTAAGAACCAGTAGAGGGGTGGTTATCTGAAGAAAAGTCTTTTATATTTTCCTGGACAGGCCTGAAGAGAATTACATTGGAATCAGAGTTGATGCCCTTTACAATGCTCGATAAGAAAAAGGAAAGTAACACATAGTTATCTCAAGCTTGTGGTACACCGTATAATGGCCCCACTATACATGAGCTTTGCATGGTGTCCATAGTAACAAGCAGTTCATTTTTGTCAGTTGTGAAGCGTGCAGCGACAACTCTAATCACTGAAGGGAAAAGCGACTCACTTATAGACAGAAATATAGACAGGAAACAGAAAGTACTGCTTTGTAAAAAATGGATTTACCTTGTCCGGACTTTCAGTTACAATTCATGTCTGAGTATAACTTCAAAATTGACAGCGTCAGAACAGTGGCTACAGTGATGGATGACTCAACGCCCCTCGGCAGTTTAGGTTGTATTCATTATGATGTAGAATTATTTTGTTGATTTATTCTGCCTTTATCCCTACTATTATAAGACTCCCGCACACAGCAACACCGACCCAGGGAAAAGTGTAGCCAACAACAAAGTTTTATGGGTGTTTTTCCTAATGGCTACTGACCACACGAAAGTTTGGGGTCAGAACTGTTGCGCTGCCTCCGTACTAATAATGCAATAGTTTCAATCCATACATATGGCCTTCTTTAGCCAATACGCTCCAAAAGGATTTAGGTTCAAAGCACTCAGCAAACATTCTTTTGAGTAACTGGGTTGGCCGTATATTGATTGTAAAGTAGTTATCGACTCGAGTCCATTGTAGTCCAATCTTTGAATTCTTTTAGCATGCTTTAAAATGATCTTTATATCAGTCACATAAAATGGTCAGATCTCTTTCTTTCTGAGACAATATTCAGAGTACTCATGCGTACACCGTTGTGTCTGAAAAAGAGAATCAAGCGATGCATTTTTTAAGAGAGTTGTTGCTTTGTTGTGCCTTGACAGCAGCTCGAGTACAAGTTGTACTTGTAATCCATCCTCTAAATGTTTCATGTTTTACAATGTCCTTTGGATCGTCTCCCCCCTCAACACGCCTATTAAGACATCACACAAACACGCACACAGTCCGTCACCTGGTAGGTATATGAGGCCATTTGCACTCATGAAACTTTCAGTACAGCTGTCAGCAAGGCACATCGCTGCTCGTCTCTTCTTCTTTGTCCTCTTCTACTGTCCTTTTTTTAGAACTTTCTCTCCTTCTGTGTCCTCGCTGCTTTACTGTCCTTTCTTTGTTACGCATCCTAAATGTACTCCTCTGTCCTATCTTTCCCTCCAAGTCCTCAAGGATTCATAAATTGTCCTTGACTAAAAAATGTTTTCATGAAACAAGATATCTTTGTCCGAATGTTTTCCTGTGTTTTTTTCAACTCTGAGTCAAAGAATGTTTCTCTGTTTGGTGATTCGGTTGTTGTAAAGGTCCCTGTTCAACCCAAGAAATATGCATAATTCATCCGTGTCTCAAAGAACTGGATTTCTGAGCTACATTATGTGTCTTTTTGACGAATCCTTAACGTATGTCCATAAATCTCGAAAAGAAAAATGTACAACAAAAAACCAGAGTGTGTTTGGGTCTTTCACAAATGCAGATTTGCCACTGACTGTGTGCGTGCGTGTGTGCGTGTGTGTGTGTTCCAGGGGAAATTTTAACCTAAGCGTTGTAATGTCTCCGCTGTGGTCTTCTCTCTGTGGTGCGGCCATCTGTTCAGTACCCTGATCCAGCACAAGACAGGCTTTCTCTGTCTATCTCTTTCTGTCCTTCTACCTTCAACCCCTTCTTCATTTGTCTGTTTTCTGCTTTTGTTTCCTTTTACAATAAACATTTCACTCTTAGTCCAATCCCTAATTTCTATTCTTCAGTATTGATCTCAAGACTACGTGAGAGGAGTCGAACATGAATGATGTAGAAGGAAACACACACAAAGATAGAAACACGCCTTTCCTTCCCGGCATACACACACAGACAGACAGACAGACAGACAGACGGACAGACACCAAATTATCCCTGTTGCGTGGAGCATGAAATTAGCAAGTAGCTCAGTGTGGCAGCATTAGCATGGCTGTTTAAAAGGGATACTGTGACATTTTCAGGTTCTGGTATATGGTCCTTTTCCATATGGACGGGTGTATTTACCAGGCTGAGAGCTGTTTAGCATTGTTAGCGGCCATGTTTAAAACCATTGCGTGAGATCAAATGTGTTTATTCCTGGTCGAAAAGGACTTGACTGAGAGAGTGAACATATATTCCTCTCTGCTACACATATTTTACACGTCTTTTTCCAGCTTTTCTTAATACTCGTATGTGATATGGAACTGAATATCTTCTGATTTGGGACTTTTTAAATCTGCAGATTATTTGATACTGAAAGTTTGAATCGTAAGTGGCAGCTGTAGTACTTTAGTTGACAAATATGATAAGCTTATTAAAAAATATGATGCGTTTTATGGATTAAACCAATGCTTCCCAATCTTTTAAGTCTGTCAAGTTGCTGCTTCCTGTCAGATGTCTTTGAGTTTTTAGAAGTTTCACCAAAAATCACTCTCAACTCTTTTGATAAAAACTTCAAGGCTGAAGCTTGTAGTGTGAAATATTTGACAAAAACGCACATAATACAAAAATGTCCACATGTAGCGTGACATTGCCATCAACAGTCTAAATGGGGATGTTAGGCTATTAACTCAGAGGGAAATGTTTATGTTTAGCCCCATTCTTAAAGTTTTTATGCATTACGTCCTTACATTATGACCCATTGGCTGCCTCAAGCACGTAATCTTTCATATAAAGTAAAAGACTAAATTGTTTTACTAAATTTAATAAAAATATTAGGACACTGACAATATAATAAAAGATATTTCCAAAGATATTTGTTTAGGTTTTTTTTTGGAAAGCAGGGCAAGCTATGTATATATTCAATAATTTACCATACCACAAATTGCATGGCTGTTCAAAAGAGATCTGCCTTATAACTGAAAAGCAAACCTTGTCCTTTTTTTCCTCTCAGTGTAACTAAAAACCCATTTTTTAAGTATCATTTATGTGTAACATCCTCTTCCACTCAAATAACACACGCTAAGATGTTGCATAGCCTTGAGTTCCCATCAAATAGCTGTATTCTGTGTGGAGATGTTGAGCGTCGACATGAGTGATAGTAGAAAGCAGTGAAGTAGTGATCCAATTGAGCTTGAATTTCTTTGAGGGCATTATCCACATCGAAAATAGAACAGTTCCTCTGAAGTAAAACTAAGAGCAATAACCTTCTGAATGCAGAGGCTCAGACTTTCATATCGTCATCAGACTATACAAGGGTTACATGCTCTCTGTTGAATATGAATACCTGCCAACTGAATTAGACGGGGATTGTGTGAGCATCCCAGAGGGAACTGGCCCTCTTCACTTCTTCGCCTCTCTGCCTCCTATCAGTTGTAAGGGTTGGCCTTACGGTCGCTCCAAACAATGAACTAGGCCTCTGAAGACAGAACCCAGGTCATACACACACCTAGCCTTTTCAGTCTGCCATTAATCCACACACTCGCACATATTCTCCTCTCTGTGTCCCTCTGTCACACTCCCGCTGACAAAAGCATCACTATTTCTCCCTGTTTCTCCTTTTATTATCACACTTCTATGTTGTGCACACAACCCCAGCCCCATTTTGATGAATTGCACACACAATCAATGCCATAGTCTCGTTCATGTAATAAGAAAAGCGCTTTCAAATGACCACCGCGGTGCCTGCACTTCATCATGTCCTTCCCGTGTAATTGTTACATCACTTTAAATCTGCTTGTCTATCGTCTTGCATCACTCCCCAGCAACATCACCTTTTCACCTTGTCTGAATTCAGCTCCTCAGGGTATCGTGTTAGGCCCACGTCAGGATGCTTTGTTTTGGTGGGATTAGAAAAGTCAAGACAGTCGACGCAGCAGTTTACAGACACTGTGACTTTGCATTACGACTTCTCATCCTCACTCAGCTCTCCTCATTCCCTTTTCCTTCTCTGTTCACCTTTAGCCCCCTGCCTTCTCTATACTCTCGTGCCCCCTCCCTGTTGAATCCTCTCCCTGCGCCTCCCCCACTGCCGCCTCTCACCCCTCCAACCTTCCCTCATTTTTTCCCCTACTTCAATCAGCAGTGCTCGTCAGTCTGAGCCTGGCCTGTCTCAGCCAATATGGCTGCCCCGACACAAGGGAGGGAGGGACCGAGCATAACAACGGAGGAGGAGAAAAGGGAGAGATAAGTTTGACAGTTACCTTGACACCCATGACAAGCTTCTTTCTTTTTTTTTAGCAAATCATAATGATGGTGAAAGAGCAGCAGTGGATGGATAGGGAATGGGGAGTGTCAGAGAGGGAAATGGGGGAGAAAGAGAGGGATGAGTGGCGGCCAAGATGTTGAAATGTCATGCTTTAGTATTTGTTTTGATGGTTTTTTTTAAATGTTAACTTAGTTTAGCATTAAGACTGAAATCAATGGGAAACAGCTAGCCTGGCTGACATATTCAATTTTAGTTTTAGCTAACGGCCTCCGGGCTCTAGTATTAGACCTTATATGCAAAAAAAAACAGTATCAACTTTCTCATGACATTTAGCAAAAAGAAGAGTTAGTGTTTTCCAAGATGTGAAGTCTTTAGTGATTTGACCTGTTTTTCTGGCCGGGTTATTTAATTGGAGCACTCTAAAATAGTTTAGTAATAAATCTGTATAAAATGTCACGATTGTAAGAATGCGAGGTTATATCTCTCACAGCTTAAATTACATTTCATTGATTTCTTTTGTACATCTTAAACACAACGATAAGAAAAATGTGTACATTTCAGAAGTTAAAGTTTAGCTTTATGAAAGGACCTCAACCATTAATCAATGAGATCACTCGAATAACTAAAAGTTCAGCCCAAATGCATTTCCGTCTTAACAACGCAGTCTGTCAGCCATGCACACTTCAAAAATGTAGTTTCCTTTGAAAACAACCTTGCACTTAAGGAGCGTTCCTATAGCGATGTGTACCTTGACTTCAGAAGCAGAATTAGCTTAACGCCCTCACATTACGAATGTGTTTCAGTTGTTGAGTCATACTCAAAGTGAGCATTTTATCTCGGCATTTCTTCGTCTTTCTGATGCCAGGGGCACATAAAGTGCTGTCATTAGTTCACTGTAGAATTGAGGCAATAGATTCTCAAATGAATGGTGGAGCGGCATGGAAATGATTGGTGACAAATGAAACAATATCAAGATAACTTGTTAACAGAAGATGTTTTGATCAAGATAAATCGATGTCTCATTTGTGATATATTCCCTATAGTCGTATTAATGAGAAAAGGAGAGGAGGGAGGGCGACAGATGTGTTAAATGAGACTGAAGAAGGTGAGAACGGAGGATAGATGATTGGAAAAGAAGAAGAGGGGACCGACAGAGAGACTGGATTTCAGAGTTTCACAGTCCCTAAGAGTTCATTGGTCCATGAACTCACACTCACAGAGAGAAAATCTCATAGAAGAAACTAAATTAAAACCACACTCAGCTTGGAGGGTGATAAACATTGTGCTACCGTATGCCACTCGTATACTAACTCATCTGTGTTTGTGAGGGTGTGTTTGCTCACCTCTGTTGTTTGGATTGGAGATGCAAGGTTAGACCAACAAGCCAATCTCCTGCCAGTTTACAACTCGAATCACGCTATGCTTCGCTGTTCACAAACAGCCTTTTTTTTCCTGTCTCTTTCTTTCTCACTACACTCCTTTGCAAATACTCTCACTTGGGGAATTCTGAAAATTGGTTTAACTAAGTGGGAGGTAAAGCAAGAGGGACGCCAAACGACAGGAGACGCTCACAAAAGGCGTAGGGTGATCAATCTGTTTCAAAAGACTTAACACATGAAAAGCAGCGGATACAGAGAGCTCACATCCAGCCGTGTCTTTCTGTGTAAATCTGTCCGTTATTTCTTCCTTCCTGTTGGGAAATTCAATTATCACAGCAGAAAGGCACTTCCTGTAAATTTCCTGCAGAGTGATTGCTCTCTGTTGTGGTTAAAGAGCAACACTTGGTAACTGGAAGAAGTGGAAATGATAACAACTTCCAACTCTAATTATAGTATTAAAACCTGGCTGAATTATTGGAACGTGTGTGTAGCTTCAGGCTTTTTTTATTCTCACCTGTGTGAAAGATTCAAAGCAGAAATCAGTCAGCTTCCTGTTACTGTAAACGATGTGTGGGTAGTACATTTGGAATGTATTTTAAAGAGGACATACTATGCTCATTTTCAGGTTCATATTTGTATGTAGTTCGTCTGCTGGGACATGTCTCCATGCTTTAATGTTCAAAAACCTCTTTATTTTTCTCATACTGCCTGTGCTGCAGTGCTTCTTTTCACCCTGTGTCTGAAACCAGAGCTCAGTCTGCTCTGATTGGTTAGCTGGCGGGCTCTGTTATGATTGGTCACCGCTTAGAGATTTCCTACCCATTAGCCTATGACGTACAAAGCACACGTGTTAAAATCTGATTTCCCTGTGCTACGATTAAACATTTAACAAAGGAGTCCAATGGAGGAGTTTTTTGAATGTGTGGGAGATATTTTAGCCTTTGCAGACCATTTACATGCACACAAACCTATAAAACACACTACAGGAAAAGGAAAACCTCCAAAAGAAGAAAGGGGCCTCTTTAATGATGCTAGTTCTAAGCGCCACGTATTATCAAAGTAGACACAGGAGAGCGCACACTTAAGGAATCATTTATGAGTTCATTCTATAACCAAGAGTGGGACTGACTTGTGTTTGTGTGTAGGGGACTGAATTATACACGCTATTCCCACAATTTAACTTCATGAATTTAAGCTAAAATGACATACAGCATGTGGCTAACCGATCCCCCGCACAGGCACAATGTGCGGATGCCTTCAGGAAAGCACACACATTAAAATGCACTTCTGATATTCTATCCCACCTTTAAGGGCGGCATATGCTCCCTTTTCACTCGCATTTAAAGGCCCTGGTAATTATCCCCCGTGTGATAGGGCTCTGGAGGGAAAAAAATGAATAGAACAAAGAACATCTCATCCTTTGTCTCCCTCCCTCTTTAATTCCCCAGCTCATTGCCGAGTCATAAAAAAAATGAGCCGCCAAACGTAACGAGGGGTTGAAATAAAAAGCTGTGTGAAGGAGAGGGGATTTGTCTATTTCTTCCTCTGTCGCCCTGCGAAATTTGGATTTCTGGATTGTGACAGTCGGTTTTATATTCTCTGCCTTTTATATCTCTTCTCCGTCCCTTTGTGTGTACGCCGCCTGAATTCATCCTCTTAAAATTCCTTCAAATCTTTTTCTTAAAATGAAATGCGATGAAAGGCCTACTGAAGAAACTTGAACGTTGTTACATAGCGAGTGTGTGAAATGCTAAACTTGTTGCGAATCAACATCTGTGCTCAACATGTCCGTCTCCTTTTCTCTTTCCCAGGCTGAACCAGAGGGCTTCTCCCATTTCCACCTGTACGTGTGCGCAGCCTTCCTGGTGCGGTGGAGGAAAGAAATCCTAGAGGAGAAAGACTTTCAGGTAACGTGCACACGAGACGCAGGGGACGCCATAAAGCTTTACGCTCCAACGTCGGAGCGAAGCACACACACATGCAGGCTTTCGCACCCAGCTGCTGATGGTGATATGCTGTACTCGCTCTACATCCCAGTAAATGTATCCGGGTTTGTGTGTGAAAACAAACAGACTACAGGCTGTCCATGGCCTACATACCTCTTCATTACCTCCCCAATCATTAACTGTGGGGTTCAGAAGTCGTTGTGAGTGCATTAGTAGATGACAGTAGACAGCTGCCAGAAGGTGACTTTGGTTGCCAGCTCACTGGGGGGGACTTGGCTTTTTAACAGTAGCAACACAGTGTAATATCATCACACACAAACATCATCTCTGCTCTTAGGCTGCTCTCACTTCTTCTCTTCTTTATCTTCTTCTTTCTCGTCTCACATTTTCCCTACTTGACTATTCTTAAAGGGTGTCAACTTCAGAGCACTAATGCTTACGATTAATCTGGATTGACACCACTTGTATTATGTCTATACTCTATTTTGTTTCACTTCTTCTGTGCTTCATGTCTTTTCATTGCTCACTCATAGGAGAAGTGTATAACGCCACAATAGAAGCAGGAAATAAAAAACACTGGTGCAAACTGACCTTCTGTCCTGATGTTAGTCAGCCGAGTGTAGCTGATCAATCCCGATGTTTAAACTTAAACTCAAGCTGACGTTAGCAGCAGTCTCTCCTCTGCTTGTTAAGTGAATCTTGTTCTTTCACGTGGCTGTGACTGACAGCGCCATTCATCCTCCCCTTTTCACAATACCTCACATGGTTATCTATTCTTCGGGAGATGCTGCCCTGATTCATTACACTCAAGTAAACACATGATGTGATCGATCAATCATTGTCATCTCATGGTTCTGTGGGGTCATCTATATTATATTCACATTTACCAAAAATGCAAGCACACTATCCTCCCAACTCCGCATCGCGTTCCTGGCTGGCTCGCCATACTGACTACCAAGTCTTGCGCCATGGGCAAAGTTTTCCTCATGGTGAAGATGAGAGGAAAAGAGGAGGCGTAGAGGGAGGAGAGGATTAGGGTGGCAATGAGGGGGTAGGGAGAGTGGGAAGAGACAAAAGCACACATTAAACTTTAGTGCAACGGAAGGGAAAAAAGAACGCAGTTTTTGAAATGGTGTAGCACACTTTCTTGTAGCGTTACAACCCCTACAACGTTATTCTAAAGACACAATGTTACAGATGATTAATTAAAGCTGACTATGCATCGGGCTGCAGCTTGCACACGCTTGAGGCTTAAAGGCTATAACAACCTTTCAAAATGCAAACGATAAGCGATAGGTTTTATATCAGTGGTTTCAAAACAAAAGTAAGCAAAACTGCTTTCCTGAGGGTGAGGTTTTTATTAACGACTACTATATATGTACTCCTTTACAGTGAACATACAGAACATCACATGTATTTGCATTTATCTCAATAATAATGTGTGATTTTTAAAATACTAGTAATAATAATAACTTCATTTATACAGCACTTATCAAAACGAAGTCACAAAGTGCTATACATGGATTAAGAACAGGCCGTTGAGGCGGCAACAAAGCATGTGGTCAAAATTCCCCAAACACACCCAATACAATTCTACAAAAGAAAGTAAAATGGAACATTAATGTTGAGTAAAACAGAGCGGTGTCATCAAAAGCTTTAATAAAAGAAGAAGTGATTTAAAAGATGTCACTGATTCTCAGGCAGGTAGTTCCAGAGCTATGACAGAAAGGTCGGTCACTCGTTGTTTTGAGCCTGGTTTTGGGAAAAGACATCAGAGCCCTACCTGAAGATCTGAGACTGCTCACAGGCATAAGTGCACAACAAGTCAGTGAGGTAATCCAGAGACAAACCGTTAAGAGCTTTAAAAGTAATCAGTAAAATCTTAAAAATCAATTCTAGATAACACAAGGAGCCAGTGAAGAGAGATTAAACCAGGGGTGATGGGGTCTGCTTATGTATTAATACTAGTATTACTATTACTAAAATACTACTACTTCGTTGTCACTTTGTCTCTTTTTTGAATTGGAGAATACATTCTTGAAGCCATACGACTACCAAGTCTTGCACCATGGGCAAAGTTTAGTAATGTCACGTTGGATCACAGCAACAGTGAGTATTCTCGTCATGCTTGTTTTTATTTATCAAAACCACTGAGTTATCTTATTTCAAACTTCAATGAGAAATGACCCTAAGCGTTTCAGAGGTCCCGCAGATCTGAGTTTGTCCTGTAGCTCCCCTTAGGCGCTAACACTGAAGAAAAAAGGAATAAAACCAATACAATTACAGCTGATACAAGGGGGCCACTCCATCTTCTGTCACTCCCACCATATAATAAATCAGAAGAAGTCTTCAAAGGCGATAGCAGTGGAGGGTTGCTCTTCTAAAGAACCTGTGTTTTAGATGAAGGCCAGTTGATTAAAGCCGGTCCACCCACTGAGACACTGGAGGCTGTCGGAGTTTGAAGATGAGGCATCAACTGACTTATCTCTTCATACTTTCATCCTCTTTTTTTACACCCTCTCCTCTATTCTCACTGCAGTTAAGATTGCTACTTTTTGTTGGATTCCATTTTCAGATTGAATTTCAGATGGCTATAGGTTTTTTAAATGGATTTTTGCAGCGTTTTGAGCTTTGTACACGGAGAAGCCTCGCTAACCTTTATGTAGTTACAGTCTGCCCGCTCTTGCGTTTAGAAAAAAAGGGCAATCCATTTATGGAAATATTTATAATTTGAACATGACTTGGCAGGCATACTGAGAGCAGACCGAGCCTGTGGGGGAGTCAACAATGGCAGACTTGAGAATCATAATGAATTCAGTAAGCTCCTCGGCACCATCAGCTTGAGGACAGCTAGGTCAGCTTAATTTTTGATCACAAGAATGGGAGACGCTTGTGACTTTACATCACTGGGAAGAAAAAGGGACATTTAATCTGTGCCGTTTTAATGTATTCCCTTCTTCTTGTTAGCCAGTGTAGCAGTGTGAGTCTATGCAAGCCAATGCCGGTCCACTGCTTGGCCAAAGTTTTCTCTTATCCAGTGAAATATCCTCACATCTACAAGATAAATTGTCAAATGGTATTCAAAAATTCGTAGTTCCCAGAGAATGGATTTGCATTTCTTTAAAGAGCCACTGAGTTTTCCTTTACAGCTTTTCCCATCAGCCTTAGCTGTACTTTCTGTTTGTTGATCATTCACAAACTCACACGGTGAACTAGCTTAGCATTAACATCTTACAGTAGCACTGTCACTGTATGGGCAGCTCATTGGCAAAGTTCGAAAGGTTGCCAACTAAATCTACAGTGGGTCCGGTCCAGCCAACATGTTCTCAGGCATGCAACCCACAGTCAGTCCAAACTTGTTTGCATTAGCACTAGTTCAGGACATACACTCCTAAATAATAAAACGGATCATACCGGAGGAACATATACTCCTCACAGAATGCAAGAAACTGAAGAAAAACTTGCCTTATACTCAGTTGTTCTTTGGGCCTCAACTCCATAAAACCCTTGGCGTTGATTTAAAACAGGTTTGTAATAAAGACACATCTTTATTTCTAATTCCCCCCCTTGTTATATTTGATCAAGGTTTAGTAAAACTTTGTCTGTTTCCTAATCTTTTCCCACTTGAGTAGACTATTAATGTTCTATCTGGTTATACAAACTCAACACTTGTCTCTTTTTACTCAAACACTCAAAAGGACTCACACACACACACACACACACACACACACACACACACACACACACACACACACACACACACACACACACACACACACACACACACACACACACACACACACACACACACACACACACACACTTACAATCAGACACTGCCAAATGTCATCCTGGCATTTTCCCCTGCCCAGTATACAGCAAATGAGCTCTCATTGCCTATTTGTTTATGTCTTCACGGAAGTCTGTTGTTTGTACTTAATGGAACACAGATGTCGTCTGTGTGAGTGAGTGAGTGAGTGAGTGAGTGAGTGAGTGAGTGAGTGAGTGAGTGAGTGAGTGAGTGAGTGAGTGAGTGAGTGAGTGAGTGAGTGAGTGAGTGAGTGAGTGAGTGAGTGAGTGAGTGAGTGAGTGAGTGAGTGAGTGAGTGAGTGAGTGAGTGAGTGAGTGAGTGAGTGAGTGAGATTAAAACATGAAGTATCCTTGTGACTTTTGATGGGGTTGTGGCTCCGAGTGGAAATTCCTCTTTTTCAGAAATCTATCGGCCAAATGTATTTGACAAAGATTAGTGTCAGTGAGGAAAGAGAAAAAGTTCAGATTTCTTCTCTTCTCAGCTTTACCCGTTTAATTCCAATAGATTTCTGCCTGGGATCCACTGAGCCTCAGAGTTCAAACATAGGCCTGCCAGGTTTGTAAGGGCCAGTTGAACAGCTCTTATCTCCACAGGCTTTATCCAACAACCCTCACAGCATCCCGCTCCTCTCATGGTCCTCTCAATTTCATCTTTTGTTTTGTTGTTCCTGCTTCCTTCTGTCTCCATCTTTCATTCTGTTTCTCTTTCTTTCCCCCGCGTATCTCTCTGAGACTTCTTCTGGCTCTTCCTTTGGCACTTTATCATTAACATCATGATTGAAGGACCTTCAGGGATGCCAGTCGAGCCCCCACTTAGGTCCAGACTGAAAACGGAAATATCAAACTAGATCGATTGCCGTCATTTTTTTTTTCATGGTCCCCAGAGGATCATGTATTCTGACAATGGAGATCAGCTGAGTCCCCTTCCCGTGCCACCGTGAGGTCTACGTTGTGGTTTTTAGTGAAAAATCTCAACGACTATAAATGTATTGATCAATTTCATTAGATATTCATGGTTCTCAAATGATGAGCCATGGTGCGTCTTGGCCTTAGGCGACTTCTTGTCTTCTTCCTGTCGATGTGAGGACATAAAATAGTTTAGGGCTTTTTAACTGTCCAAAGGCAATACCATTATTCAAGACAATCCAACACACCCATTAACAGAAATCAGTTTAGTCTTTTTAACCTACACCATGCATTTACACACGGCCTTCCAGCTCTATAATAAAGGTTTAAAACCTGTTCTCTTCCATCTACTTATCATTACACTCATTTGCAACTCCAATTTTCCCAGGCCTCGAGGCCCTCTAGATGCTAGTTAGCAAAGCATAACATTAACAGCGTGTTGTTTTGTGTTATTGCAGTATATTACTGCTTTGATTTAGATGGGCTTTGTTGTGAACCTCTAGTCTCATGAAATAACTCAATTATGACCATCCTGTTTATAAATCATATTGATTTGGCCTCTTATGAAAGCTGGAGTTGCAGGTTGAAACTCTTACACACAAGTTTTTCTTCAGACGTCAGTTTGTTTAATACATCCAACCCTCTAAATCTGCTCAGTCACTGCTTTTCAGTCGAGCCCTGTGTAAAAGTGTGAACTAATTGTCTTTGTTGTAAAATGTCGAACGTGAGCTTCAGTGAATGACAAACTGTCACAGAGCTACACGCTCCGGCTCCTGAGAGAGGACACGAATGATTGATTCACTTTAATAGTTTTTTAATTTAAAAAAGTAATTTAAAAAGGATAATTCATGCATTGTTATCAAAACTGGTAAGGAGAGTAAATGTTAAATCTCCTCTCCTGGTTGTGGGATTGGATTGGTTAAGCTGCTAAATGAAAAGCAGGAGGAGTATGGCACTCCCAAAGCAATCTGCCTTCCCCCGTTCCACCTCGGCTAGCACACTACCGCTAACTGCAGGCCTGCAATGCAAGGATAAGTTAGTGTGTGCAGCAACACACACACACACTTTCTGTGTCAGTCAGACCCAGGTTCGCACAGACACGACAACTCAAGCAAACAATAAACACAGTCACAGGTAGACATATTATACAAAATGTATTAGCCTCATTACCCATAAGTCCACAGACACCAACAGGGCTTTGCAGAGCTGCCTTGACTATGGAACAAACTCCCTTAATTGTGAAACTGAACATCATCTGGGACAATGAGAAAATAGGCCAATGTGCATTTGAAAAGCCCTTAAGCTTCAGAAGCAATATCCATATTTTTTGGTGAGATTTTGAAATTTTAGCACAAATCTCAACTTGTTTGGTAGAAATGATCGAATCATGGCTGTTTTTTGCAATTTAGCCATTTATATCATTTGTTTTCAAAGAGGACATGATTAAAAGGGCTTTTGAAGGTGGTGCCCCTACTCTAATTGTCACTATTTGCAGTAGTTGTTGTTCCTAAGAAGGAATCTTTTGCTGCAACAACCCTGTTCAAAGAAGACATGGTTGTTTTTTTTCAAAATATTCAGCCGGTACGATGCATCATCAGCTTTGAAGTTGGCAGCGGAGATGCTACTTTGCAATTTTCCTAATTTTGAAAAGGCTCCATCTTCTAGCGCTCATCCGGGGTCGCGTCGCGCAGGAAGCATTTCCAGCAGGTCCAAACTTTCCTTTCCCTGGCCACATTAACTAGCTCCCATCCTTTTAAAGACACCACTCTTGCACCATAGCTATTATTAAAATGGTTATTGGGTTCATCCTTACACTTCATAAAAGGTGGTTAAAGAAACAGCTGGGCACTCAATTATGCTTAAAATACCTACTTTATTAATGCTGTGATGTGTACGCTTTCCTAGAACACTAGTCCAATGCATTAGAATGTGTTTTGCATGTTCAAGGATATGAGTTCATGTTCTGTGATGATTATTATTTTACATTAAAAGTCAAGCAGCACATGAAATAATCTGCTCACTTAAGTGTACATTCACAACAAAACTACAGCGCTATTCGTCAGCATTCATTAAATGGCCGTCATTCGAAACCTCTTGATCTCTTTAACAGAGTTTCCGTGAGATTTCATTAGCGAGCGCCGCTGAATAGTCCCCGTCGCGAGGCTCCCCCGTCGTCATCGTTAATGTGAGGCCAAGCGTTTTCGTGAAAGTAAACCTATTAGTTCTGTCTAAATGGAATCACTGTGTCACTACAGTTTTTCCCGAATTCTTGCTGGAGCAGCCGAAGCGAGGGCTGGGAGAGCAAAGGAAGGGAGGCTAAGATTTGTTTTCACTTTAATTAATGGTGTGTGAAAAAACGGGCGACCTATTGTAAATGTCAGCGTCTGTCCTCAGATCAGTTCTGCCGGCCCTGGGTTAGACCGCCTTGGCAATAAAGTAGAGGAGGGTACTCCAGAGGAACCGCAGTGTTCTGGAAATGTCAGCACTATTTCAATCACCGCCACCAGGAACACGTTGTTTTAGATGAATTCTTATAATGCAGGGAATATGAAACCCTCAGATTCTTGCTTGGATTCAATTTGGCAAATGGTTGCTTGCCAGTTAGCTTGAGTTGTGAGTTGTTTTTGATTCTATTCTGTAGAGATTATGTATGTTTTACAAAAACCTTGCGTTTTAAAGGGGCCCTTTTTTATGCTTTTTGTTGTGTTTTCCCTTTCCTGTAATGTGTTATATAGGTGTGCATGTAAATGGTCTGCAAAAGCTAAAATCCCAGTTTCCATCCAGTGGGAGTTTCTCTCACACACACTCCTCCTCCATTGGACTCTTCTGGTTACTTCATTAAGATAGTGACATCACTATGTAACATGCATGCTTCTATTGGCTAGCGCTCACACATTGCGCATGATATGCAAAGGGATCAAAGACCTCTAGGCGATTGACCAATTACATCAGAGCCGGCCAGCTAACCAGTCAGAGCAGATTGGGCTCTGGTTTCACACAAATGGTGAAAAGAGGTGCTGCAGAACGGGCAGTGTGGGAAAAATAAAGAGCTTTTTGAACATTAAAGCATGTAAACCTGTCACAGTAGCCTTTAACTCTACCAATTAGACATATCTTCGTGTTCCTTTTGTATGTGAGGCAATAGCAGCTGATCATGCCAACTTTATTTTCTGCACCAATGAAGAGTTTTTACCCCATTTCGAACCCTAATTTAATCAGTTTGTTATTTCCCTGCCACCGCTCTGTATACTGATAAAAGAGAAAGAGACATTAGCATGTTTATTCACCCCAATCATTGTCCTAATTAAGCCATTATTTTTTGCCTGCTGACACATTTCACAAAGACCTCTTTTTAAAGTTTATTTTGGGGGGAAACTAAATGTATTCAGTCTAATTATCAGAACAAAGTGTGTCAGGACGCCAGGACAAATGCTTGAAAACTGGAACTCACACGGGCTAATCAGGACATCTGGTCACTCTAGGTGTTTTACTTTGCCAACACATGCTGTAGGCTGCAAACAAAGTAGTCCACGGAGCCCTCTACTGGGAAAACCACTTTCCTCTGTTTTGATGACAAAGCCTTCCCCATGCACATTTGTATTTCTGTCATTTGATGACATGTGGTATGTTGTTATACATCACCCTTGGTCCATAACTGTGCCAGTCTATTTCACAGCTGATGGCTCCTCGTTGACTTGTAGGAAAGTTACGTTGTCAATCAAAGCAGAGTCAAATTGTTTTACAAAATATAAAGTCAAACATTATTTTTGGTCATATTCAATCATAGCTTAATATTACGGTACATGCTAGGAACAGATATAACTGGGACCACTACAAGACACTGAAGGGGATCACTTTATATCTCATATTTAACATGAACACTTTAACAACCTGCACTCTATGTGCCAGCTTTGGACTTGGAAGGCAGGTATAGATATCTATTCATATTAATTTTCACTCGTCTGTATAAGTGTAAACTCAACTGCTCCTTGTTTTACAAAAAAATGCAGTTTATTTTACATTTGTATCCTTTTTAAAAATCTTTATACCCCTCTTACGCGGTGGTGACACCTACATTTTCCTACAGGAAACAATAAATATCTCTTTATTTTATATTTGATTATCTTTTCTTATCTTATATGTCAGATTTCTGTAGCCACAATTTACAACATTGAACCTGAATTCTCTTTTTCTCTTTTCTGCACGAGCAATAACAAGTAGCCAGCAAGCAATGTCTGCTAAAGAGCTCCATCCCTCCTCTTATTAATTCCATATTTTCCCCTCATTTATCATGACAAGATCTCCTCATTTTCTCCCCCATGACTTTCTCCCCAATCTTCGCTGATATAAAGCAGAGTCTTCTTGCAGCTTCTCTGATGGATGGCACTGTTTACAGTGTAGAAATGGAGACATGACCACCTTTGCTAATAATCACCCGGTTGATTGAGTGCTGCGCCCATATGAATCTATTTGTGCCAAATACAATGAAGACGATAAAAAAGAGACGGGGCTTATTGTGATGGGAGTAATTATGTAACCCAAAACCCCACCCTGCCTTTTATTCTGTGACATCCATCTTTCATACATATAGTCTCTCCATCCCTGACAACCAAACTAAACTTCAGTCAAATTGATGTTTCGGTGACCAAAGCTGCATGGAAAGTCAACAGCGATAAGTCGAGGTGATTTCTGCTTATATATGTACACCAATTGTTTTTTAGATATACTTGTGTTGTTGCTCTGTTGATCATTGCTTTTGAGCACAAGTTAGCCATTGCATGAGTCTCCACGAAGTATTCATCAGCTCAAAGCCACCCTGTGTGGGAGGATTAGCTTTCGTTGGGTCATTGCTGAGGTCCCCAAAAGAGAGGCACAAAGACATAGGAAGAGTCAGAGTTTTATGTCCTTTTTTGCCCTAAGATAACAGAATAACAGTATTGTTCTGTCAGCCAACTGCATGCCCGCCTGCTCAACTCACTTAAGACATAAAAACACCAAATAAACAGCCGTATCGACCCACTTGAGAGGGATAAACACTGCAGCAGCAGGAGAAGGGAGGAATGGATTTTTAAGAGAAAGAAGAGAGATTTGAGGAATGCGGCAGGTCATGAACTGACACATAAATATTGAATTTTAGATTTAAATGCTCTTATATGCAGTCCAAGCGAGAAGTTAGGCATTTCTGCTCCTGGGTTTTTTTCTTTCTTCAGGGATCATGAACCCTTGATTAGGATGGCCTTTCTCTCCCTGGGTGATAGCTGGAGTTGTACGAGTAAAGCTGGGGTAGGGCTTTTTTGGTTTGAATGCGTCACTGGGCAGCTCCATGATAACCTTTCTTTTTACCTTTTCTAGAATACAATACTAGGTCACTTTTTCAGATAATTTTTGTTCAATATAAGATACTGTGTCATTTGTTTTTGACATACGATACCACTCAGTACGGTAAAGTGTAACTGGCTTCTACTTGGTAAAGTGCCTCTTGATCTGTTAATACCACCATTTTTGCCATTATCAGCATGGTATTTGAAGTGTATAGATCAACAACAGACTCGATTGCAGTGGATTGGCTCATACATTTCTGAAGTACTTTTCCATGTTCGAAACGGTGTGAAAACTAACGGTGCTAACGGATGAAGCGGAAGGGGCAAATGCATAAATATTGACTGCTCTTGAACTTTGAAATTATACGTGCTGAAAAGTGAAACTTTTCAAGCAGGGTGAAATATCACCGTTAATGCTTCACTACACTGAGAAAGCACAGACAACTGCTGTAGCACTTAGATTGCTTCCGGCTGCATTTTTCCAGAGGTTGTGAACTTGTCACTGGGCTGGCATTGAATGGTACAGAACGGGTGCAAGGCTAAAGCCCGCTGTGAACGGCTGAGAGTAAAGAAACCCAAGTTATTTCACAGATGTAACTATTATTTATCCTTCAGTTTGAATTCAAGCCATTTAAAATACATTATTTTCCGTGGTGCTGTTAGTGGCTAGAGTATCTGAATGATAACCTCAGCGCTAACACCCACGCTCGTGTGTACTGAAAGCTTTCATCCAATCTGTCATCCATTCCCATTCACACTCCCACAGTATTTAAATTACTGAAGGTTGAACCCACATCCCACATGTCCCTTATCTTTTCCCTTTTAGAAAATGAACCGCAGGACTTTATGAATTAATTGCATTTACACATCGAGGACTGACGGTGACCTGCTGCACATGCATGATAGAAATACAACACTGACAAATGAGATAATTGTTTATTTACTGATTCTTCTTTATTTTCCTCCTAGTACTGCACGGTAGTTACTTAAACCTTGGCTCTGTACTTTCATAAATCACGTTTCATGTTTTCCATGCTTTTCTGCGACATTTTGCAGTTCAAACACCTCTGTACACTAACGCTTCTGCTTAAAAATGACTTAAGTCTTTAATTCCAGATCAGATTGGCAGTATAAATCCTGTTTGTTATCTTCCTGCCAAAGCAGATCCAACATCTATTCCATGGATATCACATAAATGCAGAACAATGGAACATAATTGTACCGTGTGATGAGTTTGGGCACTACTGCTTCATGCAGCGCTGTCAAAAGGACAGCACAGTTTTCTCCAAGTGTGCTAAAGACAGCTGAAAGCACCCCACTTGCCCCGAGTACCAAAAGAGAACTCCCCTAGAGACAGCTACTGACATTTTCAAGACAAAAGACAGGCGAGGTGTGAGTGTGTGTCTCTGTTTTCTATCCGCTTAAAACTGAACCTGACACGCCTGCAGAGCACAGTTTCTTCCTTTGGTCCCTTACTACAACAGTGGAATACATTAAAGCTGCGAGGATGATATAGGTGCTGCTATAGTACGATAATGTAAAGAAAAAAATAGTAATAGGCATTGTACACTTAAAGTTTGTAATAAATAAGGATTTGATCAAAGCCGCTAGGGAATCATTAGTGCTAAACATGCTCGTCTTATGGGCGATTAAATGTGTACACTGTTTATCCGTCTCTGAAAACATTGAAATAGGTCAAGCCCACAATTTACATCTATATAGGGATTTTGGCTGCATTAAACCAAGCAGCATCATTATCCATCCTGATATTTGGTAGTTTACTATTGTTTTCTAATGAAAAGAGATCATTTTGACTGGGCAAGAACAATATAAAATAGCTGCAATCCAGGTCTTAATTTAAAATGAATTATATACACTTTTTTGCCAAATCAGGATCACAGTAAGAGGTATTACACATGAGTAAAAATACAATATAAAAGAAGTAAATATTTATAAATATTCTCAGTGGAAAAAAAGACAATTAAAGTAAATAATTAAAAATATAAAATAATACAGAAATACGAATTAAAGATTATGAAAATGTGCAAAGTAGATGCAGTTATTTAAAATAAAATGCACTGAGGTAGTAAAGGCCATAAATATTAAGTATTATGATGCCTTAAAAATCATTAAGTCTGGTCCTTTTAATTATTATTAATTATAGTTATTAATCAAATGCATTATGACTGTTAATGAGTGCTTATACCTATCATCGTACAGTCCAATATTTAGATTTAAACACATAGCTATATTTCTTATGTGTTCTAGACATGGGAGTGGCTCTGAACTTTACTTTATCAACAAGATCAGTTATCTGTGTAAAGTGGTGTGTAATCTAACCCCCCCTCCCCCACTCACATTATACTGCAGGGTGCTACGGCTGTATTAATCCACCTAGCTTTTTACCAAACAGCCTTCACAAGACAACTTGGCATTACCATGCTACGTCAGCTCTTACCTCCGCATGCTACAGTGCCCCACTCCTACATTAGCACCCACTGTTTGCCAGAGTGCCCATTTTGTGTAATTATACGAACTACAGCAAGCTAATGGCCCCGACAGAGCCGTGCCCAGGCCCATTACACCTCGGGGTGCTGCAAAACACCATTACCACTAGCAGCAGCAGCCGCCTGGAGCGTTGGAACACGGCAGTGACAGTGTGTGATGGAGAAACCTCAGTGGTGTTCTTGTAGATACGTTGTTTGAAGAGGTAGTTACATGCATCCAAGAAATACAGGGACTAAATGCCATTTTAGCCACATAAGTGCATTAGTTGGTATGATTGTGTCTCTACCATCTATCTCATGTTTTTTTTTTTAGCGGCACGCTGTGGAGAGCTGTAGTTGACACCGCGGGAAAGACCACAAGGCACCTCGCAGGATTTTTGGCAACCCATTGCACTCACTTCACTTAGCACCGTCTCATTCTGCCAGCAAATAAACTCTCACAGGAAGAGTGGGCTTTAATTGTGTGGCTTTTTGTTCTTTCGCTAAAAGAGTCAGCGGCTCTTCCCATTTTCTGCTGAGCATGTGCCGCTTTTTATGTCACACGCAGGTTAAAACGACAGTTGCTTTGAATCTGTGCGCAACCATTATGTTATCCCATTCACTTTCCGAAGAAAGAGCCTGAGCACTGACTCTATTGACAATCTGCTTTCCCCTAACTATCAATAGCCATTAGCCACTTTAAGCCCCGCCAAGCGTAGGAGATGGAGAGCTAATTGTGTTCCTTTTGTGGCGTACTGTATGCATTAATGGTGGATCAATGTGTTTGTGAGTATTGTGGGATAAATGCATATTGAAGCTTCAATAACCACAAGCACCCACTCACACACATTTCTATTTCCTGTCTGCCTTTACGTTAAATGTACTGTTTGGTCTCGTTCACTCATTCTTCCTGCCCACAAACACAAGCTATACATTCATTGGATTTCATGGCTTTTTTTTCACACAAACGCACACACTCCTCCGCACAGACTCATGGCCTCTCAGCGTGGAGTGTTGCCACCTGTGTGGAGTGGAGTGGATACAGCGTTCCCCCCTGACAGCGAGATGTATGCAATTAAACCGTATTAAAGTCATTAGCCCAACAGAAGTGATAGCCGGCAGATGGTTACCGCGCAGAAATATGCTCCTAATGAAGCTCCTCAGTCACTATGGGTGTGTACTTGTGTGTGCGCCGGCGAATGTGTGTGTGTTTGTTTGGGTGTGTTGCCTTAACAACTGTAACACTCCAAGCTGGATTTGATTAAACAGCGTTTGGTCCTTCTCCTGTAGCATAACAATTAGTGCCTTTTGTTGATTTATAAAGATATGGTAGCACATGTTAATTTCCCTCCAACTATTACCCATCATCCCCCAACCCCAACAGCTGCTGTTGCACCCAAACACTTAATTATATACATCTAACATGTCGTGCAAAACCTTGTTCATTATGGGTTCCACCATTTCATTTTACTTCAATTTGAAGACCTTACAGTTTTTGGTTCCAAAGATAGAAACATGATAGGTTTTCCATGACGTATTGTGCAGTATCCCTACAAGAAGAAACTGCTGTTGTAAGCCAACAGGAAGTTAGCATCGCCCCGGTTACATCGCCAAAAAGCCAATGGGAAGTTCACCACTTGTTGTTTGGACTATTGCAGATAATAAGCACTTTGGCAAACAGATGTTTAGGATACTTACCAGATTTATTCAATGAGATAATCGACACAATTGAAAACCAGTTTTAATGATGAAATCAAAGAAACACCAGGGTGGCATTACTTAAAACGTTACCACCACTAAGCTAAAGGCGGACTCGTGTTCAGTGGGATAAAGTGCCTGACACACTCTGTGATCTCATTTAACCATGTTTTTAGACCTTTTAAATCACAGGTGGGGTATTAACCGGCGTATTGCATGTCGTTGAAAAAAACATTAAATCTTATTTCAGGGATTTTACTAAAAGCTAAAACCAATTGCTGAGTCATTCCCGAGTTTTGGGAATCATTCCTGCAAGTATTCTATAAACATAAAGTCTCATACGTTTACTAATATTCATCCACCTCTACGCTGTCTAAAAGAATAGATTTTATATATGGGGTCTGGTCGTAGTCTGTCTGTGTTGCTATGGGACAGGGAGCTAGCTAGCATTAGCTTTCTCTCTAGGTAAAAAATGAACTACGTTAGTGTTAATATTATAAGGCGGCATTCATCATCCCGTGTTACAAAGCGTTGCTTTAAAACAACAGCATTCCATTGATCTGGTTTGGTGGTTAAATCCCTCCACGCGTTTTAAATGTTTAAGAGAGGATAAAACTGTGTTCGGGGACTAGTTTAGCTCCTCGGCTCGTGTTGGTTCACTACAAGCCATGTGTAGCTTGGATACAGTGTTGTTATTCCATAGGGAGGCTTAGGTTTCGAAAGAGCCTGGGGCGGAGAAGTAGGGGAGGTACATGGTGTCTAGCCCCAGGCGCCCAGGACCTCCGGGGCCACGCACAGAATACTCACTACACACAATCTATTGCACAAATACAAAGCATACACATGAGGTGTGCTCTTTAAGTCTGACTGGCACATGGAGAGAAGTGAAGTTGCCTGATGATTTTTAACAGGACAAAACCTTTTTCCCTTAAGTATCTGATTATTTTCCCGTGAGCCGACATAACATAACCATAAATACGCAGCACATGAACCCACTCGTGCTACTGTGCGCTCCTTTAGCAGCGAGCAACATGGTTGGATTTGTGTGTGTGTGAAAGGGAGAGCGCTATAGTGGTTCTCTATTGAATACAGATGAGCAGAAGACGTGCTGAATCCTGATCAGACTGCCTCCTTCGCTCTCCCTCCCTCTGAGCGAGAATACTTCACAGGAGTGCGTCTCTCAGAACCAGGGGGAATGTTATTAGGTCAGCCTTTTAAAGTCAAGGTTCAGGTTTTTTCCTGAAAGGAGCATCTATTATAGCGTTTTTTAAACCGTAGAAACAAGCAGCTGGATTCCGATGATAGGGAGTTTTATTTTAGAGCAAATCTAATCAGGATTTGTATGTTTGACGACACTGCCTGGCAAATGAGTTTTTTGCTCTCCACATTCCATAACTACACAAACAGTTTAAACACATTTCAAGGGGCCCCGAGACTGAATACTCTTTCAGTTAACAACACATTTCTGAACACGCAAAGTCAAAACCAAGCTTCACCTTTATAAGTTATTCAGAAGATGAAACACAGCTGCCGCCTAATCTGTAAAATCTGGCTTGGGTGGCAGCTTTGAGTTTAATTAGTTGTAGGAAACTTGTACTTTTTCCATCCTCCCTTGGAATACGAATGCTTTTTTGTTGAGAAGTCATCAGGGTCGTCTCGCCGGCTCTTTCAAAACGTGCGAGGAAGGAAAGAATTAATGGAGCCAAACAGCATCACATCAATACATAGGAGGGTAAAATAATACAAAGGGCCCCGCTGGAGTGAATATACCTGGTTGAAGTTAGGTGTAGTTTCACTTCCTCAGCGGGGTGAGGAAGAGGAAGGTGGAATATAGCAGGGTGTTTAGAAATAGTTTTAGATCCTTGCACAAGAGGATGGAAATTAAAGGATGTGTTCCTCTCAGGGTTGCCAACTCCATAGTAAGGAAAGTAGGTTTTAGCTGTCTTAAAAGAAATGGACGCTGTAGGAGAGACACATAGTGGGGAAAACACCCTCAACATGTTTGGAACTACAGAGAACTTTCATCTGTTGATTATTAGATATTTTTTGTAATGTTTGCCATTGAAATAGCCCATCACTTGACTTTAATGCTTAGTCTAGACCCACATTACTCAATTTTGTCCTGAATATCACATTTAATCAAAAGACTGTTATGCGGGATGGAAGTGCTAGCTCTGCGTCCAACCTTCCTTCTTTATCCAGGCTTGGGAACAGCAAAGGGACCAAAAAGCGACACTCTGCAAGCCAGGGCGGGATCAGCGGCGGCTTTGTGCCTGCGCAATTCTCAATAACACCAGAACAAGTAGCTAGATTTGTCGCTTGTTGCTTTTGACAAAAGAAAGATTTGTAAAGTTGCCAGATTTAGCGAGAGAGTTGCCAAGTTGGCTGTTGAGGTGTCCTTGCCAGGCATATAAACAGATGACTCAAACGAGGACGCTACATTCAGACTTTATCCTTGAAGTGCAAGATATAAAAATGATCCTGGTCTTACTTCAGATTTTATTAAATTCCAATACGTTATGTAAAAGGACTATTCGTCGCAGCGTCCTTTCCGATGGCGTCTCAGGAGTGTGGACAGCAGAAGACCTACATGATCTATCCTACGATGTGGTTATCAACACCGTGATTGGTTGTAAACCCTGTTGTCACGGCAATGATTTCAGCCCCGATGATGAAAGCTCCCGGGACACTGATCCATAGCGCACACACAGAACCAGGATGTCCCACCACTAACCAGTCCCATTCCCCTCTGAGAGAGGCATTAGTCGGCGAGATTGAACCCGAGTGTGTGCGTCGCTGTTTCCTGTCTTCCTACTTACATCGTAATGTACGGAACGGGAATCTGGGAGAAGACTGGAGCCCCGCTGAATTGTACTTGACACTTTATTCTTTCTTTCCTGATTTCCTTCCCCCTCCCCCGTACCCTGTACCTGCCTCTTTATCTCCTGTCTCTTTCACAGCTGTTATTAAACCACTTTGACTTGAGTTAATAACATCTGTGTCACTCTCAGAGGCAGAGGGCATGTGTAATGGTGTCTGCTGCACTAGCATTACCCCAAAGGGTGTACTTTGTCGGATCCAGAATGCAACTCCAGCCTGTAGTTGCATTGAGATCGCTTTACATGGCAGTTAAAACAATTCCAGTATTTCCCTGGTAATATTTTTACATCCCTTTGATTTTAAATTAGTCTCTAGCTTCTTGCCAGGCTTGATTAGGACACCAGGAGGATGAAGTGTATATGTGGCGTCTGGATTTCTTGATTGCAATCACACCTATGATCACCATGGCAGCCAGATCACCGTCAGACGTCCCATGGCATTGCATTGCCTTCTGTATTGACGTGCATCTTTACTCATCCAGATAAGATACCCAGCTACAGATTGCATGTGAATTTGTCAACGGGGTCTTCACTGACCTTCCCGCCCCCTAGCAACCCCTACGGTCCCTCAGATCCACCTCAGCCGGTCTCCTAGCCTCCCCCCAAGTCCAAACTCTGCAGCTGAGACAGAGCCTATTCTGTGGCAGCTCCCAGGCTCTGGAATTCAGTCCCTCACATTATTCCAATCTCTTCTCCTCTGTCTACTCATAGCCCCCCCCATCAATCCATGCCCGTTGATCGTTAATGTAGATTTCTGCCGTTTCATCATCCACCATTAGCAAATCCATCTACTATGCTGAAAGGTCTTATTTTCTGCAGCTCTAATTGTTCCTTTTTTCTTGTTCTTCCAACAGGGTCTGATGATCCTCCTGCAGAACCTTCCCACAATGCACTGGGGCAACGAGGAAGTGAGCGTGCTGCTGGCCGAAGCCTACAGGTTGAAGTTTGCCTTTGCCGACGCGCCCAACCACTACAAGAGATGATAGGCGTGGCTCTCCGCAGCTCCTCCTCTTCCTCCCTCTGAACTTCGAGGCCTCTATCCCTGCGGGGAAAGAACTCCTTCTTTTCTTAACCTCTCTTCCCTTATTCAGCCTTTCAGCTACTAAGAGATTTGAATCAACCAATGACTGGCAGGACGTGCAGCATAGCAATTTAACGCGTTGATGTGGAGCCCTTTTTTAAATTATTTTTCTCTGATCAGCTCTGAAACGCGCACTCCTTCCGTTCCAGCGCCCGCCGTCGCTGAGGACTTTTTTTGGGATTTCTGCCGATGCAGGACGCCGAGGTGATGCTCAGCAGCCGGGGGTCCGGTCTCGCTCAGAAAACAAATCTTTTCTGCTAAAAAACAACAAATCCAATACCAAGGCAATACATTGTTTTTGCTACCCGAGGCCAAAATGTGACTCTTTTTTTTGTCAGTTTGCAGGGACAGAGAAAGATGGCAAAAGGGCGCTGCGCTACATGGTTTATTTATCTGAGCCCGCTGTCCTGGTCCACCTGAACGAACACGACCTCTCCTGTTTTCCTTCTGTGTTTCTCCTGCTGCCGTGACAGGAGGGACACGGGATGTTCACCTTCATGA
This sequence comes from Eleginops maclovinus, assembly GCF_036324505.1. NCBI lineage: Eukaryota > Metazoa > Chordata > Actinopteri > Perciformes > Eleginopidae > Eleginops > Eleginops maclovinus. Next base: position 11,507,862 of record NC_086365.1, read on the forward strand.
CAAACTCACACTAGGACTTTACAGAGAGAGATCTGTGACGGGAAACATGCCTCCTTCCTCCTCAAATGAAATAAACACACTATCTCATTCCCCCTTTATCTCGTCCTCCCACCCCACTGCTGTGTCGACATAACAGAAGCCATTCAGAGAGCTACTTATTCCCACTCAAACCGCTCATACATGTCTCATCTATTATCTACCCACCTAGCACTACCTCACACATATTCCACACACTCATATGTGCCTGCTAAATTGAGAACACACTTCATTACGGGGTTAAAAATACCATTTCACAGTTCAGTTTGAAATTAAATCATCCTCATGGAAGCTGAGTTTTGTATCCACAAAAATAGGCCTTTTCACAGGGTTGGACTTGAAGTAAAGCCTTAATTAGGAGACTTATTTCTTTGTTTTCTCCTCAGTCCTCCTCTTCGTTGCAAAGAAATGTGAAAAAGGATTCTAAATGTGCACCAGTTACTGAAAAACTCGAAATAAAGCAAACACTTTGATTACAAACACTCCAAAAAGTAGTTTAAGCTCCATATCCTTGTTTGGAACACCAGTATTTAGTTATTCCTGTACATCAACACTTGAGGAAAATAATGTCTTTAAATGTCAATGAGACAAACAGGACAGGGTTAACGGATAAGAACGAATAAACTCCCCTTAATTATGAAAACAAATGAATAGGAATAAAGCGCGCTGCACATAAATAAACTAAATGAGCAGATGCATTCAAATAAACCTGCATTAATTAATTAGTCTTATCACAACAACACCTTCGTCATTCTCCTGAGCATCATGGGATGTCTTACACAAATCCAGCAGCACCATATTGGTGTTAATGTTGGGAGATGGGAGTGGGGGGGTAATCAGACATTCATGACATGACGCGAAGCTGTTAGCGTCTGAAGCCTCCCGCCGCGACTCCGCCAGGACCCATTATTGTCACCCCCGCCATGGAGTGCGTAGGTGTGTGAAGCAGAGATGGAAGGAGAGCGGGACGGGGTTGTGTTTCTTTTGGAAGTTTCAGCGCTTTCTCTTCTTTCTTCTTTTTTTTTTACCGTGCGAGCTGTCAGTCTTTGATCACACTCTGGGATACACACACCTCATCTCCCATGCCCTCTGACAAAGGAAAACCGCTCTTCATTCAAAAAAAGTCTACAGCCTTCCTCCTCTCTGACTCTCTCTGTCTCTCTGTCTCTCTCTGTCTCCGTTTGTACGAGATTTATTCTTTCAACCAGCGTTTTAAAGATTTTCCATTTTTATTTTTTTATGCTGTTTACATGACGAGCCTATTAAGTTGTGCCTGACTCCAGAGTTTCTGACCTTAAATGACACATTTTAGAAGCAATAGTATGACACCTGCTGTGAAAGGACAGAACATCTTTCTTGTTTTGTTTCAACATGAACTGTTTAATAAACCGTTGGGCATTTTAATAGGTCACCAACCCCTTCTCCTGGACAGCGATTGTTACTAAACTTGTCAAGCTTTGGATTTCACCTCCTGCTGTCGTAAGTTGTTTGTTTTTTTTAGCCTTTCCGATACCAAAAACACAAGAAGTCATGTCTAAAATAACGTAGTATCTACAGTAGTAACCTATAGTTACTTTCACTAGCTAACTACATTAGTTTGTGCGATTACAGGTTATGTATATTTATGCCTGAGGCAACAAATAATGTATGAGGTAGACAGCTACTCCTCTGTGAATGTGTGTGTGTGCGTCAGGGAAAAAAGAAACACCCCTTCCCTTTCAAATCATGAAGAGTTTCTCTATTTTTGCTGTAATGCATATGCAGTGTTTCCACCCTTAAACAGAAGAAGTTATTTACTCAAACAAACACACACACACACACATACACACACATATACACACACAAACAACTCCATGGTGATGAAGGCCAAGGTGGTGTCTGGCTGGAGCCCGTTATCTATTATCCCACACTCAGGCTTCAAACATTTTTTGGAGCCTCCACATGAGGGTGTCCTTAAGTAACAGCTTTTGTTTCATGTTCTCGCGCTCACATGAAAATATGTTTATGAAACTGAAAGAAAAAAAGAAGATCCTCCATTCATGTCTTTTGCCTCTTGAGTACTCTGAAGAATCTAATAATACTACAGCGTGTTGGTGACAGGAGTCCTGGTTCTTGAATTTAAAATGTGTACAGAGATGATTTTGAATCTGTAAATAGAAAGTGTAAATAAATCCTATATATGACAAAACTGCTTCGGACAAGGCTGTGTGTGTGTGTGTTAAATACAGTATAAATGTACTGTTGTGTATTATGTATTCGAGACTGAAATATAGGACTACTCAGTGATTAGTCCCTCATACATTCCCCTTTTCCACTCTAGTGCCGTTTGGTTCGTAGGAAGCCACGTCATGACATCACTGCGTAAATCGTTGCTTTTAAAAATCAGAGACAGTGTAAATAACAACAGCGTTGGACTGCGTCAGAGCTGTGCTCATGTTGCTCCTATTCTTACGAAGAATGATTTAGATTCCAACTCCCACAGCTCCATACTGTTCTCCCATAGACTGTATATATTGATACAGTCTATGTGTTCTCCAGACTGACTTGGAATATTGTTTGCCGTCTGCAGGAATGGTACGCCACGTTTGTGCTCGGCTGGCGTTCAACCTGCCTTTGGCTAAAGGCACCTGCCGCCGGACAGTAGTAAGCCACTGTCTAAATGTAATTTTTTTTAAATGTCCCCTGATGCACATGAATGAATGTTTTTGTTCAGTTTGAAGGTACAATATTTGGCAATATAGCACCGCAAAAGTTTTGTTAGCATAGCCACTAAAGCCAGTCCGCCTTATTAATAACTAAAATTAGAAGCCAACAAACTAATAATGTTGTATAACATGGAACTGCATTACATATTATTTAAAACCCAAGGTTGCCGGACATTAACCTGGTGTCAGGGTTTGGGGAAATAGGGCCCAAGTGCAGCAAAAAGGGAGGCAAGTATGGGTACAAACAAAAGGCGAGCTTTATTCCAAAGCTGTTTTACAAAAATACAAAGTTAGGAAAAATCCAGGACATGAAAAACACTTGACTTGAACGCATGAAAGAGACAACGAACTGACAGAACACAAGGGAAAGCAGGACTAAATACAAAGACACTAATCACGACACAAGCCACAGCTGGGGAGGGGAGGCAGAAACATGAGGGCAACAGGTGACAACAGTCAGGGGCGGGGCAGACGCTGACAATGGCGGGAAAACACACAAAGACAGAAAGTAACAGGGCCTGCAATGAGAAACAAGGTAAGTACAAAATAAAACAGGAAATGGAAAACGAGACACAACATGAAACACAGGGGCTTGACTAGACATGACATGACGTGAATACATGAACACCTCACTTGGTATGACATAAATAGTAGATTAATTGGCGGGACCCCCATCGGAACAGGTGACGGCAGGACCCCCAACGGAGCAGGTGCAGGTGTTGGCAGGACATGAGCTTGAGTCGACGGGACATGAACTAGAGTCGGCGGGACCCCTGACTGGACATAAGCTTGAGTCGGCGGGACCCCGGACGGGACAGGCGATGGCTTCGGCGGGACCCCTGGTAGTATTGGCATCGGCTGGACCACCAACGGGACATGAACTACAGTCGGTGGGACATGAGCTTTAGTTAACGGGGCATGAACTTGAGTCGGCGGGACCCCCGACAGGACAGGGACATGGGTCAGCCGGGCCCCCGACTGGAACAGGACATGGTTCGGCCGGGCCCCCGACTGGAAAGGGACATGGATCGGTGGGACCACCAACGGAACAGGTGTCGGAGGGACCAGCGACTTGACGGGATGAGGAGTTGGCGGGGCCCCCGGCAGAACAGGTGACGGCGTTGTCCCCTCACTCGAGAACAAGACCCCGAGATACTTGAACTCCGTCACTTGGGGTAAGGCCTCATTCCCTACCTGGAGTGGACAGTCCATCGGTTTCCTGCTGAGAACCATGGCCAGATTTGGAGGTGCTGATCCTCATCCCAGCTGCTTCACACTCGGCCGCGAACCGATCCAGTGAGTGCTGAAGGTCACAGACCGATGAAGCCATTAGGACCACATCATCTGCAAAAAGCAGTGGTGCAATCCTTAGCCCACCGAACTGCAGACCCCCTCCCCCACGACTACGCCTCGAAATCCTGTCCATGAATATCACAAACAGGATTGGTGACAAAGCGCAGCCTTGGCGGAGGCCAACCCTCACCGGAAATCGGTCCGACGTGCTGCCAAGGACCCGGACACAGCTCTCGCTTTGAGAGTAAAGAGATTGGATGGCCCTGAGTAGAGAAGTAGTTTTTAGCAACGCAGCAGTTGAAGCACAAAGAACTGGTTCACAATCTGGCACCAGCTAGGAACCGCGGCCCTGGAACCGCCTTGGTGGAAAAGGGGTAGCAGTAAGAATGAATTTCTTCCATACGAGTCAAAAGGAAGAGATATGTGTGTCATCCACCAGCATTGCAAGCAGGCCTCCGCTGATGCACCACATCCAGCCAATTGTATCCTGTGCATTCACACACCATCCCCACATACCTGGTGTAACAGGTACACACTTCCTGTCTGCTCCCTGTGGAGGAAATGGCAGCAGAAGCTTGGTTAATGAGACTTTCTTTTTCTCTGTGTGTTTCAGAGGACAGGAAGGAGAGAGGACAGGCTGCATTCACTTGCAAATGAGAGCATACCTTTTCTGTGAGTGTGTGTGAGTGTGTGCAAGGAGCAACAGTAGCTCCCTCGTTCTCGTTAGGCTGACTGATGTTCACACAGGCAGCCAATTAC